>NC_080576.1:115786320-116114175 GCF_029962835.1 Magnolia sinica | reverse complement strand
CACTAATATATTATGCATTACAAATCAAAGTATCTAATACATAACTACAAGCACATCTATTATTTGTTTCAGAAATTTTTATTACAGATAAATGTTTGTTCCAAGCACATGTATTTTTTTTCTCGATCTCCTGATTTACCATTTGAATCTTAGGATTCATATCAAATCTTAGGACATAGTTTATGCTGTTAAATCCTGTGCATAGGTCCGAAGAAACCTTTAATTGTTGGTCCTTGATAGTTTTTGTGTTCCAAAATATAGGTAGCTATATGTACTATATTGCTTGATCTTTGGTGAAAGCTGAGGAAGTTAATGCATTCACTATGCAGATATTGCAACCAAACAGGGTCATGTGTGGATGTAGGTGTCATCACTCGAACTGTTATAGCTATGGAGGTAATTGTTTGTTCATACTTTCATATTTTTTCTGAAAATTCCATTCTCCATTACATAAGGGCTTTGGAATTAAATTTTATGGTGTGTTCGGATGTACCTGAAATCAGAAGTTGATGGGGGATTCCCAGTAGAATGTTTGGGGAATTGCATATTCCGAGAACCACATTATGCGAGATGTATTTTTCTGTGTTTTTTTTTTTAATTTTACAGCCCAGCTAAACCTTGGGACTTATGAGCCTGTCTATTTTTTCTATTATTAGTATTATAGTTCTCTTTGTATGAGTCTTCCTGTAGCTTTTGGGGAAGCCACTTTTAAAAGCTATTGGGCAGTTGTGAGTGAGGTTTAGTCCTGTTGGACTAGATTTCAGGTGGATTTCTCCACCTTGCCTCTTCTACATATTGTTTACTTCGTTTCTTTTGATATTGGCCTACCTGATTGTGAAAGATGTTAAACCATTAGAACTTTGGAGGCATTGTATATCAATGTGTTTACATTAGGTGACATTTAGTTCCAGCCACGGAATCATAGTGTTAAGGTTAGATATTAGGGTCGAGTGCATTAGATTAAATTTTGTTTTGTTTATGATGTTTCTTGATTATTATACTTTAATAGTATTCCTTCATAATGCATTGCAAAAACATTCATCAATTATGGAGTGAGTATCCAACATAAGATCACATCATTCATTCCTAATGTTGGAGTACATTTAACTTAATGATGGTTTCTCTCTGATTCATTTGATTTCAACAACATTGTTACATTAGAATTCAATGTAGGAATAGGTACCCTTGAAAACTAGTATCAATTTGATTCCAATGAGATAATCACTACTGTATTGCTAAATTCTAAAATGCAACTTCTTTGAATCTCATTTCTCAAATGGCATTAAATTAAGTGGTATGATTGAAATTTATATCATTATCTTTCATGTTGGAATGTATGTGTGTTGATGCTTGTATGCATTCTTAACATGCATAGGGTTTAACCAGCATAGTTCTTGATCTCCATTGCACATATTTATAGATATTTTTTTTATTTTTATTTTTTTGTTATTTGGTATGTAATTAAATTTATTTATTTATTTTTTTGCTATTTTGTTTTGCAGGATTTAGGCAAGGATGAATGGGAGTTGGATCGATGGGTTTCTTTTTCTTTTTTTTAAATGTATTTGGAATCATTCAACTTATTATTGTAAATATTATTTTAATATTCATTTTTAGGGCTGGCTAATGAATGGGTTATGACCAGGCTTAGGTTTGATGGATCTTTCCTTTGAGGAACTAACAAATCCTCGTTACAGGCTCATTTTACGACCATTACCGGTCATGATCAGGCTTGAATTATAGGCATTGCTAGGCTTGACTTCTGCAATTAATGAATAGACAAAAGGTTGCATGGCCGGCAACTACCTTCCATCAATATTAGTCTTTACGAAGGACTCAACAAAATGGATAGGCAAAGTTAACATATTTTATGTAGATGCAGTTTCAGGAGTTAACAATTGTGACGATGCTAATTCGAGTGTGGCAACAAAGTTGACAGTGAAATTTATGTAATATTATCTTTTACGTTTTAAATATGTAAAAAAAAGAAAAATAAAAAAAGAATGCAGGTTTCAATCAAATATAAACAGTGGCCTGCACATATACTGGCACTTCCGCAGGCCTTTACCGGCGCTTCTGCAGGCCTTCACAGGTGCTTCCACAAGCCTTCGCCGGCGCTTCAACAAACCTTTACTAGTGCTTATAAAAGTGCCGGTAAAAGGTGTAATATCATCAGTAAATCTTACTTATAAGGGCGTCCAACATAACCGCCAGTAAAGGACGCTGACCGCCGGTAAAGCCTTTATCGACACCACCTTTACCAGTGCTTACCTGACCACTGGAAAACTTTTACCGATGGGTTTTTGGGCTTTTACCGGCGGTTTTTACCAACGATAGAGGCCAATTTTCTTGTAGTGTTATGACCCAATTTTCAAATAGGGTCATGGAAGAAATTTTATCAACTGGACATTTAATCATGGTGCGCCTTTAAAATTGTAGTTAATATTCTCCAAAATAAGGACAGTTGCTGCCATGGTTAAAGATGTAAGCAATCCAATTACAAACTGTACAAAGATGGAGGATTCTCACATTTACTAAGAAGGTAATTCAGTTCTAGATCAGCTTGCTGATGAGGAATCCTAGGCACGGTAGTGCACTCAATGAAAATCAATGATTAGTCCACCTAAGAAGAGGTGTATTTGGTATTGACTGAAATATCCCTAGTGACATTGCTTAGGTGGGCCAATCTGCACCCGTGCTTGGGTTCTATTCCCCTAAGAGGACTAGTTTGCCTACATTGCTCACTAATTTTAGGGGTCTCATTTGGAAGTCCAAAAATATAAGATCCTAATATCATGATTCTTTTAGTAAGTGAATGCCATCCTTTCCTAGGTGAGGTTATTAGTTTGTAATATGTTGTCTTCTTCACACGGAAAATGGTTATATTCTTTTTTATGATCCTAGTTGAATCTTTGCACCCCATTTCATCCTTCAATGGAAATTCTGATTGATCCTATTAGGTGGGCCACAAACATGGCATTGTCTACTAGTTTGCTATTGCATGGTTATTCTTATAATGTTAAAGCATTTCGAAGTGCTTATCTCAATGTTCAAAATGTTAAATCCTCAATAGCTCTTATTTTATAGATCTCTATCCTTGATGTTGTTATTGGGGAAAGAACTCTGTTTTTCAATCTTTGTCTGATTTTCCTTTGCCGCGGTTCCCCATTCTAGTGGTGGTGCTTTGAATCATGTTTCCTTTTGATCTTCTACATTCTCTGGTCTTTCATTCTCTCACAATTTTGTCTTTCGGATGTCAGCGAGCATGTCGCCGAACTTATGAGATTCCAAGAATTTGCAACTAGGTCCATTTCCCATCAATTTACCATTTGACTAGCAACTTCCGCTACTCAAGAATCCAAACTCAAGATTGCCTTCAGGAACATCTCTATTCTCCTAACATCCAACATGCAAGTGAACTATGTGAAGTATGTCCACCAGATAATTAGCGCTTGTGCTTGCATGTAGACTTATCATTAGAGGGACACTTCTTAGATTGGCTTTAGCTTGAATACCTTCTGGACTATATGAGCATAACCACTTGATCAATTGTTTAATTTGATTGAATTCCTTCTAGACTATATGAGCATAACCACTTGATCAATTGTCTAATTTGATGCCATGTATTTTTATTTATTTTTTTAGGTTTGGCAATTAGGATAAAGCAAAATATCATAATAAGTAATATCTTCTATTGAAAATGGAGACATGCTTTTTATTGTTTATATACTTCTACAATTTTAGTTTGTGCATGTTCTATGTTTGACATGCTTTTTATTGTTTATGTACTTCTACAATTTTAGTCTGTGCATATTCTATGTTTGACATATACTAAGTGATTGCTTTCTATCATTGTTTGTGAATGATCTTGCAGAATGGGCTTCTTAATGATCTTATCCATAATGTTTGTGAATGTTCTTGCAGGGGTGATGTATCAATTCAATACATTTATTTAATTGCCTCTGTGGTTGATGAAAATTATTAGAATCAATTATAATTTTGAATTTTTCTCCAGATGGTTGGTGGTTGAGGGAAAAGAGCTTTGTCTAATCTGTTGAATTATGTCAGCAAATCCATTGAGGTCGATATTTGCTTTACAATACAATCCCTTCTCCTAAATATATTTCATTGAACGTCATCGTAGATGTTCAATCTTGTTTGACTTACTTCTTGACATGTATATTATCTTAAACTTGTAGATAGAGACTTTGGCAGTGACCGTTGTAAATGGATACCAATGTTGTTTAGTTGCAATAATGTGTGGACAAAGAGGCTATATTGGTCAAGCAAGGAGTGGACGACATAGAGGATTTTTTAAATGTATTCGGTCAATTTTCAACTTATTGTTGTAAATATTATAGATCTTTTATTGTAAAGTCGTACAATATTTGTTTAATATTCATTTTTAATTGTACTGCAACATTCTTTGGATTTCAAATATTTTTTAAAAATAGAAGTTCCAATTGGAAAAAAATTTACAGGCTTCTGCGAATGGTTGCATGGCTTTTATCGGCGCTTCCTAAATAAGGGTTCAAAACCGTTTTGAAATTGTTATTTTCTTGTAGTGTCATCCACTTGAGATTTGGATCTATTGCTTTTTTAGGCTCATATCTTAAAATGTTCTAGTGAAACAAATGGACGGCATGGATATAAGGCTAGAGTTGTACATGAGTCAAACCGAGTCGAGCTTGGCACAACTCGACTCGGCTCGGCCACTAGCTGACCCTAGCTCGAACTTGGCTCGGCTCGGTCCTCAAGCCTGATTGGCTAGCTCAACTCGGTTCGGTCAGTAGCTCGGCCCAGTTCGAGCCGAGTTCAGCCAAGATCAAGCTTATGCGGCATTTTCTCAAATACATGGAGTGCACCTTCAATTTATCACAATATGTAAAACAAGAGTAATAGTTTATAGGTATTTCATCAAACACTCAGTAGACAACATAAAAATCAAGATACAAAGGATATTTGTTTCATATCCATACCTTCCTCGCCACTAGCCGACACTTCATTGAGTCATTTCATCAAACACTTGGTGAGCAACATCAATATCAAAATAACCAAGTACCAAACTGGTTGGATCCGAGTACGATTCGAGTTAGGGTTCGATCCGAGTCGAGTTGAGCTTCGGCGAGCTCGACTTGGCTCGAACTCAGTTTCAAACCGAGTTGAATCGAGCTTTTACGAGTCGAGTCGATCGAGCGAACCGAGCTAACACGGTTCACATACAGCATTAAGGCACATACATTATGGTAGCCTAGAGATTCACACAAGCAGCATCCTTCTCTATTTTGGAAACTGGAGAGTACCATGTGCAACCCGGACTCAACCAAAAAGTTGTGGTGATCGTGGGCCCACCTTGAATATCTATTGAATATAGATGTTGTCCATCCATTTTTCCATTTTTCTTTCGGGATGACCCCCAAATTAAAACAGATCCAAATATCAGATGGACCACACCGTGGTGATTGATCACTAAAAACTTTTGTGGGCCACAAAAGTTTTAAATCAAGCTGATATTTGTTATTTCCCTTGATCCAGGTTCGTAAGAATGGATGAAAAATAAACACTACGGTGAGCCAAGAATTTTAATGGTGGTCGTTCAATTCCTACCATTTCCTATGGTATGCTTCCCCTCAGATTTAAATATATTTTATTTATTAGAAAACAGATGGATGGCGTGGATATACAATGCAGGCATCAAGGTGGACCCATGGTCAGAGCTGCAACTGATCCGCTCTTAGATCCTAAAAGAGACCTGAGTTAATTGTGACCCGTGATCCTGGGAAACGGATTGGCTACTCCCCCTGCCACCAGCCCTGGGGCTAGTGGTCGGTGCTCTGTGGGCCCCACCATGATGTATGTGTTTCATCCATGCTGTTCATCCATTTTTACATATCATTTTAGGGCTTGATCCAAAAAAATGAGAGGGATATAAATCTCAGGTGGAGCACACCACATGAAAACAATAGTGATTGGATATTCATACGTTAAAATCCTCCTAAGGCCCACTATATTGTTTATTTGACATCCAATTTGTCGATTAGCTCATACAGACCCAGATGAAAGGAAAAAAACAAAGATCAGCTTGATCTAAAGCTTTTGTCGCCTCCAAAAAATTTTTAATGGTCGACGTTCATTCAAACATGTTTCCTATAATGTGTTCCACTTGAGATTGGGATATACCTCATTTTTAGTATCATACCACAAAATTATCTAGAAAAATAGATGGACGACATGGATGAAACAGATACATCATAGTGGGGCCCAGAGAGCACCAACCACTGGCCATTAACTGGTGGCAAGGGGAGTAGCCAATCCAATTTCTGTGATCCAGTGGTCGAAAGATGTGTGGGGTCCACATAGACTCACCATAAAAAGAAAGTTGATTCGCTGGTGTATCACACACCAGCTATATATCTGGTGTATTAATGTCAGCAAGTTCTGTGGGTCCCATCATGAGGTATGTGTTATATCCAAACCATCCATTTATTCGATGAGCTCTTCATAAAGGTTGAGCCAAAAAATAAGATAGATCTAAAGATAAAGTGGAACACACGGCAAAAAAATGGTGGGGGATTAAACACCTACCATTGAAACCATTTTGGGGTTCATGGAAGTTTCAGATCAATATGAAATTTGTTTATCCTCTTAATCTAGGTATTTGTGACCTTATGAACAGATTGGATGGAAAACAAATGTTACGATGGGCCCTACGAATTTTTTAATGGTGAAAATCATTATCCCGCTGCTATTTTTGATGTGGTCCAATTGAGCTGTGGATATGATTCATTTTTTGTCTAATGCTCTAAAATGATCTCGAAAAATTTATGGACGGTATGGATATAATAAGGCCCATGTAACTTTGATCTCCTTTGAACGGTTCGTACAACTCGGAGCTCGAAGATCGTTGGCGTTGGTCTTCGCACGACACGAATCTATAATAGCTATATAGCTGGCGTGTGGTACACCAGCCACTCCGCTTCCCCAGAAAAAATACACTCCATCCATCAGGCTAGAAACATAAAAGTTAAACAGGATTCTGAAAAATCACGTACATCCAAAACTTATGTAAGCCACACCAAACAAAACGGTGGGGATTAACGGGCACCATTGGAATTTTTTGTGAGGCCGCAGAATTTTATACTAGTGTGATATCTGTTCTTACTCTGGCTGGTAATAACCTAAGAACGGTTTGGATAGCATATAAACATCATGGTCGGCTTCAGGAAAGTTTCAACGGTGGACGTTTCTGTTATGACAGTTTCCGGTGGTGTGGCTCACATAAATTTTGGATATGTGTTATTTTTTGTATTTCGATCTACTGAGATTTTTAGAAACTAATGGACGGAGCGGATTTATCATAGGAATCTCTGTGAGCCGCACACAGCTCCAACCATAGGAACTTCCTGCGGTGCGGCATCCCGTGTCCTTTGGAACCTCTCAGACTTAATACTCAAGCAAAAACTTCCAACGGCCGAAACCCAAACCTCTCAGACTTAATACCCAAGCAAAAACTTCCAACGGTCCAAAAATCCCATACTCTCGGACTTACTACCCAAGCAAACCTTCTCAAGTTGTCCTCTCTCGCCCTCTTTCTCATCAATTCCTCTCTACTCTTCGAAATGACTAATCGGATGGCAGACGCTTGCCCTTCTCTCTTTCCCCCTTTCCTCTTCTTCTCACTCTCCTTCCCAAATCCAAGGACTGGATCCCCTTTTCAGTTTTTCCTTTTCCTCGTCTTCTCATTCTCCATTTCTCCATCCCAAATCTGATCCGAGCATCCGACGATTCCTACCCTTCGCCGGAGTGGAGCCTGGAACTGAAGAGATTGGTGCTCTCTCTCTCTCTCTCTCTCTCTCTCTCTCTCTCTCTCTCTCTCTCTCCTTTTCATATGTTGCGGCCCTTGTCGGTTGGCAAACACCATCACCTGTGGCCCACACAAGCCGTGGGTCCCATAGGCCCACCTGCAGAGATGATATGGCCCAACAATGATGGTGAGATCCAAGGAGAGGAGGAGGTGGTTGTGGGTCTGTCTCTATCACCGAGCGTTTCACGGTTGAAGGGTATGCCGATGCCAGAAGGGAAGCATCTTCGCTTTCCTGAAGGAGAGGATTGAAAGCATCTTCGCTTTTCTGGAATTCTCCCTCTCTCTCTCTCTCTCTCTCTCTCTCTCTCTCTCTCTCTCTCTCTCTCTCTCTCTCTCTTCTTCTTCTTCTTTCCTTTTCATATGTTGCGGCCCTTGTCGGTTGGCAAACACCATCACCTGTGGCCCACACAGGCCGTGGGTCCCATAGGCCCACCTGCAGAGATGATATGGCCCAACAATGATGGTGAGATCCAAGGAGAGGAGGAGGTGGTTGTGGGTCCGTCTCTATCACCGAGCGTTTCACGGTTGAAGGGTATGCCGATGCCAGAAGGGACGCATCTTCGCTTTCCTGAAGGAGAGGATTGAAAGGAATTTTCTCTGAAGTTCTGGAATTTTTGAAGATCTGAGGTTGTCTTTCTTGACACCATTTTCAGTTCTGTTTTTGGGCGTTTGGGGCATTTTGTTTTGGTGGGTTTTATCTTTTATCTTCTTTTTTTTAATCTTTAAAAAAAAAAAAAAATTCTCAAACAAGTCGATTCTGCATATCCTTTGCATATGGGCCGTCCTTGGTTGGGGCTCTTGAGTCAATCATCTAACTGTAGATCATCATGCATTGATTAAAAGATGGCTCTTAATTATAAAATTTATATTGGTTTTTAAAAAAAGCATTTCACTTCGTCAACCAACCCATCTGATAAAGATTGTTCTTTGAAAGCTAAAACCCAAATATGAAGTTTGGATATTGTGGATGTGTTGAATCGGATGTTCTCTGCACAAGTCACAGATTTGGAATGTACGATCAATGTCTAAGAAGATCAAGATTTTACTACTTTGAAACTAGGTTTTACAACATTGAATACAATAATTGTATTATAAATTCTCAAGTGATAAACCTGTAATCCTTGTACCATGGCATGAAAGTAAATGTAGCCCGTGGTACAAAGTGTTTGTACAACAGCTCAGAGGTGCAAAGATGACCTAACACATGGAGATTGCTGGATGCCAGGACTCCTTGGAAGGAATGCTGATCTTAGATGGGAATGTAGAGATCTCTTTCAACAATTCGTCGAGATGCAAACAAAGAAGCAGATTAACTAGCTGAGGACAAACTAGAGTGTTGATGGCAATTTCCCACTAGATTCTTTTGTCATACTCAATTCGGCGTTTGAACATTAAATCTCTCACCTTTCCCTTTTTGCTTTCCAGCAAGGCATGCTTTGTCTTTACGTTTCTTCAAACATGCATGTACATGTATGTATGTTTGTGCGTATTTTCATTCATAATGCATGTAAATATGTATTTATGCTTAGCATTGGAGCATAAGCATGCTTGTGACATCCAATCTATTATGTTCTTTTATCATCTCATTCATTTTACCCATATATTTTATTGTTATAATATTTTTGCCGCGTCTCACTTCTGGCATGGCTACTTAGTACATGGAGAAAAAGAGGAATTATATAATATAGTGGCACACATCTTGAATAATATACACTGGCTTTCAATTCTAACCAGTGGGACCCATAGTTTGACAAGTAGACCATTGGTAGATTATGTCTCACCATGGACTGTCGTTGCTCAAGATTATCATTGAACAATTCTAACCAGTGAGTTTTGAAAAAGTGATCGCAATTAACTCATAAGAACACCAACCCATCAGATTCTCTCTCTCTCTCTCTCTCTCTCTCTCTCTCTCTCTCTCTCTCTCTCTGGTTGATTTTTGGTTATTTTTCTTGCGACAGATCAGATATATTTCCTCTTTCTGGCAGTGGTTCAAACTTTTGACTAGTGTATTCAAAGCAATCTAAGAACTTGAAGATAAGATCCAAACCATCAAGTAAGCTATTATATTCTTCAATCCATATAAAGTTAATCTATATTTCAAAATTTTAATATTGAAGTTCCATAAGATATTTTAATTTTTTTTGTTTAATAAATTTTTAGGCACATTTTATGTTTTCATATTTCTATATTTGTGCTTTAAATCATTATCTTATTCATTTTTTTTTTTATATTTCGATATTTGTTCTTTAAATGTTTATACTTATGATTCTTTGTTAGATATTGTTAATTAGTATTTAGGTCACTTAGTGGTTTAGCAATATATCCTCCCGTTTAGGAATTTATATTGAACAAGTACAGTCATTCGACTAAAAATGCTTGTTCTTTATGAATTCCTAAATTGTCCAATTTTGGACAGTTCGGTACCATACCATGTACTTAGATTGTCTGCATTTTCAATTTACATGTAGTTAGAATTTCGATAGCGTTTTCCTATATTTTCGCTGAATATGTGGTTCTTTACTAATTAGTTTCCACTATCCATGTATAATGGATTACATGTGGCAACTACTTAGTATCGAATTTACATATATCTGGAGAATATGGGGTGATGCTACCGAAATTTTGACTCGCAAATAAACTATATGAGGACAGTACATGGAATGTTACTGAATGTGATGAATACAATTAACACCTCTAGATAGAGACAAGTAGGAATAGATGAGATATTTAGAGACAATTATTACACAAAATTTGAAATAATTAGGGAAAATATATAGTTATGTATATGTATCTACCCCGGCCGATTTATTTAAAAGGGGACTATTTGAGACACTTGTGTCTTACAGTTTATGGAGAGGCCCTGATATTGTCTGTACTATATATTTATATATACACATATAAATGTGATTGATTGATTATTTCAACCTATAAAAGCCCTGATCTTAACTTACCCTTGTTATTTTTTTATTTATAGATGACTAATGAGGAAAGTCCAAGTACCCCCGGTGTCAATGCATCAGTCACATCTCCTTTTATTTGGGTTGATTTTCATTGATCCAAACCATTCGTTTGATTGAGTCCTATTTGATCTTCCAAGCCAATAATATGATTTCGCCTATGTTTGGTGATCAAAACCCTTCATATGCTTCGTGCCGTTTCGTTGATTCAAGCCAAGTTGATCCATGCTGCTATTAATGATCTAAACTCATATGATTGAAGCCTCTTTCCGTGGCCCATCCCAATGGGTATATTAAGTTGAACCATCTATTCACAATATTTGAGGCTAGTTCTTAGTGATCCACGTCATTAATTTTGTAGGATCCTCTTTAGTTTTGTACACAATTCAAAGAATCAAGTTTCTTTTTACAACGATTTAGATTCATATGCTTTGGCCCATTTATAGTGATCTAAACCTTTGACATGGGCCATTTCGATGGACTAAAAACATTGACATGTTGGGCCAATCAGTGGATCTAAATTGTTCATATGATTCAGCTCATTTGGCAATCCAAACTCATCATATGATTAAAGCTACTTTTCATGATCCATACTCATCATATGATTGAAGCTGCTTTTCATAATCCATGGCAATGGATATGCTAAGTTGATTCATGCACTAAATTTTGAAGGACTCTCTTCTACTTTACCAATGGTCCAAATTGTTCATATGATCTGGCCCTTTCTAGTGATCCAAACCTTTGACATGCTTTGGGCCATTTAAATGGATCAAAGCCTTTGACGTGCTTGAGCCAATTCAATGAACTTGACTTCTTATATCATTCGGCTCCTTCAGCAATCCAAATGCATGATGTGATTCGTGCTGCTGTTAGTGATCTAAACTCATCATATGATTGAAGCCTCTTTCCATGACCCATCACAATGGATATGTTTGAGGTTGGTTCTCAGTGATCTACATCGTTAATTTTGTAGGATTCTCTTCAGTTCTATACACAATTCAAACAATTAGGTTTAGTTTTACAACGATCCATATTCATATGATTTGGCCCATTTCTATTAATCCAAACCTTTGACATTGGCTAGTTTGATGGACAAAACATTGACATGCTTGTGCCATTCAGTGGATCCAAATTGTTCTTATAATTAGGCTTATTCGACGATCAAAACTCATCATACGATTAAAGCTACTTTTCATGATCCAAACTCATCATATGATTAAAGCAGCTTTTCATGATCCAAACTCATCATATGATTAAAGCAGCTTTTCATGATGCATACTCTTAATATGATTGAAGCTGCTTTCATTGATCCAAACTTCTCATATGATTAAAGCGACTTTTCATGATCCTTGGCAATGGATATGCTAAGTTGATCCATGCCCAAAATTTTGTAAGACCCTCTTCAGCTTTACTATTGATCCAAACTGTTCATATGATCAGGCCCATTTCTAGTGATCTAGACCTTTGATATGCTTGGGTCATTTCAATGGATCATAACCTTTAACGTGCTTGGGCAATTTAGCGAATTTGAACTTCTTATATGATTCCGCCCATTCAGCGATCCAAATGCATAATATGATTCGTGCTGCTATTAGTGATCTAAACTCATCATATAATTGAAGCCTCTTTCCGTGACCCATCTCAATGGAGGATATATTAAGTCGAACCATCTATTCGTAATATTTGAGGCTGATTCTCAATGATCCACTTCAGTTCTATACACAATTCAAAGAATAAATTTCTTGTTACAACGATCCAAATTCATATGATTTGGCCCATTTGTAGTGATCCAAACCTTTGACATGGGCCATTCAGTGGATACAAATTGTTCTTATAATTCGGATCGTTCGGCTATCCATACTCATCCTACGTTTGAATCTGCTTTTCATGATCCAAACTCATCATATGATTGAAGCTGCTATTCATGATCCAAACTCATCATATGATTAAATCTGCTTTTCATGATCCTTGGCAATGGATATGCTAAGTTGATCCCTGGCCAAAATTTTGTATGACCCTCTTTGACTTTACTAATGATCCAAACTATTCATATAATCTTGTCCATTTCTAGTGATCCAAACCTTTTTACTTGCATGGGCCATTTGAATGGATCAGAACCTTTAACGTGCTTGGGAAATTTAACGGATTTGAACTTCTTATATGATTTGGTCCATTCAGTGATCTAAATGATTTGTGCTGCCGTTAGTGATCTAAACTCATCATCTGATTGAAGCCTCTTTCCATGACCTATGGTTAGTTGATCCATTTGTTCGTAATAGTTGAGGCTGATTCTCAGTGATCCACTTCGTTAATTTTGTAGGACCCTCTTCAGTTCTATTCACAATTCAAACAATCAAGGTTCTTTTTACTGTGATCCAAATTCATATGATTTGCCCCATTTCTATTGATCCAAACCTTAAACATGGGCCATTCGATGGATGAAAAACATTGACATGGTTGGGCCATTCAGTGGATCCAAATTGTTCATATAATTCGACTTATTAGGCGATACAAACTCATAATATGTTTGAAGCTGCTTTTCATGATCCAAACTCATCATATGATTAAAACAGCTTTTCATGATTCTTTGCAATGGATATGCTAAGTTGATTTATGACCCTCTTCAGCTTTACTAATGATTCAAACCGTTCATATGATCCGGCCCATTTCTAGTGATCCAAACCTTTGACATGCTTGGGCCATTTCAATGGATCAAAACCTTTAATGTGCTTTGTAAATTTAGCGGATTTTAACTTCTTATATGATTCGACCCATTCTGTGATCCAAATGCATCATATGATTCGTGCTGCTATTAGTGATCTAAACTTATGATTGAAGCCTCTTTCCGTGACCCATCTCAATGGATATGCTAAGTTGAACCATCTATTAGTAAAATTTGAGGCTGGTTCTCAGTGATCCACTTCGTTAATTTTGTAAGACTCTCTTCAGTTCTATATACAATTCAAAGAATCAAGTTTCTTTTTACAATGATCCTTCGACATGGGCCATTTTGATGGATAAAAAAACATTGACATGCTTGGGCCATTCAGTGGATCCAAATTGTTCATATAAATCGGCTTATTCGGCGATCCAAATTCATCATACGATTGAAGCTGCTTTCCATGATCCAAACTCATCATATGATAGAAGCTGCTTTTCATGATCCAAACTCATCATATGATTAAAGCTGCTTTTCATGATACTTGGCAATGGATATGCTAAGTTGATCCATGCACAAAATTTTGTAAGACCCTCTTCAGCTATACAAATGATCTAAACTATTCATATGATTTGGCCCATCTCTAGTGATCCAAACCTTTGTTATGCTTGGGCCATTTCAATGGATCGGAACCTTTAACATGCTTGGGCCATTTAGCGGATTTGAACTTCTTATATGATTCGGCCCCTTCAGCGATCCAAATGCATCATATGATTCGTGCTGCTGTTAGTGATCTAAACTCATCCTATAATTGAAGCCTCTTTCCATGACCCATCCCAATGGATATGTTAAGTTGAACCATCCATTTGTAATATTTGAGGCTAGTTCTCAGTGATCCACTTCGTTAATTTTGTAGGATCCTCTTCAGTTCTATACACAATTCAAATAATCAAGTTTCTTTTCACAACGATTCATATTCATATTATATGGCCCATTTATAGTGATCCAAACCTTTGACATGGGCCATTTCGATGCATTAAAAACATTGACATGCTGGGCCATTTAGTGGATCCAATTTATTCATATGATTCGGCTCATTCGGTGATCCAAACTCATCATACAATTGAAGCTGCTTTTCAGGATCTAAACTCATCATATAATTGCAGCTGCTTTTCATAATCCATGGCAATGGATATGCTAAGTTGATCCATGCCCTTAATTTTGTAGGAATCTCTTCTTCTTTACCAATGGTCCAAACTGTTCGTATGATCCGGCCATTTCTAGTGATCCAAACCTTTGATAAGCTTGGGCCATTTCAATGGATCAAAACCTTTGACATGCTTGGCCCAATTGAGCGAATTTGACTTCTTAATATCATTTGACCCCTTCAGCGATCCAAATGTATGATATGATTCGTGCTGCTGTTAGTGATCTAAACTCATCATATGATTGATTCCTATTTCCATGACCCATCCCAATGGATATGTTAAGTTGGTCCATCTATTCATAATATTTGAGCTTGGTTCTCAGTGACCCACATCATTAGTTTTATAGGACCCTCCATTTCTATACAAAATTCAAACAATCATTTTTCCTTTTACAACGGTCCAAATTCATATGATTTGACCCGTTTCTATTGATCCAAACCTTTGACATGGGCCATTTCGATGGATAAAAAACATTGACATTCTTGGGCTATTCAGTGGATCCAAATTGTTCATATAATTCGGCTTAATCGGCGATCCAAACTCATCATACGATTGAAGCTGCTTTTCATGATCCAAACTCATCATATGATTGAAGCTGCTTTTTATGATCCAAACTCATCATACGATTGAAGCTTCTTTTCATGATCCAAACTCGTCGTATGAATAAAGTGGTTTTTCATGATCATCATATGATTGAAGCTGCTTTTCATGATCGGACAACGGAATTACGGAACCATACACCTGCGAAGCATTCGTGGCTTGACTCATTTTTCAATCCTAGTCGACTATCAATCGACTCACCGCTTTGACTGAACAGAAGACTAGGTTCCACTAGGATTGGGAAGGGATACAACGAGCCTTCTACCCTGGTTACATAGATGATCGACGTATCGCGTTAAAACCCACTACAACCATATCTACGTGTTGGCCGAACATTGAAAATAAATATTTTTACTCTAGATAGACACAATTCAAAGAATCAAGTTTCTTTTTACAATGATCCAAATTCATATAATTTGGCCAATTTCTACTGATCCAAACGTTCAACATGTGCCATTTCGATGGATAAAAACATTGACATGCTTGGGCCATTCAGTGGATCCAAATTGTTCATATGATTAAAGCTACTTTTCATGATCCTTGGCAATGTAAATGCTAAGTTGAGCCTTGCCAAAAATTTCCTAGGCCCCTCTTCAACTTTACTAATGATCCAAATTGTTCATATGATATGGCCCATTTCTAGTGATCCAAACTTTGACATGCTTGGGACATTTCAATGGATCAAAACCTTTAATGTTCTTGGGCCATTTAGCAGATTTGAACTTCTTACATGATTTAGTGATCCAAATGCATCATATGATTCGTGCTGCTGTTAGTGATCTAAACTCATTATATGATTGAAGCCTCTTTCCATGACCCATCCTAATGTATAGGTCAAGTTGAACCATCTATTCTCAGTGATCCACTTCAGTTCTATACACAATTCAAAGAATAAGATTCTTTTTACAATGATCCAAATTCATATGATTTGCCCATTTCTAGTGATCCAAACCTTTGACTTGGGCTATTTCGATGGATAAAAAACATTGACATGCTTGGGCCATTCAGTGGATACAAATTGTTCATATAATTCAGCTCATTCGGCTATCCAAACTCATCCTACGATTGAAGCTGCTTTTCATGATCCAAACTCATCATATGATTGAAGCTACTTTTCATGATCCAAACTCATCATATGATTAAAGCTGCTTTTCATGATGCAAACTCTTCATATGATTCGTGCTGCTGTTAGTGATCTAAACTTTTCAAATAATTGAAGCCGCTTTCCGTGACCCCATCCCACTGGATATGCTAAGGTGAACCATCTATTATTAATATTTGAGGCTGGTTCTCAGTGATTCACTTCGTTAATTTTGTAAGACTCTCTTCTGTTCTATATACAATTCAAAGAATCAAGTTTCTTTTTACAATGATCCAAACCTTCGACATGGGCCATTTTGATGGATAAAAAACATTGACATGCTTGGGCCATTTAGGGAATCCAAATTGTTCATATAATTCGGGTTATTCGACGATCCAAATTCATCATACGATTGAAGCTGCTTTCCATGATCCACACTCATCATATGATAGAAGCTGCTTTCCATGATCCAAACTCATCATATGATAGAAGCTGCTTTTCATGATCCAAACTCATCATATGATTAAATTTGTTTTTCATGATACTTGGCAATGGATATGCTAAGTTGATCCATGCACAAAATTTTGCAGGACCCTCTTCAGCTATACAAATGATCCAAAATGTTCATATGATTTGGCCCATTGCTAGTGATCCAAACCTTTGTTATGCTTGGGCCATTTCAATGGATCAGAACCTTTAACATGCTTGGGCCATTTTGTAGATTTTGAACTTCTTATATGATTCGGCCCATTCAACGATCCAAGTGCATCATATGATTTGTATTGTTTTGAGTGATCTAAACTCATCATATGATTGAAGCCTCTTTTCATGACCCTTCCCAATGGATATGTTAAGTTGAACCATCTATTCGTAATATTTGAGGTTACTTCTCACTGATCCACTTCATTAATTTTTTAGGATCCTCTTCAGTTCTGTGCACTATTCAAAGAATCAAGTTTCTTTTTACAACAAACCAGACCTTTGACATGGGCCATTTTGATGGATTAAAAACATTGACATGTTGGGTTCAGTGGATCCAAATTGTTCATACGATTCAGCTCATTCGGCGATCCAAACTCATCACACGATTGAAGCTGCTTTTCATGATCCAAACTTGACATATGATAGAAGCTGCTTTTCATAATCCACGGCAATGGATATGCTAAGTTGATCCATCCCCTAAAATTTGAAGGACTCTTCTACTTAACCAGTGGTCCAAACTGTTCATATGATCTGGCCCTTTCTAGTGATCCAAACCTTTGACATGCATGGGCCATTTCTAGTGATCCAAACCTTTGACATGCATGGGCCATTTCAATGGATCAAAACCTTTGACGTGCTTGGGCCAATTCAGGGAATTTGACTTCTTGTATCATTCAGCCCGTTCAGCGATCTAAATGCATGATGTGATTCCTGGCTGTTGTTAGTGATCTAAACTCTTCATATGATTGAAGCCTCTTTCCATGACCCATCCCAATGGATTTCTTTAGCTGATCCATCTATTCCTAATATTTGAGGTTGGTTCTCAGTGATCTACATCGTTAATTTTGTAGGATCTTGTTCAGTTCTATACAAAATTCAAACAATCAGGTTTCGTTTTACAGCGATCCATATTCACATGATTTGGCCCGTTCCTATTGATCCAAACCTTTGAAATGGGCCATTTGGACGGGTAAAAAATATTGACATGCTTGGGCTATTCAGTGAATCTAAATTGTTCGTAAAATTCAGCTTATTCAGCCTATTTAGTGAATCTAAATTGTTCGTAAAATTCGGCTTATTCGGCAATCCAAACTCATCATACGATTGAAGCTGATTTTCATGGTCCAAACTCATCATATGATTGAAGCTGCTTTTCATATGATTAAAGCTTTTTTTTTCATGATCAAAACTCATCATATGATTAAAGCCGCTTTTCATGATGCAAACTCATCATATGATTGAAGCTGCTTTTCATGATGCAAACTCATCATATGATTGAAGTTGCATTTCATGATGCAAACTCATCATATGATTGAAGCTGCTTTCATTGATCCAAACTCTTCATATGATTAAAGCGGCTTTTCATGATCCTTGGCAATGGATATGCTAAGTTGATCCATGGCCAAAATTTTGTAGGACCCTCCTCTACTTTACTAATGATCGAAACTGTTCAGATGATCAGGCCCATTTATAGTGATCCAAACCTTTGACATGCTTGGGCCATTTCAATGGATCAAAACCTTTAACGTGCTTGGGCAATTTAGTGAATTTGAACTTCTTATATGATTCGGCCCATATAATTCGACTTATTAGGCGATACAAACTCGTAATACGTTTGAAGCTGCATTTCATGATCCAAACCCATCATATGACTGAAGCTGCTTTTCATGATCCAAACTCATCGTATGATTAAAACGGCTTTTCATGATTCTCGGCAATAGATATGCTAAGTTGATCTATAACCCTCTTCAACTTTACTAATGATCCAAACTGTTCATATGATATGGCCCATTTCTAGTAATCCAAACCTTTGACATGCTTGGGCCATTTCAATGGATCAAAACCTTTAACGTGCTTGGTCAATTTAGCGGATTTGAACTTCTTATATGATTCGGCCCATTCTGTGATCCAAATGCATCATATGATTCGTGCTGCTGTTAGTGATTTGAACTTTTCCAATGATTGAAGCCTCTTTTCGTGACCCATCCCAATGGATATGCCAAGTTGAACCATCTATTAATAATATTTGAGGCTGATTCTCAGTGTTCCACTTCGTTAATTTTGTAGGACCCTCTTCAGTTCTATTCACAATTCAAACAATCAAGGTTCTTTTTACAGCAACTCAAATTCATATGATTTGGCCCGTTTCTATTGATCCAAACCTTTGACATAGGCCATTTTGATGGATAAAAAATATTGACATGCTTGGGCCATTCAACGGATCCACATTGTTCATATAATTGGGCTTATTCGACGATCCAAATTCATCATACGATTGAAGTTGCTTTTCATGATCCAAACTCCATATGATAGAAGCTACTTTTCATGATCCAAACTCATCATATGATTAAAGCTGCTTTTCATGATCCTTGGCAATGGATATGCTAAGTTGATCCATGCACAAAATTTTGTAGGACCCTCCTCGGCTATACAAATGATCCAAACTGTTCATATAATTTGGCCCATTTCTAGTGATCCAAACCTTTGATATGCTAAGTTGATCCATGCACGAGACCCTCTTCAGCTATACAAATGATCCAAACTGTTCATATGATTTGGCCCATTTCTAGTGATCCAAACCTTTGATATGCTTGGGCCATTTCAATGGATCAAAACCTTTAATGTGCTTGGGCCATTTACCAGATTTGAACTTTTTATATGATTCGGCCCATTCAGCGATCCAAATGCATCATATGATTCGTGCTGTTGTTAGTGATCTAAACTCATCCTATAATTGAAGCCTCTTTCCATGATGCATCGCAATGGATATGTTAAGTTGAACCATCTATTCATAATATTTGAGGCTAGTTGTCAATGATCCACTTCGTTAATTTTGTAGGATCCTATTCAATTCTATACACAATTCAAATAATCAAGTTTCTTTTTACAACGATCCAGATTCATATTATTTGGCCCGTTTATAGTGATCAAAACCTTTGACATGGGCCATTTCGATGGATTAAAAACATTGACATGCTGGGCCATTAAGTGGATCCAAATTGTTCATATGATTCAGCTCATTCGGCGAACCAAACTCATCATACGATTGTAGCTGCTTTTCATAGTCCATGGCAATGGATATGCTATGTTGATCCATGCCCTAAATTTTGTAAGACTCTCTTCTTCTTTACCAATGGTCCAAACTGTTCATATGATCTAGTTGTTTCTAATGATCCAAACCTTTGACAAGCTTAGGCCATTTCAATGGATCAAAATCTTTAAAGTGATTGGGCCAATTTAGCGGATTTGACTTCTTATATCAATTGGCCCCTTCGGTGATCCAAATGCACGATATGATTCATGCTGTTGTTAGTGATCTAAACTCATCATATGATTGAAGCCTCTTTCCATGACCCGTCCCAATGGATATGTTAGGTTGGTCCATCTATTCATAATATTTGGGGTTGGTTCTCAGTGATCCACATTGTTAATTTTGTAGGACTCTTCAGTTCTATACAAAATTCAAACAATCTCGTTTTACTTCGATCCAAATTCATATGATTTGATCCGTTTCTATTGATCCAAACCTTTGACATGGGCCATTACGATGGATAAAAAACATTGACATGCTTGGGCCATTCAGTGGATCCAAATTGTTCATATAATTCGGCTTAATTGGCGATCCAAACTCATCATACGTTTGAAGTTGCTTTTTATGACCTAAACTCATCATATGATTGAAGCTGCTTTTCATGATCCAAACTCATCATATGATTGAAGCTGCTTTTCATGATCAGACTACGGAATTATGAAACCATACACCTGCGAAACATTCACAGGTTGATCTAATTCTCAATCCTGGGCGACTACCAATGGACCTAATGCTTTAATCGAGCAGAAGACCAGGATCCACCAGGAGTCAGAAGGGATACAATGAGCCCTCTACCCTGGTCAGGTAGATGATCAACGTATCGGGTTCAAGCCCACTACAACCGTCTCTACGTGTTGGCCGACCACTAAAAACAGACATATTTACTCTAGATAGACACAATTCAAAGAATCAAGTTTCTTTTTACAACAATCCAAATTCATATAATTTGGCCAATTTCTACTGATCCAAATGTTCGACATGTGCCATTTCGACAAATAAAAAACATTAACATGCTTGGGCCACTTAGTGGATCCAAATTGTTCATATAATTCGGCTCATTCGGCGATCCAAACTCATCCTACGATTGAAGTTGCTTTTCATGATCCAAACTTATCATATGGTTGAAGCTATTTTTCATGATCCAAACTCATCATATGATTAAAGCTGCTTTTCATGATCCTTGGCAATGTAAATGCTAAGTTGATCCATGCCCAAAATTTCGTAGGTCCCTCTTCAAGTTTACAAATGGTCCAAACTGTTCATATAATATGGCCCATTTCCAGTGATCCAATTTGTTCATATGATTCAGCTCATTCAGCGATCCAAACTCATCATAGGATCGAAGCTCCTTTTCATGATCCAAACTCATCAAATGATTAAAGCTAAATTTTATTATCCTTTGCCATGGATATGCTATGATCATCCATGCCCAAAATTTTGTAGGTCCCTCTTCAGGTTTACAAATGGTCCAAACTGTTCATATAATCTGGCCCATTTCCAGTGATCCAATTTGTTCATATGATTCAGCTCATTCAGCGATCCAAACTCATCATAGGATTGAAGCTCCTTTTCATGATCCAAACTCATCAAATGATTAAAGCTAATTTTTATTATCCTTTGCAATGGATATGCTATGATGATCCATGCCCGAAATTTTGTAGGACCCTCTTCAGCTTTACTAATGATCGAAATTGTTCATATGATCTGGCCCATTTAAGTCATCCAAACCTTTGACATTGTGGGCCATTGCGATGGAACAAAACCTTTAACATGCTTGGGCAATTTAGCGGATTTGAACTTCTAATATGCTTCGGCTCATTCAGCGATCCAAATGCATCATATGATTCGTGCTGCTGTTAGTGATCTAAACTCATCATATGATTGAAGCCCTCTTTCCATGACCCAGCCCATTGGATATGTTAAGTTGAATCATATATTCGTAATATTTGAGGCTGGTTCTTAGTGATCTACTTCTTTAATTTTGTAGTACCCCCTTCTATTCTATACACAATTCAAACAATCAAGTTTCTTTTTACAACGATCCAAATTCATATGATTTGGCTCATTATTAGTGATCCAAACCTTTGACATGAGCCATTTCGATGGATAAAAAACATTGACATGCTTGGGGCATTCAGTGGATCCAAATTGTTCATATGATTCAGCTCATTCAACAATCCAAACTCATCATAGGATTGAAGCTGCATTTCATGATCCAAACTCATCATATGATTTAAGCTGCGTTTCATAATCCTTGGCAATGGATATGCTAATTTGATTGATGCCCAAAATTATGTACAACCCTTTTCAGCTTTACAAATGATCCAAACTATCCATATGATTTGGCCCATTTCTAATGATCTAAACCTTTGACATGCTTGGGCCATTTCAATGGATCAAAACCTTTAACGTGTTTGGCCATTTAGTGGATTTCAACTTCTTATATGATTCGGGCCCATTTAGCGATTCAAATGCATCATATGATTTGTGCTGTTGTGAGTGATCTAAACTCATCATAAGATTGAAGCCTCTTTCCATGACCCATCCCAATGGATATGTTAAGTTGAACCATCTATTCATAATATTTGAGGCTGGTTCTCCGTTATTCACTTCGTTAATTTTGTAGGACCCTCTTTAGTTCTAAACACAATTCAAACAATCAAATTTCTTTTTACTAAGATCCAAATTCATATAATTTGGCCCATTTATAGTGATCCAAACCTTTGACATGGGCCATTTCGATGGATTAAAAACATTAACATGCTTGGGGCATTCAGTGGATCCAAATTGTTCATATGATTCGTCTCATTCAGCGATCCAAACTCATCATAGAATTGAAGATGCTTTTCATGATCCAAACTCATCATTTGATTAAAGCTGCTTTTCGTGATTCTTAGCAAAGGATATGTTAAGTTGATCCATGCTACCGTTAGTAATCTAAACTCATCATATGATTGAAGCCTCTTTTCGTGACCA
This sequence comes from Magnolia sinica, assembly GCF_029962835.1. NCBI lineage: Eukaryota > Viridiplantae > Streptophyta > Magnoliopsida > Magnoliales > Magnoliaceae > Magnolia > Magnolia sinica. Next base: position 116,091,034 of record NC_080576.1, on the reverse strand, counting down.
TTTACAATGGATGTGTCAAGTTGAACCATCTATTCGTAATATTTGATCCTAGTTCTCAGTGATCCACTTCGTTAATTTTGTAGGATCCTCTTCAGTTCTATACACAATTCAAAGAATCAAGTTTCTTTTTACAACGATCCAAATTCATATGATTTGGCTCATATACTAATCCAAACCTTTGACATGGGCCATTTCAATGGATTAAAAACATTGACATGTTGGGCCATTCAGTGGATCCAAACTGTTCATATGATTCAGCTCATTCGGTGATCCAAACTCATCTTGCGATTGAAGCTTCTATTCATTATCCAAACTCATCATATGATTGAAGCTGCTTTTCATAATCCATGGCAATGGATATGCTAAGTTGCTTCATGCCCTAAATTTTGTAGAAGTCTCTTCAACTTAACCAATGGTCCAAACTGTTCATATGATCTAGCCCTTTCTAGTGATCCAAACCTTTGACATGCTTGGGCCATTACAATGAATCAAAACCTTTGACATGCTTGGGCCACTTCAATGAATTTGACTTCTTATATCATTCGGCCCCTTCAGGGATCCAATTGCATGATGTGATTCGTGCTGCTGTTAGTACGTTTAGTTGATCCATCTATTCCTAATATTTGAGGTTGGTTCTCAGTGATCTACATCGTTAATTTTGTAAGATCTTCTTTAGTTCTATACATAATTCAAACAATCAGGTTTCGTTTTACAGCGATCCATATTCATGTGATTTGGCCCGTTTCTATTGATCCAAACCTTTGACATGGTCCATTTGGATGTATAAAAAACATCGACATGCATGGGCCATTCAGTAGATCTAAATTGTTCATATAATTCGGCTTATTCGGCGATCCAAACTCATCATACGTTGAAGTTGCTTTTCATGGTCCAAACTCATCGTACGATTGAAGCTGCTTTTCATGGTCCAAACTCATCATACGATTGAAGTTGCTTTTCATGATCCAAACTCGTCATATGATTGAAGTTGCTTTTCATGATCCAAACTCATCATATGATTAAAGCGGCTTTTCATGATTCAAACTCATCATATGATTGAAGCTGATTTCATTGATCCAAACTCTTCATATGATTAAAGCGGCTTTTCATGATCCTTGGCAGTGGATATGCTAAGTCGATCCATGCCCGAAATTTTCTAGGACCCTCTTCTGCTTTACCAATGATCGAAAATGTTCATAAGATCGGGCCCATTTCTAGTGATCCAAACCTTTGACATGCTCGGGCCTTCTCAATGGATCAAAATCTTTAATGTGCTTGGGCAATTTAGTGAATTTAAACTTCTTATATGATTCGGCCCATATAATTCGACTTATTAGGTGATACAAACTCATAATACGTTTGAAGCTGCTTTTCATGATCCAAACTCATTATATGATTGAAGCTTATTTTTGATGATCCAAACTCATCATATGATTAAATCTACTTTTCACGGTCGTTGCCAATGGATATGCTAAGTTGATCCATGGCCAAAATTTTGCATGACCCTCTTCAACTTTACTAATGATCCAAACTGTTCATATAATCTTGTCCATTTCTAGTGATCCAAACCTTTTACATGCATGGGCCATTTCAATGCATCAAAACCTTTAATGTGCTTGGGCAATTTTGCGGATTTAAACTTCTTATAAGATTTTGCCCATTCAGCGATCCAAATGCATCATATGATTTATGCTGCTATTAGTGGTCTAAACTCATCATATGATTGAAGCCTTCTTATACGACTTATTAGGCGATACAAACTCATAATACGTTTGAAGCTGCTTTTCATGATCCAAACTCATTATATGATTGAAGCTACTTTTCATGATCCAAACTCATCATATGATTAAATCTGCTTTTCATGATCCTTGGCAATGGATATGCTAAGTTGATCCATGGCCAAAATTTTGCATGACCCTCTTCAACTTTACTAATGATCCAAACTGTTCATATAATCTTGTCTATTTCTAGTGATCCAAACCTTTTACATGCATGGACCATTTCAATGTATCAAAACCTTTAACGTGCTCGGGCAATTTTGCGGATTTAAACTTCTCATATGATTTGGCCCATTCAACGATCCAAATGCATCATATGATTTATGCTGCTTTTAGTGGTCTAAACTCATCATATGATTGAAGCCTCTTTCCATGACCTATCCCGATGGATATGATAAGTTGAACCATATATTCGTAATAGTTGAGGTTGATTCTCAGTGATCCACTTCGTTAATTTTGTAGGGCTCTCTTCAGTTCTATTCACAATTCAAACAATCAAGGTTCTTTTTACAGCGATCCAAAGTCATATGATGTGGCCTGTTTCTATTGATCCAAACCTTTGACATGGGCCATTTCAATGGATAAAAAACATTGACATGTTTGGGCCATTCAGTGGATCCAAATTGTTCATATAATTCGACTTATTAGGCGATTCAAATCATAATACGTTTGAAGCTACTTTTCATGATCCAAATTCATAATATGATTGAAGTAGCTTTTCATGATCCTTTTCATGATCCAAATTCATAATATGATTGAAGTAGCTTTTCATGATCCAAACTCATCATATGATTAAAGCTGCTTTTCATGATTCAAACTCATCATATGATTAAAGCTGCTTTTCATGATGCAGACTCATCATATGATTGAAGCTGCTTTCATTGATCCAAACTCTTCATATGATTAAAGCGGCTTTTCATGATACTTGGCAATGGATATGCTAAGTTGATCGATGCACAAAATTTTGTAGGACCCTCTTCAGCTATACAAATGATCCAAACTGTTCATATAATTCGACTTATTAGGCAATACAAAATCATAATACGTTTGAAGCAGCTTTTCATGATCCAAATTCATAATATGATTGAAGCAGCTTTTCATGATCCAAACTCATCATATGATTAAGCGGCTTTTCATGATTCAAACTCATCAAATGATTGAAGCTGCTTTCATTGATCCAAACTCTTCATATGATTAAAGTGGCTTTTCATGATCCTTGGCAATGGATATGCTAAGTTGATCCATGCCCGAAATTTTGTAGGACCCTCTTCTACTTTACTAATGATCGAAAATGTTCATAAGATCGGGCCCATTTCTAATGATCCAAACCTTTGACATGCTTGGGCCATTTCAATGGATCAAAACCTTTAACGTGCTTGGGCAATTTAGCGAATTTATACTTCTTATATTATTTGGCCCATATAATTCGACTTATTAGGCGATACAAACTCATAATACGTTTGAAGCTGCTTTTCATGATCCAAACTCATTATATGATTGAAGCTACTTTTCATGATCCAAACTCATCATATGATTAAATCTGCTTTTCATCGTATGATCGGGCCCATTTCTAGTAATCCAAACCTTTGACATGGTCGGGCCATTTCTATGGATCAAAACCTATAACGTGCTTGGGCAATTTAGCGAATTTAAACTTCTTATATGATTCGGCCCATAAAATTCGACTTATTAGGGGATACAAACTCATAATACGTTTGAAGCTGCTTTTCATGATCCAAACTCATCATATGATTAAATCTGCTTTTCATGATTCAAACTCATCACATGATTAAATCTGCTTTTCATGATTCAAACTCATCATATGATTAAATCTGCTTTTCATGATCCTTGGCAATGGATATGCTAAGTTGATCCATGGCCAAAATTTTGTATGACCCTCTTCAACTTTACTAATGATCCAAACTATTCATATAAACTTGTCCATTTCTAGTGATCCAAACCTTTTACATGCATTGGCCATTTCAATGGATCAAAACCTTTAACGTGCTTGGGCAATTTAGCGGATTTGAACTTCTTATATGATTTGGCCCATTCAGTGATCCAAATGCATCATATGATTTATGCTGCTGTTAGTGATCTAAACTCATCATATGATTGAAGCCTCTTTCCATGACCTATCCCAATGGATATGATAAGTTGAACCATATATTCATAATAGTTGAGGCTGATTCTCAGCGATCCACTTCGTTAATTTTGTAGGTTCGGTTCTATACACAATTCAAACAATCAAATTTCTTTTTACAGCGATCCAAATTCATATGATTTGGCCCGTTTCTATTGATCCAAACCTTGACATTGGCCTTTTTGATGAATAAAAAACATTGACATGGCTGGGCCATTCAGTGGATCCAAATTGTTCATATAATTCGACTTATTAGGCGATACAAACTCATAATACATTTGAAGCTGCTTTTCATGATCCAAACTCATCATATGATTGAAGTTGCTTTTAATGATCCAAACTCATCATATGATTAAAGCGGCTTTTCATGATTCTTGTCATTTGATATTATAAGTTGATCTATGACCCTCTTCAACTTTACTAATGATCCAAACTATTCATATGATCTGGCCCATTTCTAGTGATCCAAACCTTTGACATGGTTGGGCCATTTTAATGGATCAAAACCTTCAAGTGCTTGGTCTATTTAGCAGATTTCAACTTCTTATATTATTCGGCCCATTCTGCGATCCAAATGCATTATATGATTCGTGCTGTTGTTAGTGATCTAAACACATTATATGATTGAAGCCTCTTTCCATGACCCATCCCAATGGAGATGCTAAGTTGATCCATGCACAAAATTTTGTAGGACCCTCTTCAGCTATACAAATGATCCAAACTGTTCATATGATTTGGCCCATTTCTAGTGATCCAAACCTTTGATATGGTCGGGCCATTTCAATGGATCAGAACCTTTAACATGCTTGGGCCATTTAGCGGATTTGAACTTCTTATATGATTTGGCCCATTCAGCGATCCAAATGCATCACATGATTCGTCCTGCTATTAGTGATCTAAACTCTTCTTATAATTGAACCATCTATTCCTAATATTTGAGGATAGTTTTCAGTGGTACACTTCATTAATTTTGTAGGATTCTCTTCAGTTCTATACATAATTCAAATAATCAAGTTTCTTTTTATAATGATCCAGATTCATATTATTTGGTCCATTTATAGTGATCCAAACCTTTGACATGAGCCATTTCAATGGATTAGAAACATTGACATGCAGGACCATTTAGTGGATCCAAATTTTTCATATGATTCGGCTCATTCGGCAATCCAAACTCATCATACGATTGAAGTTGCTTTTCATGATCCAAACTCATCACATGATTGCAGCTGCTTTTCATAATCCATGGCAGTGGATATGCTAAGTTGATCCATGCCTTAAACTTTGTAGGACTCTCTTCTTCTTTACCAATGGTCCAAACTGCTCATATGATCCGCCCATTTCTAGTGATCCAAACCTTTGACAAACTTGAGCCATTTCAATAGATCAAAATCTTTAAAGTGCTCGGGCCAATTCAACAGATTTGACTTCTTATATCATTCGGCCCCTTCTATGATCCAAATGCAAGATATGATTCGTGTTGCTGTTTGTGATCTATACTCATCATATGATTGAATCCTATTTCCATGACCCATCGCAATGGATATGTTAAGTTGATCCATGTATTCATAATATTTGAGGTTAGTTCTTAATGATCCACATCATTAATTTTGTAGAACCCTCTTCAGTTGTATACAAAATTCAAACAATCATGTTTCGTTTTATAACGATCTAAATTCATATGATCTGACCCGTTTCTATTGTTCTAAACCTTCAGTTGGGCCATTCCAATGGATCAAAACCTTTAACGTGCTTGGTCAATTTAGCAGATTTGAACTTCTTATATGATTCGGCCCATTTTGCAATCCAAATGCATGATATGATTCGTATTGTTGTTAGTGATGTACACTTTTCAAATGAAGCCTCTTTCCATGACCCATCCCAATGGATATGCTAAGTTGAACCATCTATAAGTAATTTTTTAGGCTGGTTCTCAGTGATCCACTTCATTAATTTTGTAAGACTCTTCAGTTCTATATACAATTCAAAGAATCAAGTTTCTTTTTACAACAATCCAAATTCATATAATTTGGCTAATTTCTACTGATCCAAACCCTTCAACATGTGCCATTTTGATGGATAAAAAACATTGACATGCTTGGGCCATTCAGTGGATCCAAATTGTTCATATGATTCGGCTCATTCGGTGATCCGAACTCATCATACGATTGAAGCTGCTTTTCATGATCCAAACTCAGCATATGATTGAAGCTACTTTTCATGATCCATGGCAATGGATATGCTATGTTGATCCATGCCCTAAATTTTGTAGGACCCTCTTTTGCTTTACTAATGATCCAAACTGTTCATATGATCTTGCCTATTTCTAGTGATCCAAACCTTTGACATGCCTAGGCCATTTCAATGGATCAAAACCTTTTATATGCTTTGGCCAATTTAGTGGATTTGACTTCTTATATCATTCAGCCCCTTCAACGATCTAAATGCATGATGTGATTGGTGCTGCTCTTAGTGATATAAACTCATCATGTGACTGAAGCCTCTTTCCATGACCCATCGCAATGGATACATTTAGTTGATCCATCTGTTCCTAATATTTGAGGTTGGTTCTCAGTGACCTACATCGTTAATTTTGTTGGATCCTCTTCGGTTCTATACACAATTCAAACAGTCAAGTTTTTGTTTTGCAGCGATCCATATTCATGTGATTTGGCCCATTTCTATTGATCCAAACCTTTGACATGGGCCATTTGGATGGATAAAAAACATTGACATGCTTGGGCCATTCAGTTGATCGAAATTGTTCATATAATTCGGCTTATTCGTCGATCCAAACTCATCATACGATTAAAGCTGCTTTTCATGGTCCAAACTCATCGTATGGTTGAAGCTTTTCCTAATATTTGGAAGGATATTTTTTGGTCCATTCCTTAAAATTATCTCGATTATTCTCTTTTATTCCAAATTCAAATTTGGTCCTTTTTTAATGATCCAAACCTTTGACTTGGGCCATTTAATGGATCCAAAACCTTTAAATGGCCTTTCAATTGGATTTGAAACCTTTACATTCGGGCCCATTTTGGATCCAAATTTTCATATGATTCGGCTTTTTGGAATCCAAACTCATCATAGATTGAAGGCCTTTTCATGACCCAAATCCAATGGATTGTTAAGGTTTTCCATAATTCCATAAATTTGGATTATTCTTAATTGATCCAATCCTTAAATTTTGTAGGACCCTTCTTTTTACCAAAATTCCAAAAACTGTTTCTTTATGATCCCCATTTCTTTATTGATCAAACCTTTGACAAATTGGGCCATTTCAATGGATAAAACCTTTAACGTGCTTGGGCATTTTAGCGATTTGAACTTCTTATATATTCGGCCCCTTTTGATCCAAATGCAAATATGATTCGTTTGTTGTTTGTGATCTAACTTTTCATATGATTGAACCTTTTCCGACCCATCCCATGGATATGTTAAGTTGAACCATTATTTATAGTATTTGAGGTTGGTTCTTAATGATCCACTTCATTAATTTTGTAGGATCCCTCTTTTTATAAAAATTCAAACTCACGGATGATTTTAAACGATCCAAATTCATATGATTTATTTTCTTAAACCTTTGGACAAACCTTTTAATCTTAATGTTGGGCCCATTTTGGAATCCAAATTGTTATATGATTCGGTATTTTGGGTGATGAACTTTTCAAATTGAAGCCCTTTTCCATGACCCAAATCCCAATGGAATATTTTAATTGAACCATCATAATAATTTTTTTGGTTGACCATAAAATTGATCTTTGATGAAAAATTTATCTGTAGACCTATATGGTTCAAGTTTCTTTTTAAACAACCTTTTAAATTTGGCCAATTTCCTTTGGATCCAAAACCCTTTAATGTTTGGCCATTTTGATTTGGATTCTTAATCTTGGGCCCATTGGGGATCCAAATTGCATATGATTTCGCTCTTGGTGATCCAAACTCATCATGATTGAAGCTGCTTCTAAGACCCAAATGGATATGTTAAGTTTTTGATCCATCAATTAATATTTGGGTTGGTTCCATTGCCCTTAAATTTTGTAGGACCCTCTTTTGCTTTTCTATTGATCCAAATTCATATGATTTGGCCCATTTCTATTGATCCAAACCTTTGACATGGGCCATTTCAATGGATAAAAAACCTTTTAATGCTTTGGGCCAATTTGTGGATTTGTTCTTATAATTCGGCTTTTCCGGATCAAATCATATTGGATTGGTTTGCTTTTATGATTAAAACTCATCATTGATTGAAGCCTTTTCCATGACCCATCCCAATGGAAAAGGATTCCTTTTCCAATTTGATTGGCTACAAAATGGTAAGATTTTAAATAGTATTGGAAATTAATTCAAAAATGTTTTTTTTTCAATGATCCAAATTCATTGATTTGGCCCATTTCTATTGATCAAACCTTTGACATTGGCCATTTGATGGATAAAAACCATTGACATGCTTGGGCCATTTAGTTGGATCCAAATTGTTCATATTAAAGAAATTCGGGGATCCAAACTCATCATACGATTGAAGTTGCTTTTCATGGTCCAAACTCATCTATGGTTGAAGTTGCTTTTCATGATCCAAACTTTTTCAAAATCCTATGGTTGAAGGCTTTTATGATTTATGGCAATTGGATATGAAGTTGATCCATGCCCAAACCCTTTTTTTTATACCCAATTCAAAATCGGTTTCTTTTTCAAGATCCAAATTAATATGATTTGGCCCATTTTAGTGATCCAAACCTTTGACATTGGCCATTTCATTGGATAAAAAACAGCTTGGGCCATTTTATGGATCCAAATTGTTCATATGATTAGGTTCATTCGGCGATCAAACTCATCATATGAAAGTTGCTTTTCATGATCAAACTCAACATATTAAGATTCTTTTCATGATCCAAACTCAACATATGATTGAAGCCTTTTTTCCATGACCAGTCCTAGTGGATATGTTAAGTTGATTGGTCCACATTGTTAATTTTGTAAAACCCTCTTTAGTTCTATAAACATTTAATCTTTTTTAATTATGATTTGGCCCATTTTTATTGATCCAAACCTTTGACATTGGGCCATTTGATGGATAAAAACATTAACATGCTTGGGCCATTCAATGGATCCAAATTGTTCATATAATTAGGCTTATTTGACGATCCAAATATGATTAAAGAAGCTTTTCATGATCCAAACTCATCTATGATTAATTTGCTTTTATGATCAAACTCATCATAAGGTTAAAGGCCTTTTCCATGATCCTTCCCAATGGATCTAAAGTTGATCCATTTCCCCAAAATTTTGTAGGACCCTCTTGATTTACCTTAAAATGAATCCAAAATTTTCATATGATTTGGCCCATTTCTATTGATCGAACCTTTGACATGGGGCCATTTCAATGGATAAAAACCTTTAACATGCTTGGGCCAATTTAAGGATTTGCTATAATTCCCCATTGAAATCCAAATCATCATATGATTGGTCTTTTTGATCCAAACTCATATTGATTAAAGCCCTTTCATGACCCAAACTCATATATTTAATTTAAATCTTTATGATCACTCCTTTTCTACTTTTGTTAGGTAGGCCAGATTTTAATCCTTTCTTTTACAAGGTTCAAATTTCATATGATTTGGCCCATTTTAGTGATCCAAACCTTTGACATGGGGCCATTTTCAATGGACCAAAACTTTAACATGCTTGGGCCATTTAATGAACTTGTTATATGATTCGGCCCATTGGGATCCAAATCATCAAATTTGGTGGGCCTTGATGATCACAGATTGATTAAATTATGAACATTGATATTAAACATCAATTTTATATGAAATTAGTGTATGTGTATCAGGCATAAGGATTAGGGACCCAAATCATCAAATCTAGTGGGCCTTGATTATCACAGATTGATTACATTATGAACATTGACATTAAACATCAATTCTATATGAAATTAGTGTATGTGTATCATGCATAAAAATAGAGCCACATATATAGTGGATTTTGAAATCTACAAAAAAATCCTACCTAATCTCACATGGACTAAATGATATGATACATGAATTAATCCAATCCTACCCATGATATTTCCAAGCGCTAGATACATTTACAATGGAATGAATGGCATTAGATAAGTTATTTTCCAAATTCATATTGATTTGGTGTTTTTAATCTTTAACAAATTATAATTTATTTGCCAAATTGGGATTATTGACTACTTTCATTTGCTCATCCAATGAATATCCATCAATCAATCATTTAGATAATTAAATAAAATTAATATATCTTTTAATGAAAATCTATATCTGAAAATAAACTTGAAGTTTTCAAGGATTGATTCCAGTTCCTTATCATTAGATTCCACATGGCCTATATTTTGTAGGACCCTCCTCATCTTTACAGATGATCCGAACTGTTCATTTGATTTCCAATTCTAGTTATCCAAACCTTTGACATGCTTGGGACATTTCAATGGATATAAACCTTTGACCTGCTTGGGACATTTCATCGTATTTGAACATATTATATGATTCTGCCCCGTCAACAATCTGCATCATATGATTCGTGCTGCTGATAGTCATCTAAACTCATCATATGCTTGAAGCCTCTTTCCATGACCCATCCCAATGGATATGTTAATTTGATCCTTCTATTCGTAATATTTGAGGTTGGTTCTTGGTGATCCACTTCGTTAATTTTGTAAGACCCTCTTCAATTCTATACACAATTCAAACAATCAGGTTTGATTTTACACTGATCCAAATTCATATTATTTGCCCATTTCTATTAACACAAACTTTTGACATGGGCCATTTAGATGGAAAAAAAAATATATTAACATGCTTGGGCCATTCCTTGGATCCAAATTGTTCATATGATTCGTCTCATTCGGCGATCCAAACTCATCGTACAATTGAAGCTGCTTTTCATGATCCAAACTAATCATATGATTGAAGCTGCTTTTCATGATCCATCACAATGGATATGTTAAGTTGATCCATGCCCTAAAATTTGTAGGACCCTCTTCAGCTTTACTAATGATCCAAATTGTTCATATGATTTGGCCCATTTCTAGTGATCCAACCTTTGACATGCTTGGGCCATTTAAATGGATCAAAACCTTTAACGTGCTTGGGACATTTTGCGGATTTTGAACTTCTAATATGATTCGGCTCATTCAGTGTTCCAAATGCATCATATGATTCGTGCTGCTATTAGTGATTTAAACTCATCATATGATTGAAGACTCTTTCCATGACCCATCCCAATAGATATGTTAAGTTGATCCATCTATTCATAATATTTGAGATTGGTTCTCAGTGATCCACATTGTTAATTTTGTAGGACCCTCTTCAGTTCTATAAACAATTCAAATAATAAGGTTTCTTTTTACAGCGATCCAAATTCATATGATTTAGCCCGTTTCTTTTCATCCATACCTTTGACATGGGCCATTTTGATAGATAAAAAACATTGACATGCTTGGGCCATTCAATGGATCCAAATTGTTCATATGATTCGGCTTATTCGACAATCCAAACTCATCATATGATTGAAGATTGAAGCTTCTTTTCATGATCCAAACTCATCATATGATTGAAGCTGCTTTTCATGATCCAAACTCATCATATGATTGAAGCTGCTTTTCATGATCCTTGACAATGGATCTACTAAGTTGATCCATGACTAAGATTTTGTAGGATCCTCTTCGGCTTTACTAATGATCCAAACTGTTCATATGATCTGGCCCATTTTTAGTGATCCAAACCTTCTACATGCTTGGGCCATTTCAATGGATCAAAATCTTTAACGTGCTAGGGCAATTTAGCGGATTTGAACTTATTATATGATTCAACCCATTCAGCGATCCAAATGCATCATATGATTTGTGCCGTTGTTGGTGATCTAAACACATCATATGATTGAAGCCTCTTTCTATGACCCATCCATTGTTTATAATATTTGAGGTTGGTTCTCAGTGATCCACTTCGTTAATTTCGTAGGACCCTCTTCAGTTCTAGACACAATTCAAAGAATCAAGTTTCTTTTTACAACGATCCAAAATCATATGATTTGGCCCATTTATAGTGATCCAAAAACCTTTGACATGGGCCATTTCGATCGATAAAAAACATTGACATGCTAAGCCATTTAGTGGATCCAAATTGTTCATATGATTCGACTCATTCGGCGATCCAAACTCATCATTCGATTGAAGCTGCTTTTCATGATCCAAACTCATCATATGATTGAAGTTGCTTATCATGATCCATTGATATGCTAAGTTGATCCATGCCCTAAATTTTGTAGGACCCTCTTCTGCTTTACCAATGATCCAAACTGTTCATACGATCTGGCCCATTTCAAGTGATTCAAACCTTTGACATGCTTGGGCCATTTAATGGATCAAAACATTTTACGTGCTTGGGCCAATAAAGCATAATTGACTTCTTATATCATTCGGCTCATTCAACGATCCAAATGCATGATATGATTCATGTTGCCGTTAATGATCTAAACTCATCATATGATTGAAGTCTCTTTCCATGACCCATCCCAATAGATATGTTAAGTTGATCCATCTCTTCATAATATTTGAGGTTGGTTCTCAGTGATCCACATCATTAATTTTGTAGGACCCTCTTCAGTTCTATAAACAATTCAAATAATAAGGTTTCTTTTTACAGCAATCCAAATCCATATGATTTGGCCCGTTTCTATTGATCCAAACCTTTGACAAGGGCCATTTCGATGGATAAAAAACATTGACATGCTTGGGCCATTCAATGGATCCAAATTGTTCATATAATTCGGCTTATTTGACAATCCAAACTCGTCATACGATTGAAGCTTCTTTTCATGATCCAAACTCATCATATATTGAAGTTGCTTTTCATGATCCAAACTCATCATATTATTAAAGCTACTTTTCATGATCCTTGACAATGGATCTACTAAGTTGATCCATGCCCAAAATTTTGTAGGATCCTCTTCAGCTTTACTAATGATCCAAACTGTTCATATGATCTAGCCCATTTCTAGTGATCCAAACCTTTTACATTCTTGGGCCATTTCAATGGATCAAAATCTTTAAGGTGCTTGGGCAATTTCGCAGATTTGAACTTATATGTTTCGGCCCATTCAGCAATCCAAATGCATCATATGATTTGTGCTGCTGTTGGCGATCTAAACACATCATATGATTGAAGCCTTTTTTTATGAACCATCCCAATGGATATGTTAAGTTGAACCATCAAGTGATCCACTTGATTAATTTTGTAGGACCCGCTTCAGTTCTAGACACAATTCAAAGAATCATGTTTATTTTTACAACGATCCAAATTCACATGATTTGGCCCATTTATAGTGATCCAAACCTTTGACATGGACCATTTCGATCGATAAAAAACATTCACATGCTGGGCCATTTAGTGGATCCAAATTGTTCATATTATTCGAATCATTCAGCGACCCAAACTCATCATACGATTGAAGCTGCTTTTCATGATCCAAACTCATCAAATGATTGAAACTGCTTTTCATGATCCATGGCAATGGATATGCTAAGTTTATCCATGCCCTAAATTTTGTAGGACCCTCTTCTGCTTTACCAATGATCAAGAGCTCCAGCTCTAAGAGATTATTTGCCCAGTCCAAATCATCCATGATTACTGAATTAATGTGGGTTAGCTTGATTTTTGGACCATAGCGTGTTCTCATCAGCAGCCACTACCTAGTAAGTAGCTTGGATCTACATGTGTTACATTGGCACATATGCAGTAATCAATTACCGACTTGATCACTCATCAAAATCAGCTCGTGCTTCTTTTATTATCATAAAATATGATTTGTGCTGCTGTTAGTGATCTAAACTCATCATATGATTGAAGCCTCTTTCCATGAGCCATCCCAATAGATATGTTAAGTTGATCCATCTATTCGTAATATTTGAGGTTGGTTCTCAGTGATCCACATCATTAATTTTGTTGGACCATCTTCAGTTCTATAAATAATTCAAACGATCAGGTTTCTTTTTATATCGATCCAAATTCATATGATTTGGTCTATTTCTATTGATCCAAAACTTTAACAAGGGCCATTTCGATGGATAAAAAACATTGACATGCTTGGGCCATTCTGTGCATCCAAATTGTTCATATAATTCGGCTTATTCGACAATCCAAACTCATCATACGATTGAAGCCTCTTTTCATGATCCAAACTCATCATATGATTGAAGCCTCTTTCCATGAGCCATCCTAATAGATATGTTAAGTTGATCCATGTATTCGTAATATTTGAGGTTGGTTCTCACTGATCCACATCGTTAATTTTGTAGGACCATCTTCAGTTCTATACATAATTCAAACGATCAGGTTTCTTTTTATATCGATCCAAAATGCATGATATGATTTGTGCTGCTGTTAGTGATCTAAACTCATCATATGATTGAAGCCTCTTTCCATGAGCCATCCCAATAGATATGTTAAGTTGATCCATCTATTCGTAATATTTGAGGTTGGTTCTCAGTGATCCACATCGTTAATTTTGTTGGACCATCTTCAGTTCTATACATAATTCAAACGATCAGGTTTCTTTTTATATCGATCCAAATTCATATGATTTGGTCTATTTCTATTGATCCAAAACTTTAACAAGGGCCATTTCGATGGATAAAAAACATTGACATGCTTGGGCCATTCTGTGCATCCAAATTGTTCATATAATTCTGCTTATTCGACAATCCAAACTCATCATACGATTGAAGCCTCTTTTCATGATCCAAACTCATCATATGATTGAAGCTGCTTCTCATGATCCAAACTCATCATATTGTTAAAGCTGCTTTTCATGATCCTTGACAATGGATCTACTAAGTTGATCCATGTCTAAAATTTTGTAGGATCCTCTTCAGCTTTACTAATGATCCAAACTGTTCATATGATCTGGCCCATTTCTAGTGATCCAAACCTTTTACATGCTTGGAATATTTCAATGGATCCAAATCTTTAACGTGCTTGGGCAATTTAACGGATTTGAACCTCTTAGTTGATTTGGCCCTTTCAACGATCCAAATGCATCATATTATTTGTGCTGCTATTAATGATCTAAACTCATCATATGATTGAAGCCTCTTTCAATGACCCATCCCAATCGATATGTTAAGTTGAACCATATATTCGTAATATTTGAGGTTGGTTCTCAGTGATCCACATCGTTAATTTTGTAGGACTATTCAGTTCTATACACAATTCAAACAATCAGGTTTCACTAAGAATCATGGTGGGCCTACACGGTACTGATTTTCTACAGAAGTGGCAATGTTGCTGTTGCAAAGCATTTGAGGTTTTAATCCGAACAAGTGGGGCCCATCGTTCAGTGATCCAAACTCTCCATATGATGGGCTTTGTGACGGATTACCTGTTCATAGATCAATCCTCCTATTGGGACCCTCTTATTTTAAAATGATAAATTTTTCATTTTTTTCCCATTTTAGAAGTTGAGAGAACTGCATGGGGCCATTTCAATGGATAAAACCTTTGACATTGGGCTTTTTTTGGGGATTAACCAAAATTGTTCTTTTAGATCAAATCATCATATGATTGGTCTTTAACCCATCCCATGGTAGAAGGCCTCTTTCATAATAATTTGGGGATAAATTTAATTTTGAATCCTCTTATAAATTAAAAGTTTTTTTTACAACATCCAAATTTTGTTTGGCCCATTTTATACAAACTTTAACATTTCGGGTCTTTTTCCACGGGGATCCAAATTTTCATATGATTTTTCAAATGTCTATAGGATCAAAGCTTTTCATGATAAAACATTGAATTTGTTGCTTTTCGATCCAAATGGATATGATTGTCCATCCCAAATTTTGAACCCTCTTACTTTAAAATGCCTTTTTCATTTGATTTCCCATTCTATGATAAACCTTTTCTTGGGATTTCTGGGAAATTATTAAATGTTTTTTGATCCAAATGCCTAATTTTGTTGGACTCTCATCTAAATTTAACCTTTTCCATGAATCCCAATTATTTAATTTGAACCTCTATTGAAATTTATTGGTTTTGAACTATTAATTTTTGGCCCTTTAGATCAAATTCAAACAATGGTTTCTTTTTCAAGATCCAAATTCATATTTTGGCCCTTTTATGAAACCCCCATCCCAATGGATAAAAATTTAATTTGGGCCATTCTATTCCAATTTTTAGTTGTCTTCGGGAAACACATCCATTAATTTTTAGACCCTCTCTTTTAAAGGGTTTTATGATATTAAGAGGGTGTTATGTTTGACAAGATCCAATTTCATATGTTTGGCCCTTTTATATCAACCTTTGACATGGGGCCATTTCAATGGATAAAAAATTTGCATGTTGCCATTTTGGGGATTTCCATTGTTCCCATTAAGATAAAGCTCATTTTTGGGCCGGTCAAACCATTAAATTGAAGCCTTTTCCATGACCCACCCAATATATGTTAAGGCCCTTTCATAATATTTGGGTTGGTTCTTTATCCATCTTAATTTTGTAGACCTCTTTGAAACCAAATTGAAAATCCTTTTACCTCCTTTCATATATTTGGCCCTTTTATTTTTGACATTCCTTTTGGGTAAAATTTAATGGGATTTCAAAAATTTGGGGGAACAATGAATTTTGTAGTACCATCTTTAGTTCTATACACAATTGAAACAATCAGGTTTCTTTTTACAACGATCCATATTCATATCATTTGGCCCATTTCTAGTGATCCAAAACCCTTTGACATGGGCCATTTCAATGCATACAAAATATTGACATGCTTGTGCCATTCAGTGGTTCCAAATTGTTGATATGATTCGGCTCATTCGGCGATCCAAACTCATCATACGATTGAAGCTGCTTTTCATGATCCAAACTCATCATACGATTGAAGCTGCTTTTCATGATCCAAACTCATTATATGATTGAAGCCGCTTTTCATGATCCATGGCAATGGATGTGCCAAGTTGTTCCATGCGCTTTTCATGATCCATGGCGATGGATATGTTAAGTTGATCCATGCCCTAAATTTTTTAGGACCTCTTCAGCTTACAAATGATCCAAACTATTCATATGATTTGGCCCATTTCTACCTTTGACATGCTTGGG
Organism: Magnolia sinica; assembly: GCF_029962835.1. Taxonomy (NCBI): domain Eukaryota; kingdom Viridiplantae; phylum Streptophyta; class Magnoliopsida; order Magnoliales; family Magnoliaceae; genus Magnolia; species Magnolia sinica. Next base: position 116,074,001 of record NC_080576.1, on the reverse strand, counting down.
CCATTTCACTAGATCAAAATTTTTGACGTGCTTAGGCCATTTCAACGGATTTGAGCTTCTTATATGATTCGGCTCATTCAGTGATCCAAATGCATCATATGATTCGTGCTGCTATTAATGATCTAAACTCATCATATGATTGAAGCCTGTTTCGATGACCCATCCCAATGGATATGTTGAGTTGATCCATTTATTCGTAATATTTAAGGTTGGTTCTCAGTGATCCTCATCGTTAATTTTGTAGGACCCTCTTCAGTTCTATACACAAATCAAACAATCAGGTTTCTTTTTACAATGATCCACATTCATATGATTTGGCCCATTTCTAGTGATCCAAACCTTTGACATGGGCCTTTTCTATGGATAAAAAACATTGACATGTTTGGGCCATTCGATGGATTGAAATTGTTCATATGATTCAGCTCATTCGACGATCCAAACTCATCAAACGATTGAAGCTGCTTTTCATCATTCAAACTCATCATATGATTAAAGTTGCTTTTGAGGATCCATGGCAATAGATATGTTAAGTTCATCCATGCTAGGGGTGCACATGGGTTTGTTCCGATTCTGGGGTGAAACCAGAACCGAACCATTCCCTACGGTTCTAAGAATTTTAGAACCGGAACTGGACCGTTAGCACCCTAGAACCGAACCGAAATCGGACCGTGGAAAACGGTTTGATTCTGGATCGATTTCACCTTTCCAGGCTTTTAAAAATCCGGCCCAATTACTTGATTTGGGGGGGGGGGGGGGGGGAAGATGAAGAAAGAGAACAAAAAGATTATCAATGATCCGTATTCGTTGTACCCTTGCCACCTACTTGTTGAGTGCATCTTATTGACTTTGGGCAGCTCATGTTCATGGTGGACGCCCATCTGATGAGTGGCTCGGATTGCACACACGTACTATGTTGGCATTGTACTGCAGATTACAAGATGAAGATATTTCTGGCCCATTCCCCCATTCACCCACAGGTTGATACTTCCTTAGATAATCTTAAACTTTTGAAAGAAATTTTGAATAAAAAGATGAAACTATGATTTTATAGACCGGTTCCCATGCAAAGCACCATTTGGTAGAAAACAATATGAAATACAGCAGGCAATGCTGATTGAACAATTATGATGGAAGCAGGACTAATCACCATTAGAACTGACAGCAATGGGACCTTCCGTCAAAAGTAAGTTTAATACAACATGCACAAGACCCATCTGATATCATCTATTACCTTGGCATATGAAGCTGGAGAAAAGTAAAACACCTGAAAAGGAGAGAGAGAGAGAGAGAGAGAGAGAGAGAGAGAGAGAGAGAGAGAGACGGTTTAGATCAACGGTTCGGATCCACGATTCGGGTCACGGTTCGGATCCACGGTTCGGGTCACGGTTCTGTTCGGTTCTACAGGGCCTTAAATCGGAACCGATCTATAACCAACGGTTCTGGAAAATTTGGAACTGGAACCGGACCGTTAGCACCCTAGAATCAGACCGATCAAACGGTTCTGGTCTGGTTACACAGTTCCACTGGTTTGATGTGCACCCCTACCCTAATCCATGCCCTGAATTTTGTAGGACCCTGATCTGGCCCATTTCTCATGATCCAAACGTTTGAGATGCTTGGGCTATTTTAATGGATCAAAGCCTTTAAGGTGCTTGCACAATTTTAACGGATTTTAACTTCTTATATGATTTAGCCCATTCAACGATCCAAATGCATCATATGATTTGTGTTGCTATTAGTGATATAAACTCGTCATATGATTGAAGCCTCCTTCCATGCCCCATCCTAGTGGATATGTTAAGTTGATCCATTTATTCATAATATTTGAGTTTGGTTCTCAAGGATCCACATCGTTAATTTTGTTGGACCCTCTTCAGTCTTATACACAATTCAAAAAATCAGGTTTCTTTTTACAATTATCCAAATTCATATGATTTGGCCCATTTCTATTGATCCAAACCTTTGACATGGGTGATTTTGATGGATAAAAACCATTGACATGGTTGCGTCATTCGGTGGATCTAAATTGTTCTTATGATTCTGCTCATTCGCCGATTTAAACTCGTCATACGATTGAAGATTCTTTTCATGATTCAAGTTGCTTTTCGTGATTCACGACAATGGATATGCCATGTTGATCCACGCCTTAAATTTGGTAAGACCCTCTTCAGCTTTACAAATGATCCAAACTGTTTATATGATTTGGCCTATGTGATCCAATCCTCTGACATGGGCGATTTTGATGGATAAAAACCATTGACATGGTTGCGTCATTCGGTGGATCTAAATTGTTCTTGTGATTCTGCTCCTTCGCCGATCTAAACTCTTCATGCAATTGAAGATTCTTTTCATGATTCAAGTTGCTTTTCGTGATTCACGGCAATGGATATGCCATGTTGATCCATGCCTTAAATTTGGTAAGACCCTCTTCAGCTTTACAAATGATCCAAACTGTTTATATGATTTGGCCTATTTCTAGTGATCCAAACTTTTGACATGCTTGGGCCATTTCAATGGATCAAAACCTTTGACGTGCTTGGGCCATTTCAACATATTTAAACTTCTTATATGATTCGGCACATTCAGCGATCCAAATGCATCATATGATTCGTGTTGCTGTTAGTGATATAAACTTATCATATGATTGAAGCCTCTTTCCATGACCCATCCCAATGGACATGTTAAGTTGAATCTGTCACGACCCTAAATCTAGTGTTGGTGATCCATGATTACTATACACCAAATTTTGGTTGACAGCCTCCGTAGAACTCCGATTTTGGGACTTCCAACTATCACATATTAAGTCCCATAAGCGGGGTTCCACAAGGAGGATTGCTGAAAGTAAAGACGACAAACACGTATCATTTCTCAAAATTTCATCATATTTAATATATATTACTGTATACAACTGAGCACATCAAGGCAAAACCAAAACATAAACCATATCATATTTACTATACCTGATGTACATATTCAGGGTATTACAAAAATATATATATACATTGATATGTACAAAACAAAAAGGACAACTGGAGTCTGTAACCTCTACTCCTACGGCTCCCTACTCTCACCTGTAAAAAAAAATAATAATAATAAAAATAAAAGGAAAGCTTGAGCTACTAAGCCCAGTGAGTATGTGTGCAGTGAAAATGCATGTTTCATGTCATGCTCATATAATGCACAGGAATGCACAGGCTTTCTGGATCGATAACAATAAAATAAAGATACAATACATTATGCCACTTTTTATGTTCCAAATCATTTTTATATACAGAGGTGGGACTCGCATATGATTGCTACCCACTTGCATAGACTTTTCCACCGTGGTCAACTACAGAGGTGGGACTACAGAGTTCACGGGCCGAACTAGTCTAACCCACTTGTGTTGAACCTCACTATCTGCCTAATAGCGAGAAGTCATAAGTCTCCTGGCAAAACGATAGCAAACAATTTACAAGCTCGTCACACACAACCTATCTTTGCTTGCCCATAAGCAGGTCAGGTCAAACCTCTCAACCAATCGACACGCGTCGGTAGGAGTCGCTGCCTACTTTGGTATTTCGGCATTCCAGCACTCTGTTCTTCCACCCGATCTAGGCATTGGTTGCTCCCAATGGTACCAATCGGGGTTTAAGGACTTTCACCCACGGACCCTCTAATCATGTCCTGTTGAATTTCATATTTTCAGTGTGGTGTCCAACTTATGTCATAGCAAAGCATGTTTCATCGCATTTACAATCACTGTATGCATGTATACATGAGTCCACACACATGCACAATATATCATGTTTTTCAAGACAAGCAAAGGATGACCTTCCTCATGTGTTCTCCTCATGAATTTTAAGTTTCTCATAGGGGTTTCATGTAATGCATCCTGTATCTAGACGGTTCACGTATTAATCATAGACACATCGTCTATCGCAACACAACTCATTATGATCACCATACCATGATATAATCATTCACTCTCAATAATACAATGATACATCAACTATGAACCATGCATATCATATGCACATGACTTAGCCAATCTAACTCCAATCCGGAATTCATTCCGCTATAAGACTTCATGCCACAAGCATGCTTTTTCTCAAGAATTAACTACATCAAAAGGAGGAAGGATAATTCTTTTAAACGTTTTATCAAAAAGGTAGTGGGCGGACTTTGTAAGGGACAGCGAGAAACCGATGACAATTCGTATGAATTTAAACAAAACTAACTCATCTCTATCATCCAACCTTCCATTAATAATTTCACTAAATCAGAAAAATCCAGCAATAACCTTCAGAAAATCCGGCAATAACCTAACCCTAGATTAGTAAATTCAGCAATCACCTAACTCTAAATGAAAATCCAGCAAGAACCCAACCCAAACAGAAAATCCAGCAATAATCTAACCTTAAAATAGAAATTCCAGCAATCACCTAACCCTAAATGAAAATTCAGCGATAACCTAACCCTAAAACAGAAAATCCAGCAATAATCTAACCTTAAAACAAAAATTCCAACAATCACCTAACCCTAAATGAAAATTCAGCGATAACCTAACCCTAAAACAGAAAATCCAGCAATAATCTAACCTTAAAACAGAAATTCTAGCACTCACCTAACCCTAAATGAAAATCTAGTATGAACCTAACCCTAAAACAGAAAATCCAGCGATAGGGTTTTCAAGGAAACCCCAACGTACACATATGCGTGCTCCTAATCTATGCACTCACCTGTAACTATCAGAGGTTTGGTTCTCAACCTCGGCTTCTATTTCCTTTTCTTCTTCTTCTTCTCAACTTCACACTCAATAAGAAAGATAGTGCTGGAAATGGGATGTTACAAGAGGGTTTTCATATTTATGGACTTGAAAATGGTTTTAAATTGGCTTTTGTCTAAAAAAGAGGGTTATGGGATGTTTTGTGATGATTTTGAGAAGTTTAAGCTTATGGTAGAAATAAACAAAATGTTATTTAAGTAATTTGAACTAACGTATTCCAAGGAGTTTAAAAACATCGAGGTCATTTGAGTATATTTTCTCAAAATATACATGTGAATATCTATTCATAACTTACAATCCGGGTGTCCTATTGACATGTCGTTTTCGCCATTAACTCCGTAACTGGACTACGGTCACGACAGTTAGGCTCTCGGACCTAACGGATTTTGAAAACTCGATAGTGGGGCTCCGCCAGATAAAATAAGGACATAGTTGTCATTTCTCAGATTATTAAATTTTAAGTCCGTATATTAAAATTCGGACATGCCGTTTTCGCCATTAACTCCGTAACTGGACTACGTTCACAACAGGTAGGCTCTCGGACCTAACGGATTTTGAAAACTCGATAGTGGGGCTCCGCCAGATAAAATAAGGACATAGTTGTCATTTCTCAGATTGTTAAATTTTAAGTCCGTATATTAAAATTTGGACATGCTGTTTTCGCCATTAACTCCGTAACTGGACTACAGTCACAACAGTTAGGCTCTTGGACCTAACGGATTTTGAAAACTCGATAGTGGGGCTCCGCCAGATAAAATAAGGACATAGTTGTCATTTCTCAGATTGTTAAATTTTAAGTCCGTATATTAAAATTCGGACATCAGGGTGAAATACGGCTTGCGGCTCGATAACAGAACAACATTATGATCAAGTCAAAACATTCTCGAGGCCAATGGACCTACAGTCAACGGCTATCTAGTGTACAAACTAGATTTCGGGGCCTCGGGTCTTACAAAATCATCTATTCATAATATTTTAGGTTGGTTCTCAGTGATCCACATCATTAATTTTGTAGGACCCTTTTCAGTTCTATATGCAATTCAAACAATCATGTTTCTTTTTAGAACAATGCAAATTAATCAGGGTGTTCCGTATCCGTTACGATACGACCGTATCGGCCGTTACGTAACGGAAACGGCCCAGGCCATTACGCGATATGGGGTCGAAATGGGCAAGCATGCGATTCTGTGACCGTAAAGGCCGTTACGGACCCGTAACAACTGTTACGGAAATAGGGTTTTTAAAAAAAAGAAAAAAAATATGTACCTTTTTTTTTCCTTCTTCTCGGGCTACGGCCCTGCTGTGGATGCGACCCTCCCTCTCGTTATCTCCTTCTTCTTCTCGAGCTGCGGCTGCAGCTCTTGTTTTCCCCTTCTCTCTCTTTTTTTTTCTCTTTCTTTCCCTCTCGTTTTCTTCTCTCTCCATTTCCCTTTCTTTCCCTCTCATATTTTCTTTTTCCTCTCATTTAACTCTCCCTCTCTCTCGGTCGGAAAAGAATGGAAGCGGATTGGCTGGTGTATCACACACCAGCTATATCGCTGCTGTAGGTACGTGTCGTGCAAAGACGAGCACTACGCTGGAAGCGGATGGGCTGGTGTACCACACAACAGCTATATAGCTGCTATAGGTACATGTCGTGCGAAGACGAGCACTGACGCTCCTCGAGCTCCGAGCTATACGAACGGTTCAAAGGAGATCAAAGTTACATGGCCCCCATAGTGATGAATTTATTATATCTAAACTGTTAATCTATTTTTAGAGATCATTTTAGATCATTATCCAAAAAATGAATCATATCCAAAGATCAGGTGGACCACACCACAAATAGCAGCGGAGATAATGATTTTCACCGTTAAACAATTCACAGGGCCCACCATAACGTTTATTTTCAAACCAATCTGTTCATAAGGTCACAAAGACTTGTATGAAGAGGAATTTTTTTTTTGTTCATATTGATCCAAAACTTCTATGACCCCAAAAAGGGTTTCAATGGTAGACATTCAATTCCCCACTAGTTTTTGCAGTGTGGTCCACTTGATAGTTAGATCTATCTTATTTTTCGTCTCAAGCCTTGGGACGAGCTCGCAAAATGGATGCACGGTTTGGATATAACACATACCTCATAATCAGACCCACAGAACTTGCTGACATCAATACAGCAGCTATAGAAGTAAGGTACACCAGCCAATCCATGCTACGCATCAGTTTTCCTGATCATTTCGAGGCATGGTCCCTAAAATGACGCAGATCCAGATCTCAAATGGACCACACTGTAGGATTGAATGCCCACTGTTAAAAACTTATTATGGCCCACTTTAATGTTTATTTACCATCAAAACTACTGATAAGGTTGCATGGACTTGGATCAAGGAAAACAAAAGTCGCAGCTTAAAAATAAAAATATAATAATAATAATAAAAGTTTTAATTGTGGGAATTCAATCCCTACCGTGTGGTCCACCTTAGATATGGATCTACCTCATTTTTGGACCATGCCTTAAAATAATTTGATAAAACGGATGGATGTCATTGATATACAATACATACATCGTGGTGGGCCCTATGTACATGGCCATAAAAATTGTCCATGAGGCATACATTTTCTCTAAATTAATAAATTAAATTATGGCACTATTGTTGCCCAGTCACAATTCCAAAATTAAATTATTTAAATGATTTTCACCGTTAATTTGCAAACACTTGTTTTGCTGAAATAGGATCATTTGATATTTTTCATTTATCACTGTTTAATAAATATCCACCAATCCATCAGTGAGATAAGTGCCAATAGATTGCATGAATTTAACATTGATTTGGGGCATCAAATGGTCCACCAAATCAGTTCTAAATCAACAACACTATTTACTTGAATATAATTTCAATTTTTTTCTTAAGATTTATTGGGAAAAATTATATTAATTTGTTAGATATATGAATTATATAATTGGACATAAAAGTCCCTAGATTGTATGTTGAAATAAAATGTACACAAGTCACAAGGTATGTAATACACCAAACCTACAAATATGAGATATTTTGGTATTAGATTCATTCTAATTAATTCATATTGATATTATATAGTTAAATAATTAAATATAAAATATCTATAGCCAATACCAGGTTGTCTGGTTCATAAATTCATCAGATAGTCCGATACAACTTCTCACCAAAGAGTGGACCATTACACCACCATAAACATGTTCCAATTTATAAATGAATGCATATTTGGAATGCTTAGAATATTTCGAATTTAATCCATATTTTTTTGGAAAAAAAATAAAAAATTGCACCGTTACGGGCCGTTACGCCCCCGTATTGCCAATACACCCCCGTATCCATATCAGTATTGGTGGGCACCGTTACGCCAACCGATACCGATACGGGATACCTTGAAATTAATATGATTTGGCCAATTTCTGTTTATGCAAACCTTTGACATGGTCCATTTCAATGGATAAAAAACATTGACATGTTTGGTCCATTCAATAGATCCAAATTTTTCATATGATTCAGCTCATTCAGCGATCTATACTCATTATATGATTGAAGCTGCTTTTCATGATTCAAACTCATCATACGATTGAAGCTGCTTTTCATGATTCAAACTCATCATACGATTGAAGCTGCTTTTCATGATTCAAACTCATCATATGATTGATGCTGCTTTTCATGATACATGGCAATGGATATGCTAAGTTGATCCATGCCCTAAATTTTGTAGGACCCTCGTCATCTCTACAAATGATCCAAACTATTCATATGATTTGAGCCATTTCTAATTATCCAAACCTTTGACCTGCTAGGGCCATTTCAATGGATCAAAACCTTTGAGGTGCTTGGGCCGTTTCAGCAGATTTTAACTTATTATATGATTTGGCACATTCAGCGATCCAAATGCATCATATGATGTGTTGCTGTTAGTGATATAAACTCATCATATGATTGAACCTCTTTCCATGACTCATCACAATAGATATGTTAAGTTGATCCATTTATTCATAAAATTTAGGTTGGTTCTCAGTGATCCACATTGTTAATTTTGTTGGACCCTCTTCAGTTCTATACCCAATTCAAACAATCAGGTTTCTTTTTACGACAATCCAAATTCATATGATTTGGCCCATTTCTATTGATCCAAACCTTTGACATGCCGTTTCGATGGATACAAAACATTAGACATGCTTGGGCCATTCATTGGATCCAAATTGTTCATATGATTCGGCTCATTTGGCGATCCAAACTCATCATACGTTTGAAGCTGCTTTTCATGATACAAACTCATCATATGATTGAAGCTGCTTTTCATGATCCATGGCAATGATTATGCTAAGTTGATCCATTCCCTAAATTTTGTAAGACCTCTTCAGCTTAACAAATAATTCAAACTGTTCATATGATTTGGCCCATTTCTAGTGATCCAAACCTTTGACATGCTTGGGCCATTTCAATGGATCAAAATCGTTAACGTGCTTGGTCCATTTAAGCGGATTTGAACTTCTTATATGATTCGGCCCATTCAGCGATCCAAATGCATCACATCATTCATGTTGCTCTTAGTGATCTACACTCATCATATTATTGAAGCTTCTTTCCATGGCCCATCCCAATGGATATGTTTGTTTGATCCGTCTATTCATAATATTTGAGGTTGGTCCTGAGTGATCCACATCGTTAATTGTGTAGGACCCTTTTCAGTTCTATACACAATTCAAACAGTCATGTTTGTTTTTACAACAATCCAAATTCATATGATTTAGCCCATTTCTTGTGATCCAAACCTTTGACATGGGCCATTTTGATGAATAAAAAACATTGACATGCTTGGGCCATTCAGTGTATCCAAATAGTTCATATGATTCGGTTCATTCGGCGATCCAAACTCATCATACGATTGAAGCTGCATTTCATGATCCAAACTCATCATATGATTGAAGCTGCTTTTCATGATCCATGCCCTAAATTTTGTAGGACCCTCTTCAGCTTTATAAATGATCCAAACTGTTTTTATGATTTGGTCCATTTCTAGTGATCCAAACCTTTGACATGCTTGGGCCATTTCAATGGATCAAAACCTTTGGTGTGCTTTGGCCATTTACGCGGATTTGAACTTCTTATATGATTTGGCCCATTCAACGATCGAAATATATCCTTTGATTCATGTTGTTGTTAGTGATCTCAACTTATCACATGATTGAAGGCTCTTTCCATGACCCATCCCATTGGATATGTTAAGTTGATCCATCTATTCATAATTTTTGAGGTTGGTTCTCAGTGATCCACATCGTTAATTTTGCAGGACCCTCTTCCGTTCTATACACAATTTGAACAGGCAGGTTTCTTTTTACAACGATCCAAATTTATATGATTTGGCTTGCGCTAAAAGCTCAAAATGTTAGAGCATGGCAAATTAATCCCTTTATCTCATAGCCCACGCCCCATATCGCATGGGCTAGGACCTCGGCCGAACCCCCTTCGTAGGCCCCAAATCACATGGGTACCACCTCACACGAACCTTTGACATGCTTGGGCCATTTCAATGGATCAAAACCTTTGGTGTGCTTTGGCTATTTACGCGGATTTGAACTTCTTATATGATTTGGCCCATTCAGTGATCGAAATATATCATTTGATTCGTGTTGTTGTTAGTGATCTCAACTTATCACATGATTGAAGGCTCTTTCCACGACCCATCCCAATGGATATGTTAAGTTGATCCATCTATTCATAATTTTTTAGGTTGGGTCTCAGTGATCCACATCGTTAATTTTGTAGGACCCTCTTCCGTTCTATACACAATTCAAACAGGCAGGTTTCTTTTTACAACGATCCAAATTTATATGATTTGGCTTGCTCTAAAAGCTCGAAATGTTAGAGCATGGCGAATTAATCCCTTTATCTCATAGCCCACGCCCCACATCGCATGGGTTAGGACCTCGGCCGAACCCCCCTCGTGGGCCCCAAATCACATGGGTACCGCCTCACACGAGCCACCCGCCTTACACGAGTGGGGTCCACCTCACACGAGCCATCCGCCTCACACAGGCCGCCCACCCCGCGTGTGCCCTTGCATCCCCCAAGCAACCGCACTTGAGCCCGGTGCAAAAATGCCCCTACATTACATACCTTTGACATGGGCCATTTCGATGGATAAAAAAATATTGACATGCTTTGGTCATTTAGTAGATCCAAATTGTTCATATGATTTGGAACATTCGGCGATCCAAACTCATCATACGATTGAAGCTGCTTTTCATGATCCAAACTCATCATATGATTGAAGTTGTTTTTCATGATCCATTGCAATGGATATGGTAATTTGATCCATGCCCTAAATTTTGTAGGACCCTCTTTAGCTTTACAAATGATCCATAGTTTTCGTATGATTTACCGCATTTCTGGTGATCCAAACCTTTAACATGCTTGGGCCGTTTCAATGGATCAAAACCTTTGACATGCTTGGGCCATTTTAGCGGATTTGAACTCATATGATTTGGCCCATTCAGTGTTCCAAATGCATCGTATGAATCATGCTGGTCTTAGTGATCTGAACTCATCATATGATTGAAGCCTCTTTCCATTACCCATCTGAATGGGTATGTTAAGTTGATCCATCTATTAATAATATTTGAGGTTGGTTCTTAGTGATCCACATCGTTAATTTTGTTTGACCCTAGTCAATTCTATACCCAATTCAAACAATTAGGCTTCTTTTTACGACGATTTGGATTTGGCCCATTTCTATTTATCCAAACCTTTCATGGGCCGTTTCGATGGATTAAAAAAAAAAAAAAAAATTTGACATGCTTGGGCCACTCAGTGGATCCAAATTCTTCATAGGATTCGGCTCATTCGGCAATCCAAACTCATCATATGATTGAATTAGCTTTTCATGATACAAACTCATCATTTGATTGAAGCTACTTTTCATAACCATGGCAATGGATATGTTAAGTTAATCCATGCCCTAAATTTTGTGGGACCTTTTTTCAGCTTTACAAATGATCCAAACTATTCATTTAATTTGGCCCATTTCTAGTATCCAAACCTTTGACATGCTTGGGCCATTTCAATGGATCAAAATCTTTCTTGTGCTTGGGACATTTGAGTGAATTGAAGTTCTTATATGATTCGCCCCATTTAGCGATCTGAATGCAACAAATGATTCATTCTGCTGGTAGTGATCTAAAGTCATCATTTGATTGAAACCTCTTTACATAACCCATCCCAATGGATATGTTAAGTTGATCTATATATTCATAATATTTGAGGTTGGTTCTCAGTGATCCACATCATTAATTTTGTAGGACCCTCTTCAGTTATATACACAATTCAAACAGTTAGGTTTGTTTTTACATCGATCCAAATTCATATGATTAGGCCCATTTCTAGTGATCCAAACCTTTGACATGGGCCATTTCGATGGATAAAAACATTGACATGCTTGGGCCATTCTGTAGATCCAAATTGTTCATATGATTCGGCTCATTCGGCAATTAACGCTCATCATACAATTGAAGCTACTTCTCATGATCCAAACTCATCATGTGATTGAAGCTGCTTTTCATGATCCATGGCAATGGGTATTCTAAGTTGATCCATGCCCTAAATTTTGTAGGATCCTCTTCAGCTTTACAAATGATCCAAACTATTCATATGTTTTGGCCCATTTCTAATGCTCCAAACCTTTGACATGCATGGGCCATTTCAATGGTTCAAAACCTGTGACGTGTTTGGGCCATTTCAACGGATTTGAACTTCTTATATGATTTGACTCATTCAACGATCCAAATGCATCATATGATTCGTGCTGCTGTTAGTGATCTAAACTCATCATATGATTGAAGACTCTTTCCATGACCCATCTCAATCGATATGTTAAGTTGATCCATATATTCATAATATTTGAGGTTGGTTCTCAATAATCCACATCGTTAATTTTGTAGGACCCTCCTCTGTCTAATACAGAATTCAAATAGTCAGGTTCCTTTTTGTAGGACCCTCCTCTGTCTGATACACAATTCAAATAGTCAGGTTCCTTTTTACAACAATCCAAATTCATATGATTTGGCCCATTTCTAGTGATCTAAACCTTTGACATGGGCCATTTCGATGGATAAAAAACATTGACATGCTTGGGCCATTTGGTGGATCTAAATTGTTCATATGATTTGGCTCATTCAATGATCCAAACTCATCATATGATTGAAGTTGCTTTTCTTGGATGGGTCATTTCGGCGGATTTGACATGCTTAGGCCAATCAGTGGATCCAAATTGTTCATATGATTCGGCTCATTTGACGATCCAAACTCGTAATATGATTGAAGTTGTTTTTCTTGGATGGGCCATTTCGGCGGATTTGAACTCCTTATATGATTCGGCCCATTCAGTGATTCAAATGCATCATATGATTCATGTTGCTTGTAGTGATCTAAACTGATCATATTATTGTAGTGAAGCCTCTTTCCATGACCCATCCCAATGAATATGTTAAGTTGATCCATCAATTCGTAATATTTAAGGTTTGTTCTCAGTGATACACATCTTTAATTTTGTAGGACCCTCTTCGTTTGATACAGAATTCAAACAATCACGTTTCTTTATACAACAATCCAAATTCATATGATTTGGCCCATTTCTAGTGATCCAAACCTTTGACATGGGCCTTTTTGTTTTTAATTTCTAATTTTATTTTTTAATTTTTGTCTTGGGAAATGGGATCGAACTAAATAGGTGTTGAAAGTAGGGCGAGAATTTTGTATGTTTATGAGAAGTGAGGGATTGTATGATCCCCTACCTTATATGTATTATCTCTCGAAGTCTTTAGTTTAGAGATGTGGGCCTGACATTTTGATGATTTTAAAGCATTGGTTTTATTGTCCCAATCATGGTGAACGGTTTGTCAGAAAAATATAAAAAAGTTTCACAGAGTAGAAGATCCTAGCAACCAATCTTTCAAGTATGAATGTTCGCCATGCCATTCTCTTGATTGTCCATTTAGTAGCCACCATTTGAAGGCTTAGCATTGTCCCATCTGGGCAATTTTTGTGGGCCCATCCTTGGTGATCAACAGGCTGTATAACTAGGCCATGGGTCTCACATGTATGGGCGCAGGGCCTGATGCTGCTAACCCTCTTTGTGCTTATATAAGCATTGATCTCTATATGGGCATTGAAAATAATTGGTAACTAGCTCTAACTATTGATTGGATTCGACATCCTAAAAATTGTTATGAGTGGAGGAATTTATTCATAGAATATTTTGACCTTTTCCCATTGAATGCAGACCGTTGAGGTATTTCCCTTCGTAACTTTCTATTTGTTAGCTTCTAAGTTTAGATTTGCAATCTTTTCTTGTTCAAGATATTTTGTGTCTAGGTCAATTGCAATTGGCCTGTTTTCATGGATCCAATCCATTCATAGGGTAGGCAATAGTATTCAATGATGTAAACTATTTATACAATTGAGCTAATTTTTGGTGATCCTTAGTGGTGTCTTATAATAGGGCCCTTATTTTGTATTCCAAATCATTTGCACAATTGGGCTTGTTTTCAATGATCCAAACCCTAATATCATGTAAACCATTTCCAGTGGTAAAAACTATATGCATAAGTGTCTAATTTGAATGATCTAAGCCATTGATATGATTGGGCTCATTTTCTCCAATTCGTGGCTGACCCAACCCGTAATATGGTTAGGTCTATTTACAATAATCTAAATTGTTCATATGATTTGGCCTATCTCTAGTGATCCAAACCTATTATTTGATTGGGCCATTTCAGTGGATCCACACTATTCATATGATTGGGCTCATATTTGTTGATGAACATGCTTGATATGTTAAGTTGATACATATCTTTCATTTGATTGAGTTGGTTCACAATGGTTAATATTTCTATATTCTAGGGCCCTTATTCATTGCTATAAATTGTTCAAAGGATTGGACTTGTTTTCAATCCAAACCATTCATTTGATTGCTTCATTTATGTAATCCAAACCATCTATAGAGTTACTCTTGTGCTTAACGAATTAATTTTTGGGTGCCTCATGTACAAAAAATCGTTAGTGGTTCAAATTGTTCTTATGATTGGCCTTGTTTTCAGTCACACAAAACTTTGATATGAGTGCACCTATTCACGAGATTAAAGTCATTCGTATACTTGTCTATTTTAAGTGATCTAAACCCCTTCATTTGATTGGAGTAAACTTAGTCCCTTGTTTACTAAGCCATTGAATGAAAGTTTTACACTCTTTGTTGGGTTGCTCAACCACAAAAATTCATTATGGGAGGAGTAATTTTGGCAAATCATTGTGCTCATTTTCAACAACCCTGCTAATCATACGATTGACAAGTTTTTGGTGATTTAAGTTGTTAATATGGTAGAGTCTGTTTCTGTCAATCTAAGCCGTTCATCTGGTTTGGCTTGTTCTGTGTCACAACCCTTGGTGGATCTGTAATTGCGGTTTCACTCATTAGAGACAATTGAATGCATGAGTCATGCACAATGGGCCCATTTTCAATTATTCAAGCCACTAATTAATCTCTTGTTTCATTTTTCCTGGTATAAACTATTCTTATGGTTGGGTCCCTTTGTAGTGACCTAAACCATTAATCACGTAGCTCACTTCTAATGATGCAAACTATTTATAGGCAGGTCCCATTCTTGCTAACCAAATCATTTATAAAGATGGGCCTATCTTTTGAAATGCGTAGGCCATTTGAAGTTATCCAATTGAGCTAACCTTCTAAAATGCTTGGGTTGGTTGGAGTCAATCAAATCATTCATATTGCTGGCTCTTTTTAAGCGATCTAAACCCTCTATATAATTCAAGCCATTTTAGTGATCCACACCCTTCATATTATTGAGGTTGTTTCTAGTGATCCAAATCAGTTAATATCCTAAGGTCCATGGTTCAACAATCCAAGCAGACTTATCCGAACCCTTTACATAATTTGGCCCGTTTTAGTGATCCAAACTCATCTTATTGTTGGGGCCCTTTTTAGTCATCTAAATTAATTGACGTTTTAAGGTTCATGTTCATTAATCTAACCAAATGATCTATAGCCCATGTTGGTTGGATTGGTCCACCACTAATGTCAACCATGAATATTATGCTAAGGCCCATGTCTAGCGATTCAAATAGGCGGTGTGATACAAACCTCGACGGATCTGTAATTGTGTTTTCACCCATTTGAGATAAGTGCACGAATCATGCACAATCGGCCCATTTTCAATTATCCAAACCAATAATATCTCTTCCATTTTTACTGGTAGAAACCATTCTTATGGATGGTTCCTTTGCAGTAATCCTGATGAAGACATCGTGCACAAGCACGCCCGCACACCACCACCCCTACGCACGTACGTACGCAGAAGGAGGACCCCACCATCGATCTGGCTCGATGACGACGTCCAGGGAGGGCCTCCTACCTAGAAGACAAGTTTTGGTTCAGAAAAGTGGGCCTGATAGTCAAGAAAAGCCCATTATGGGATCTCATTATCGTGGCCCACTCGTCAGATTGATTTCATATTTTAGGTTTTGTTTATTATTATTATTTAGAACATTGTGAACGCTTTAGATTTCTCTGTTTGATTTTTATTTTAGTTTACTTCATCGCCAAGTAATAGGTTGCGCACATGGTGCGAGTTTTGGGGTATAGGATTTTCCCTATAAATAGGCACCCCTTGTAGTTCTTTTGATTCATTGAAGTTAATAAAAAAAATTCCTGCTTTATTTTTCTGCTCTCTTCGTGAGTTGTGGAAGAATTCAAAAGTGGGTGCGAAGCCCTCCCTTTTCGAAGGGCTAACTACCGTGGTACGAAGCCACATCGATCCCAATTCACCCCCATCCTCCATCTTTTTTTTCCATCTCCATCTACCATCCGTACTTCAAATTCGTCCTTTTGTTGCATCAGATTTCTTCATTACAGCAGGTTTTCAGATTTCGGCCCGCAAGCGAGCTGAAACTTCGGTGGAGCACCACACACAAACCGTACATCGTATCGAGCTGAGATTTGAAGGTTTTGAAGACCATCCCTAGCCGACCAGGGCCAAGGTAGCCTTTTTCTGAATAGTGGGCCCCACACACGTGCGGCCGAGATCGCACGCACATCCTTCTGGCCATTGTTGCTGTCCACACGCAGGATTATCTTTTAGCTCAGGTTTTTATCCTCTTTTATCCTCTCATAGCCATTTTTCATGAATCCTAGCCCTAGATTACGTTTTCCCTAAGTTATTTGCCAATTTTCTTACCCTATGGTTCCCCGAATTGGAATTTCTGAATCCCTTGGATTATGGACTGATTACTATGCATGCGTGGATGATTATTTCTTATCTTTGAGTATTGTTTGGTTCATAATTTTTATTAATCCAGCCCTATCATGTGTAGGCCTGGACCCGCATAGATTCCCCTTAATTGAATGTTTGGACTTTCATATGGGATATGGAATTTATGTAATTGTTTCTGAACTAACGTGATCTTAAGCCTGAAATCTCGCATATCATATTTAATTTTCATGTCCTGCATCAAATTTGGTATTAAAGCTTAGGGTTCTTGTAGGGGAATTCACCACATATTTAGGGTTTAGTTTGTTTAAGTCCTTCATGCATTCAGTCCATCATATATAGCTGAATTTTAGTAAGTCCATCATATATAGCTGAATTTTAGTAACGGTGTGTAGTCTCCTTCATATAGAGTCTCGTAGGGTCATTTAGTTTTTTAGACACATATAGTTGCCATAGTAGGTCCTTAGGATTGAGTTAGCCTGTGTATGCCCACACGTACAGGTCGCGATTTTGGTTTGCACCCTACTCTAAACATGGAGCAACTACAAGAATCAATGGCCCAGTTAGCCCAGCAGGTTGAGTCTATGTCTAATCGCTTGGAACAACGAATAGATCAACGCCTTAACCAATTTGATGATCGCGTTACTCAAATAGAGGCCTCCCTCAGGGCAAACCCCACCATTGGGGAAGATGCCCATTCTCAGGCAGGTGGTCAAGAGATTAGACCAAGGAATGGAGCCGACCAAGGAGTTGGTCATGGGCGCGCACCTGTGCACCCACCCCGTGAGGGACATCATGACCAATATGACCCAGATGCACAACTCCTCAAGGGAGTTAGAGTAGATGCCCCTACTTTTGATGGCCACTTAAGACCCTAAAGCTTTTTTAGATTGGTTGGCGGATATGGACCACTATTTTGAGTGGTATGATATGTCAGATGCTCGACGAGTCCGATTCGCCAAGATGAAGCTTGTGGGTCAAGCAAAGAGGTTTTGGGCGACGGTTGAGCGAAAAAAAAAAGAAAGAGCGAGGGAACTCCCAATAGTCCATTAGGGAGAAATGAAAGAAACGCTAAAAGAGAAGTACCTCCCTTTCTCTTATCGCCTGCGGTTGATTGAGGAGTGGCAGTCTCTTCGACAGGGTTCCATGAGTGTTGCTGACTATATTAAGAAATTCGAAGAGTACTTGACCCGCTGTGAGGTTGATGAGGACCTCGTACTCACCCTTGCTCGTTTTAAAACGGGCCTCCGTCCTGACATTAGGAGAGAATTGCTCGCCAAAGACAGACACTATCGAACAGTTGTACCAAGTAGTGTTAGATGTCGAACAATACCTTAAAGCATCTGTGGGAAGGCAGTTTGACTTTCGTGAATCCGGTGCTAAGGCCAACCCCTCTGGGGCTAGACCTAACATGGGATTCCAAAATAAACCTTCCCCTAGTGTTCAGCCCGGACCTAAGGATGATAAGGGTAAAGAGATTGTCGGGTCTAGTTCACGTGGAAGTGGGGCCACTAGGTGTTTTAGGTGTCAGGGGTTTGGTCATTTTGCTCACCAGTGCAGCACGAGAGAGGGTACTAAAGTACTCCTTATAGATGGGCAAGTAGAAGTAGTGCCCCCAGAGAGTGATAGTAAGGAGGAGGAATATGAGCCAGTCGGAACCCCTAGTGATGAGGAAGAGGGAGCACAAGAGTTTGTGACCCTCGCAATTGTGCATTGCGCCCTGGCTCAAGCCAAGAACACTAATGACTAGCGCCGCAACACGATCTTCTATACTTATGCAAAATGTGGGGAAAAGAGCTGTAAGATGATCGTGGATAGTGGTAGTTGTGCCAACGTGTCATCAACTAGCACTGTGAGTCGTTTGGGCTTGAAGATGGAAGTTCATCCTCAGCCCTATAGTCTCCTGGGTTGATGAAACATCCATTCCAGTCTCGCACTGCTATCTTGTCCCTATTCAGTTCGGATCTTATAAAGGCACAATTTGGTGTAATATTGTTCCTATGGATTTGGGCCATATCATTCTGAGTAGGCCGTGGCTCTATGACAGGGATGTGACCATATTTGGTCATTCAAATGTATGTACATTTTGGTATGAGGGCAAGAAGGTCAAGCTAAATCCTCTGCCACCCAAGAATACAACTGGAAAATTGTTCACCACACAAAGTAGTGTGAGCGGCCCAAAAGAAGTGAAGGAGTCGAAGTCCAAGTCCAAACCGCTCCATATTTTGAATGCCAAAGACTTTGAGCGAGATATGGAGGTGGACTCGATGATATACACCCTTGTGGCTAGGGAGAGTGTACCAGAGACTAGCGTAGAGTTACCCACTGAGGCCATTCAGGTAGTACATGAGTTTCATGATGTCTTTCCTGATGATTTACCGAATGAGCTTCCCCCTATGAGGGATATACAACATGTCATTGATTTAATCACGGGGGCAACTCTACCAAACCTCCCGCATTACAGAATGAACCCGAAGGAGCACGCTGAGTTGAAGAGGCAGATTGATGAACTCCTAGAGAAGGGTTTCATTCGAGAGAGCATGAGTCCGTGTGCCATGCCCGCCCTTCTTACACCTAAGAAGGATGGCACATGGAGGATGTGTGTTGATAGTAGGGCCATCAACAAAATCACAATCAAGTATCGGTTTCCTATACCGCGTCTTGATTACATGCTAGATATAATGGCCAATGCTACTATCTTCTCAAAAATCGACCTCAAAAGTGGGTATCACCAAATCCGTATGCGCCCTGGTGATGAGTGGAAGACGGCCTTCAAGACGAAGGACGGGCTATATGAGTGGCTAGTTATGCCTTTTGGGTTAACTAATGCCCCAAGCACTATCATGCGTGTGATGACCCAAGTGTTTGAGACCCTTCATAGGGAAGTTCCTGGTCGTATACTTTGATGATATCTTAATTTATAGCATGACTGAGGAGCAACACTTCAACCATTTGAGGCAGGTTTGTGGGATCCTTAGGGCTGAGAAGTTGTACGCCAACCTAAAGAAGTGCGCGTTCTTGTCTAGTAGTGTGATCTTCTTAGGTTTTATTGTGTCAGCTGAGGGCGTATCGGCGGATCCCAAGAAGGTCAAGGCCATCGTTAATTGGCCTGAACCCCACAATATTCATGAGGTGCGCAACTTTCATGGCTTGGCTACTTTTTATAGGCAGTTCATTCGAGGTTTCAATTCCATTGTGGCTCCCATCACGTACTGCATAAAAAAGGGAGAGTTTCAATGGACAAAGGCTCTCGAAGGCCTTCAAGGAGATAAAGGTCAAGATGACCGAAGCTCCAGTCACGCGACTTCCAGATTTTTTAAAAGCTTTTGAAGTCGCATGTGACGCGTCAGGAGTCAGCATAGGAGTACTTAGCCAGGAAGGGCACCCTGTCGCCTTTTTTAGTGAGAAACTGAATGAGGCAAAGCAAAGATATTCCACCCATGACAAGGAATTCTAGGCGGTAGTGCAATCACTACGCCATTGGCGACATTACCTGTTACCGCAAGAATTCGTCTTTTCTCAGATCACGGGGCCTTAAGATACTTGAACTCTCAGAAGAAATTAAGCCCCAGGCACACTAAGTGGGTTCAATTCCTTCAAGAGTACACTTTTGTGCTTAAGCACAAGGCCGGTGTAGAGAATAAGCCCGCCGACGCGTTAAGTCATCGAGTCGCACTACTCAACTCCATGAGCGTTGAAGTTAGCCTTGAGCGCATCAAAGAAGAGTATTCTGAGTGTCCAGATTTTGGGGTTGTGTATACGTCTTCATTAGAGAGTCCGTCAGGAGCTAACAGTGAGTATTTGATTTTGGACGAATATTTGTTTAAGAGTGACCGCTTGTGCATACCACGCACCTCCCTTCACGATTTTCTTGTCTAGGAGTTACATTCAGGGGGGGTCGCGGGTCATTTAGGTCATGACAAGACCATTGCCCTAGTGGAGGATAGATTTCATTGGCCAAGCCTCAAGCGGGAAGTAGCCAAAATTATAGGGCAATGTCGTACTTGTCAACTGGCAAAGCAGAGGAAACAGAATATAGGATTATATACACCTTTGCCAGTCCAATTCATCCCTTGGCAGGACATCAGCATGGACTTTGTGCTTGGACTTCCCAAGACTATTCGAAAGCATGACTCCATATTTGTTGTCGTGAACCATTTCTCTAAAATGGCCCACTTCATTCCTTGTTCTAAGACCTCCGACGCCTCTCATGTTGCCAAGCTGTTCTTTAGTGAGGTCGTCAAACTGCATGGGTTACCAAAAACCAGTGTCTGACCGTGACGTGAGATTCATGAGTTACTTTTGGAAGACACTGTGGCACATGATAAATACTAGGCTCTAATTTTCTTCTGCCTACTACCCTCAGACCGATGGCCAGACTGAGGTGGTTAATAGGAGCCTAGGGAGTTTACTTCGATGTTTAGTGGGGGAGCATACCAGGACATGGGACGCCGTACTACCCATAGCCGAGTTTGCATACAATAGTTCTGTCAATAGGTCCACAGGTCTAAGTCCTTTTGAAGTCGTTACTGGTTATAAGCCTAGAAAGCCTATTGATCTTATCCTCATGTCATTATCCCATAGGCCATCAGAGTCTGCAGAGTCTTTTACGCATCACATACATTCATTGCATCAAGAAATCAGGCGAAAGATCACTACTAGTAATGAGCATTACAAATTTTCTGCAGACCTACATAGACGTTTCAAAGAGTTCAATATTGGGGACTCTGTGATGGTCCGCATCAGGCCTGAGCGGTACCCTCCAGGAGCCGTTCGTAAGTTACACGCGCGTAGCGCTGGGCCCTTCAAAATTATATAGCGAAACGGTCTCAATGCGTATGAGGTAGATCTTCCACTTTCCATGGGAATTAGTTCCACATTCAATATGGAGGATTTAGTTGCTTTTCAGAGACCCACTGATACTTTGTCCGGGCCTTCGCCCACCCATCCTGATGCCCCAACCTTACCCTTTGATCCATGGCCTCTTCCCGACCTTTCATCCCAACCTCTGCCTCTCATACCTAACATTCACACACCCAAAGAGGAAATAGAGGATATCCTGGATCATGAGATAATTTCCACGTCAGATGGCGGGTTTCAGAAATACCTAGTTAAATGAAAGTCACGCCCAGCTTCAGACAGCGCGTGGCTCACTGAGGAGGAGCTTCAGAGACTTGATCCCAACATCCTAGAGCGGTTCAGGAGTTTTATTTCGCTAGTGGCAAAATCTTCGCAGCCGGGGAGAGTTGATGAGGACATCGTGCACACGCACGCCCGCACACCACCACTCTTACTCACGTACGTACGCAGAAGGAGGACCCCACCATCGATCTGGCTCGATGACGACATCCAGGGAGGGCCTCCTAGCTAGAAGACAAGTTTTGGTTCAGAAAAGTGGGCCCGATAGTCAAGAAAAGCCCATCATGGGATCTCATGATCGTGGCTCACTTGTCGAATTGATTTCATATTTTAAGTTTTGTTTATTGTTATTATTTAGAACATTGTGAATGCTTTAAATTTCTCTGTTTAGTTTTTATTTTAGTTTAGTTCATCGCCAAGTAATAGGTTGCGCACATGGTGCGAGTTTTGGGGTATAGGATTTTCCCTATAAATAGGCACCCCTTGTAGTTCTTTTGATTCATTGAAGTTAATAAAAAATTCCTGCTTTATTTTTCTGCTCTCTTCGTGAGTTGTGGAAGAATTCAAAAGTGGGTGCGAAGCCCTCCCTTTTCGAAGGGCTAACTACCGTGGTGCGAAGCCACATCGATCCTGATTCACCCCCATCCTCCATCTTTTTTTTCCATCTCCCTCTACCATCTGTGCTTCGAATTCGTCCTTTTGTTGCATCAGATTTCATCATTACAGCAGGTTTCCAGATTTAGGCCCGCAGACAAGCTGAAACTTCGGCGGAACACCACGCACAAATTGTACATCGCATCGAGCTGAGATTTGGGGGTTTTGAAGACCATCCCTGGCCGACCAGGGCCAAGGTGGCCTTTTTCTAAATAGTGGGCCCTGCACACGTGTGGCCGCGATCACACGCACGTCCTTCTGGCCATTGTTGTTGTCCACACGCAGGATCGTCTTTTGGCTCAAGTTTTTATCCTCTCATATCCGTTTTTCATGAATCCTAGCCCTAGATTACATTTTCCTTAAGTTATTTGCCAATTTTCTTACCCTATGGTTCCCCGAATTGGAATTTCTGAGTCCCTTGGATTAGGGACTGATTACTATGCATGCGTAAATGATTATTTCTTATCTTTGAGTATTGTTTGGTTCATAATTTTTATTGATCCAGCCCTATCATGTGTAGACCTGGACCTGCATAGATTCCCCTTAATTGAATGTTTGGACTTTCATGTGGAATATGGAATTTGTGTAATTGTTTCTGAACTAACGTGATCTTAAGCCTGAAATCTCGCATATCATATTTAATTTTCATGTCTTGCATCAAATCTTGACCGTTAATCACTCGCTTCTAATGATGCAAGCTACTTATAGGAATGGTCCCACTTTCGTTAACCAAGCCATTTGTAGGATAAGCTAACCTTTTGAAATGCTTGGGCCATTCAAAGTGATCCAATTAGGCCAAACTTTTAAAATGCTTGGGTTGGAGTGATCTAAATTGTTCATATTAGTGGTTCTTTTTAAGTAGTCTAAATCAATATTTAAATCATCCGTGATTTGTTTATGTTAAGTCAAATTGAGCGGTTGCCACTTCTCTTCTTTTAGTAAATAGGTTGGGCCAATTTTTTTAGCATGTTGGATGATCTTTGCAAGCTTCGAGTCAACTTAGCTATTCTGCAACATGAGGGAACTAGTTTACTAAACTGTTAATATTTTTTTCGGTTAAGTGATGTGTTTATTATTGTTTAAGAAGGAATGCAACTTTTTCTCTAATGAAACTTTTTAAGCTCGAAGTTAGCAATTTGCAACATGAGGGAACTAGCTTGCCATATTTCCTATATTTTTTTTTAGGTTATGGTGATATGTTTATAATTAGAGCAGAGGACAACATGCACTTTTTTTCTTAACGAATCCTTTTTCTTGGCATGTTTCTAATGAAATTTGTTTCTTTTTCATCTAGTTTTGATAGTCACCTCACCGGTTTATGACAATTGTTCTTTTATGCTTAATATATCTCCAAAAGAACTCAATTAGGTTGTTCTTTTGTCTCATGCTTTATCTATTGTTTTAATCACACCTTTTTTTTTTTTTTTTTTGTTTCAGCTTCTTTGCATTCAAGCGTTTTGTTAAATTTACTAAGAGAACGATGAGGCTTGTTGGTTTCCATCTTATTCATCAGGGTTTTAACTCCTCTATGAGTGAGATTTTTCTTAACACTTTCATGTTATTAATTGATCGTGGAATTATTGTTATGAATTTTAGGGATCTTATTTAATTATATTGGGGGTTGATATGTGGAGACTCTATTCTTCCCTTTTAGTTATAATACCATGTAGTTACCATTTGTGATGATTCAACATATGTACTTGCTGTTTTTTTTTTTTTTTTTTTAAAATTATTTTTAAATTTTTTTACTTGTACATCATGTTTGTTTACCTCTGCTTGTTCAATCTTTAAAGATACACTATTAGAATTATGTGAATTGGTTTTCATTTCTATGAAGGGAAATAGTTTCTATGATAATGTTACATTCAATTTATTAGTTGTAGTTGTAGATTGTAAGTTAATTTTTTTATGGTACACTAGAAAATTGCCCAATTAGTTGAGGTGGTTTGGTATCCCTTGGGCTTATGTTAGGTGATACAAATCGTTATTATGGTAGTGTGTGCTGGGTGATCTAAACCATTCATACGATGTGGCCAGTTTTCAAGGAGGAAAATGTAGATTGTTTAGGTATTCCAGTTTTTAAGTATCTATTTGTGAGTTGCATATTCTATAGTTGCGATATTTCTTGTTTGTGATACTTGGTGCATGGGTCAGCCGTGCCAATGATTGATTCAAATCTCAGAGATCCTATATATGATTGGGGCCTTGTTCAGTGTTTTGAGCCTTTCATATAATGGGGCATATGTTTAATGGTCCAATTCTTATGATTGATCTATTTCCAATGATTGATATGTTAAGGCATGTTTTTAGTAATCTAATTGGATAATGTGATACATCACATGGTGGATGTTGAATTGTGATTTTTCACATGTAAGAGATCGGTACATGAATCATCAACGTTGGACCATTTTCAATTATCTAAGTTAATGTTTCCCAACCGACTATGAATGCTACAAATTGATCATATGATTGGGTCCATTTTTAATAGTTGAAATTGTTGAAATGATTAGACTCATTTTAATTATCTAAGCCATTCTTAATGATTAGGCCTACATTTTGTGATTCAAAACGTTAATATTGTAGGGTACCTGCTATCATTATAAAAAATTAAGGTATGGCCTATTTTCAGTGATCCAATTAATATGGTAGGGCTTGTTTTCAATGATCCAATGGTTAATATTGATTAGGAACATTTTCACCCATACGAATATTTGATATGGTTGGGCCATTCCAAGTGATTCAAATCGTTCATTTGATTGGGCCTATTGTAAGTGATCCAAACCCTTTATATCATTGTGGCCATTTTAATGATCTAAACCAATATACGTTGAGGCCTCTGTTCACCAATCAATTCTATTGATTATAGCCCTCATTGTTTGTGGTAAGGACAAAAATTGTTAGTGGAGCAATCTTGACATATAATATTTCGATCTTTTATAGTTAAGTGTGGAGTGTAGTTATTTTTCTTGACTAATTGTTCATCTAGCTAGCCTATATTCAATGATCCAAATCGTTAATATGGTAGGGTTTATCCAAACCCTACCACGGTTGATCTAAACCCTTCATATGATATGATATGATGGTTTCTGGTGATGCAGATCTGTGACATGCTTGGGCCATTTCAATTGATTTGAACCGTTAATATGATTGGGGTTGCTTTTAGTGATCTAGGCTCTAAATGATAGTGTCTTTTAATTGTTCATTGTGATGGATGTTTTTAAATGGCGGTTAATTTCAATGAACGAGATGTATGAAGATATACATGAATATATTAATGAGGTCTACCAAAAATTCCAATAGGTGATACAGTATATACAATGATAATGCCCTTTAATTGTTAATGAGGAAGAAACTATGGGGAAGATGATCAATTACCACGTCTATTCTTTTTTGTATAGTCATACAGAGGTCCACCATGGGTGACAACGTTCGCTTGACTTGTGGGAAGAAAGAGAGTGTTGACAATCAATAATTTGCAAAGAAGATCCCTTACCCTTCCTAACATATGTATAATGTGTATGGGAGATGCAGAGTCAATTAATCACCTCTTCATTCATTGCATGTTTGCTTGAAAGATGTGGGACTACTTTCTCAATGCTCTCCATACAAGCTTAGGTGAAACCGAATTCTGTTGTGGACCTTCTGTGGTTTGGCATTTAGGAGGGGTGGGAAAAGTGGGGAAAGCTTTGTGGAGATTGCTTTTATATAGGAGATCTTTTTAGAATAGGAGTTCTTCGCATGTTGTGGCCATTAGGGAAATTAAATGTATTTTTGGGGTTGGGCTTCTTATGTAAAGCCAGTTAACCTGCTAATCTCTCATATGTTTTTCAATTGTGTAGGTGGGTTGTTTTCTTTTGTGCATTTTGTGGGCTTTTAATGAAGCTCTCTCAAAAAGAAAAAGAAAAGAAAAGAAAAGGCAATTTGAAATGAGCCATAGCTAAAATCTTTTGTTGGTTTTAGGTTTTACTTAGACAAAAAATACAAAACGAAAAACGAATAGGAAGGACATAAATAAAGAAGAAATGTAATTAAAAAAAAAAAAAGTAAAAAAGTATGAAGAATCTAAACTAAAGATGATTTTTGAGCAAGATTTCCTAGTAGGTGAAAACTAAATGCCCCAAATTTGTTGTTGGAATGACCTTTTATCAATAAATGAAACTCCATATATAGATTAACTTCTTGATATCTAAAAAATAGATTATTTGAAAATACCACTTATGAATAATATTTTTGTTCGAGGCCAACTAATCTTCATGCTAAGTGTTTACTCTTGATCTTAGTAGGGTTTGACAGTTTACACATATAACTAATTACATCCTAAGCACTTCACTAAATGTTGAATATCATTCACCTCCAATAGAAGGATAGTCAAATACATTCTCAAGGATGAGCCTACCCCAATCTTTTTTCTCATTTTACTTAGATCTTCGATAGATGTGTGGTTTCACTTCTCAAAAGGGATGAGGACAGGGACACCTATCATTATAAATAAATAAAAAAAAAATTCCCAAAACCCATCACAAGTTTGGGTAAATGACTTTGGTCATGGGTTTGCTCCCCATAGACACGAGTGTGATTCCCCTCCCCATGGAGTACTTATCACGAGTTGGGGTGAATGACTTTGGTTATGGGTTTGCTCCCCACAGACACGAGTTTGATTCCCCTCCCTGTGCATTACCTGTTATAAGTTTGGGCGAATGACTTTGGTTGTGGGTTTGCTTCCCACAGACAGGAGCTCGATTCCCCTCCCTGTGGATTACTCAATGCACGTGGTATAACTGGAGAAGTTCTTTTTTTTTTTAATAATCCCCACATCTGGAGATTTATTACACCCGACCCGACTCGATGTTGACTTGACTCCACTCGGTACCTGTGACCGGGTCAAACTCAGTCTAGATTACTCAAGGCCAGACCTAGACTCAAATCTGGTCAAGCATGCTGAACTTGGTACCGAGTTGGGCCAGTCGGGTTAGCCCTTCATCCCTAACTTGGTTTGATTCGACTTGTTGCCCGGTTCTTCACCCTATGTATCAGGGAAAGTTTTTGTTTTTAATCCCCACATTTGGATATTCTTGAAATTTTAACCTTTAATTTCAGTGTTCAGTATTAAGCCTACGCCTGTCCATTCCTTTCAAGCTTGATCCTGCCCCTATAGGCGTATGCTCATGACACTTAACGACTGAGTTCGATTTCCTTCCCGTGAATTTTTCAATGCACGTGGTTGGCGGGTGATTGCGTGCATCTGTAGGGAATGGTCTCACCTTAAAGGGACGGGGACACCCTTTTTAAAAATTAAAAAAATTATTAAAAAAAAAAAAAAAAACCTTCCCAAAACCCGTCACAAGTTTGTGTGAATGGCTTTGGTATTGGGTTTGCTCCCCATAAACACGAGTTTGTTTCCCCCTCTCCGTGGGTTACCGATCACGAGTTTGGGAAAACGATTTTGGTCGTGGGTTTGCTCCTCACAGACACGAGTTCGGGAGAATGGCTTTGGTCGTGAGTTTGCTCCCCACAAACACGAGTTCGATTCCCTTTCCTGTGGATTACTCGTCATGAGTTTGGGCGAACGACTTTGGTCGTGGGTTTGCTCTCCACAAACAGGAGTTCAATTCCCCTCCCTGCGGATTACTCGATGCATGTGGTGTAATAAGGGAAGTTTTTTAAAATTATTATTATTTTTTTATTTTTAAATCCTCACATCTGGAGACTGCTAAAACCTTAATTCTGCGTTCACTATTAAGCCTATGCCCGTCCATTATTTTCAAACTTCATACTGCCCTTATAGGGGTAAGCTAGTGATGCTTAACAACTGAATGAAAGCTTCGTTTGTCGACGAATAACGGATTGACTCCGTCGTTGGCATTACTTTGTTTTTCTCTCCTTTCCTATTAGTGAGTTCCGATGCACGCTGTCACTAATAGGGGGATGTCATATCTGCTGAAAAACAGAGCCCCAATCTAGGAGGGCGCACTATAGCGCACTCTAGGTAGCCCTGGCTTCTAGCTCTCTTGATTAGGTCGTCATATTTTGCGGTGGCGACTCCCGAATCATGGGAGCTACTCTTAGACCAGCAGAATTACATGAATGGCATGGCGTTTCCAGTCAAAGCCTTCGACCCAAACTTCAATATATAGATCTCTTTTTTCTCCAAAGTGAATCTATCAGGGGCCAAGCTAGCCCGAACACCCGAAGGGGCTTATCATTGGGTGTTGGCTGACCAACTCTAATTGCTTATAAGTTGTTCGCTCGACCAAAAAGTCCATCTACATCCCCTATTCAAATTAGAAATCCAGCCTTGCCTCTTATCACTTCACTCCTTCCCCATGATCATTTTCAGGTTTTGGTTTGTCCTAGACGATGGGGTAAGGTCCCGTGAATGTGCACATGACTTACTTTTTATTGGACTATCTTTAATAGGCAAAATCTCACACCACTTTACACAAGGGTTGATTAGCCGTGGAATCAAAGTAATAACCGTCGATCTTTAATTAAGATCAAGACAAATAAGAGTAGTCAGACTCTTACCCGAAGATGAAGTTAGGGTTGGATAAGGACACTACTTGGATTAGGAAGTCGCTCGTAACAAAATATTTTTTTAGTTGAAAATATTGGGGCATCATTTAAAATAGACAAATTTTATGCATCATCTTCAAAAGGATTCCGCGCCAAAATCAAACACTAGGAAAATTTTAATGATTAAGAAATAAATTGATAAGAAGAATACAAAAGGACGATCTACGCTAAAATAAAATCAATACATCAAAGCCTTTGATCCTTATATTCCAATATATACTTTCTATTGTCAAAGTGTCTAGGGGAAAAAATTTAGAATTTGAGTAAGAGTCCTCATATGGGTAGATGATATGACCTTGTATAAAAATTGCTTACTCCAAGTTTGATTCCCCTCCCTGTGGATTACCCATCGCGAGTTTGGGCGTACGACTTTAGTTGTGGGTTTGCTCCCCTAAAACACGAGTTCGGTTCGGTTCCCCTTCCCGTAGATTACCGGATGCACGTGGTCGGCAGGTGATTATGTGCATTCGTAGGGAATAGTCTCACCTTAAAGGGGGCGGGGACACCATGTCGTTATAAAACAAAAGAAAATTTCAAATTTACAAGTGTGGTGTTTGTCATCGTTGCTATAACAAAATTAGAACAGTAAGAAAGAGTACAAAAAAAAGAGAGAGAAAAGAACAAACTTGAAGGAGCTTAGAAAATGAAGAGAGCATAACAGGAAGTTTTTAAATGTTGAACTTTACATAGAGCTTAACTTTGAAGAGAGCTTAGAAAATATATTACTTTTAAAACTAAGGAATCCAATGGTTTGTTGGTTATTTCACATCATAATAATTTTTTTTTTTTTTTTTTTTTTTTTTTTTTGCCAATTAACTTGAAGGACGTCTAGTTCTAATAGCAAGGGTGCTTTTTTGAACTCCTATGAAAGTTATTCTCTTTGAGAAGTCTTTAGGGCTCATTGCCTTAAAGGGGGCAAGGACACCATGTTGTTATAAAACAAAAGAAAATTCCAAAATTACAAGTGTGGTGTTTGTCATCGTTGCTATAGCAAAATTAGAACGGTAAGAAAGAGTACAAAAAAGAGAAAAGAAAATACTTGAATGAGCTTAGAAAATGAAGAGAGCGTAACGGGAAGTTTTTAGATGTTGAACTTTACATAGAGCTTAACTTTGAAGAGAGCTTAGAAAATATATTACTTTTGAAACCAAGGAATCCAATGGTTTGTTGGTTATTTCACATCATAATGATTTTATTTTATTTTTTTGCCAATTAACTTGAAGGACGTCTAGTTCTAATAGTAAGGGTGCTTTTTTGAACTCCTTTGAAAGTTCTCTTTGAGAAGTCTTTTGGGCTTATTGGTAGTGACCTAAGTGTGTCGCAGAAAGTTGTTTATCCCGTCAGCTGAAGACTTGAAATCTTGACGTTTCGTCACTGCTCCTCGCTAATGGTGTGCTAAAATCATCCTACAACTCATATCACTTAATAATTGCTTCTATATTGTGAGGGTACTTTTCTGAACTCCTCACTATTGGTGTGTGAAATCCATCTAATCTTGAGTTTTTATTGTGATAATTATCTTAACGTTAACTCAAAAAAAAAAAAAAAAAAGGAATTTGATATGTAATAAACATTTATATCAAATTTATATAATAGTTTAAAATAAATATTTTTAGATAAGATCTTTTTGGAGAGATTTTCTCAATAATATCACAAGAAAACCCTCAAATTTTGAAAAATCTCCCGCAAAATAAAGAGATGGAAAAACACAAGCATGTGCAAATTAAGAGGACAACAGATTTGGTTTTGCATAATTTAAGAGATGAAGAGATTCGAGCACTGGCTAAGTTTCTATTCTTTTAGAGAACATCCATGTTCTAAGGTTGAAGATTGGAGATTTGGTAAAGGTCATCTCGTAGAGAGAAGCCATTGAGATTTCTCTGGACCAATATGTGTGTTTGACTGTGGTCAAGGGATCCGGTTAATGGTTAACCACAAACTTTGCTTGGTCATTAAGGCTACTTTTGTAATACAATCAAATAGGTTTAGGTTGAGCAGAAGTTCACGGGTGATTTACAAACCTTATTGAGGAGGCAATTGATCTATGTGGAATTCAATCTCAAATTGTGAGCAATCCTTCGGCAGTCAGGCTGCCTTTGCTGAGATGCAGCCGGATGAGGTGGAACTGCTGGTAGTGGTCGAAATCAACATTCATGATGGGACACAGAAGCGGATTGGCGGCTGGTGTACCACACACCGGCTATATAGTTGGTTGTAGATATGTGTCATGCGAAGACGAGCACCGACGCTCCTTGAGCTCCGAGTTGTAGGAACAGTTCAAAGGAAATCAAAGTTACATGGGCTCCACAGTGATGTATTTATTATATCCACGCCGTTCATCCATTTTTCGAGATAATTTTAGATCATTAAACAAAAAATGAATAATATCCAAAGCTCAAATGGACCACACCAAAAATAGTAGAGAGCATAATGATTTTCACCATTAAAATATTCGTAGGGCCCACCATAAAGTTTATTTTCCATCCAATCTATTAATGAGGTCACAAATACATGGATGAAGAGGAAAAACAAATTTCATAATGATCCAAAACTTCCATCTCCCCAAATGGATATGACATATACCTCATGATGGGACCCACAGAAATTTCTGACGTCAATACATCAGCTATAGCTGGTGTGTGGTACACAAGCCAATCCGTTTCCATGGGACATTGACGCGGAGGTGGGTACAGAGACGGGAGAGGGGTCACTTGATCGAGCTCCTTAAAATCGGGCTTGTTTCCATGAAGTTTCTGGAGAGTTGAGAGAGGGAGATAGGGTGGTAAGAGAAAAGACGGTCGCTGCTATTTTTCATGGAAGGAATAAACAAGGGAGAAAGGCAGGTAAACCGTTGGAAGAACGTAAGAATGTGAAATCTATCATTCGTACTTTTGGAGTGCTCGAAGTTGCGAGGCTCTTCTATCAGTCGTGCCGTTGTGGGGCCCGAGGACTGCCTAACTTTTCTATCATTCGCACAGAAGGCGGACACCAGATATATAGGTGGTGTATTGATGTCAGCAAGTTCTGTGGGTGTGGACACTCGATATATAGCTGATGTATTGATGTCAGCAAGTTTTGTGGGTCTCATGAGGTATGCGTTATATCCAAGCCATCCATCCATTTGGCGAGCTCGTCTTAAGGCTTGAGACGGAAAATAAGACAGATATAACTATCAAATGGACCCAGTGTTAAAATTGTCGGCGATATTATCAACATATCAGCGGTAATATCGGTATCGCTGGACTAGCGATACCGAAACCCCGTTATGTCGTTTCTCTTCGAATTATCAGCAAAATATCGGAGATATCGGCGAAAATCTTGGATTATCGCCGACAATATCGAGATTATCGTACTGTAGCTACCAATCACGATACCTATCACGGGAAAACTGTTGCCAACAACCCAAAAATCCAATAAATAGGTAAGAAAACCCCTCTTTCAAAAAATCAAAAAAAAATATCGGAACTGGGAAGATCTCCTACTTGTTGATTGAAAGTCGGAGCTCGGAAGAACACCTCGATCAACAACGGAAGAACGCCCTCGATCAACAGCTCCAGTCTTTCTCCGTTCGGATTTACAGGTAAGAAAATCCCCCTTTCTTCGGCAACAATCCTCCTTCAAAAACCCCCTTTCTTTGACGGCGATTTCTCTTCGACAAGATTTTAGGTTTTTTTTTTTTTTTTTTAAGAAGGGAAGATCTGCTGTTATGTAGCGTGACTAGCGTCAAGCGCGCAACGTAGTTTCGCTAGTGACGCTGCTAGGTGGTGGTCGTAAGTTTTATGTGGGCCCCACCATGGTCTATGTGTTTTATCAACACTGTCCATTCATTTTTACACATCATTTTAATACTTGTTCTCATAAATGAGATTGATTAGAATCTCAGGTGGACCAAACCATTGGAAAACAGTAATGATTGAACGTCTATCATTAAAAACCTCTTAGGCTCACTGTAACGTTTATTTGACATCTAACCTGTCGATCAGGTCACACGGCCTGTAGATTAGGTCATACGGACCTGGATGAAGGCAAAAAACAAATATTAACTTGATCCAAAAAAAACAAATACAGACCTAGTTTTTAATGGTGAGAGTTCAATCAACGTTGTGTGGTCCACTTGAGATTTTGATCCACTTCAGTTTTAGGTTCTTACCATAAAATTATCTGTAAAATGAATTAGATGGCATGGATGATACACATACATCATGTTTGAGGTCCACGTAGCACTGACCATTATCGTAGGGAGTATCCAATCAGCAGTGAGTACCTCATACGTTATGGAAACTGAGTAAACTCGATGAGGTCCACCGTAATTTATTTATGTTATCCAATCCGTCCTTACATTTTAACAGATAATTTTATGCCTTGAGCCAAAAAATGAGGCATGTCCAATGTTCAAATGGACCACACCACCAGAAACAGTTAAATTGAATTTCTACCATTGAAAAATACTTGGAGGGCCACAGAAGTTTTGGTCCTTTTGGATCAAGCTTATATTTGTGTTTTCCATTCATCAATGTTTGTATGATCTTATGAACAGGTTGGATGAAAAATAAACATCACTGCGGGGCCTAGAATGGTTTCAACGGTGGAAATCATTATCCCCACTGTTTACATTGGTATGATGTACTTAATATTTGGATATGCATCAATTTTGGGCTCAACCCATTAAATTAGATTGAAAAACGAATGGACGGCATGGATAGACCACATACATTCAAGGTGGGCCCAAATGAGTTTACTCAATACGATAAGAGCTTATTGAGGCTTACTGGGTAACTCAGTACGCAATCTGGAATTTCTAATTAAGCCTTTCGCATGACGTTATTGCTACATAGGGCCCAGCATGATGTTGATTTTTATCCACCTCGTTCATCCATTTGTTCAGATCATTTTAGGGGATGAGACCAAAAATCAGGTGGATCCAAAACCCAATGTGGACATATGAGAATGAAAACTGGAGAGATTTTTCCACCATTGAAACCTCCCTGGGCACCATCTTGATGTTTATATGCCATCCAAACTGTTTATAAGTTCATTTTGATTGGGATGAAGTGAAAACACAAAACTATAGCTTTATAATATACTTTTGTGGCCAGACAAATGTTTAAACGGTGGTCACAAAATCTCTATTATTTTTTTTTTTCTGATGTCCTAAAATTATCTTTAAAAAATGGATGGATGGGGTGGATTTTTTTAATAAACATCATGGTGGGCCCCACGTTGCATCCTAGTGGAGGAAAGAAATCCGCGTCTTGACGCGGATTAGCTACCGACAGGTTGAGTAGCGAGACTCGCTACTGAGGTGATGTCACCAAGTTCTGTAGGCCCCACTATGATGTATGTGTTGTATCCTCACCATCCATATATTTTTATAGACCATTTTAGAGTATGAGACCAAAAATGAGGTATATCCCAATCTCAAGTGGATCACCTTAACTTAGACCATTAAAAAGTTTTTTGGGCCCATAAAAGTTTTGGATCAAGATAATCTTTGATTTTTCCCCTCATCTAGGTCAATATGACCTAATCAATAGATTGGATGTCCAATAAACAATACAGTGGGCCCATCTACGCTCGTACAGATTGGATTTTAATGGTGGATATCCAATTACTATTGTTTTCATGTGGTGTGGTCCATTGGAGATTTTGGATCAAGATTGTATTTTTTTTTTTTAATTCATTTATTATTGCATGTCTTAATTGTTGTAAGCTTGCATTTGTATTATATAAACTCATTTTGGTTACTATTTGAGTGATTTCTTACAACAACGCATGCCTTTTAGCCCCCATTAAATGGAAACTTCTAATTTAATGCATTCTTTTTACAATTTTTTTATTCCTGAATATGTAAATATGTGTATTTAGGCATGTCCTGAAGTTTCACTGAAAAATTCCACCATTTTCTCCATGTTTTCCCCCTTTTCCCTGCATTTCCAGTTATCGGCAATAACGATATTATATCTTTATCTCCGGCTAGCGAAACTTGTAGCGATACCGACAACTCGAACACTGAATGGACCACAGTGCAAGAAGCAGTGAGGATTGAACTTCTACCATTGAAACCCTTTTAGGGGTCACGGAAGTTTTGGATCAATATGAAATTTGTTTTTTCCTGAAATCTAGGTCTTTGTGACGTGATGAATAGATTGGATGGAAAATAAACGTTATGGTGGGCCCTACGAATTTTTTACGGGTGAAAATCATTATCCCCGCTGCTATTTGTGGCGTGGTCCATTTGATCTTTGGATATGATTATTTCTTTGTATAATGCTCTAAAATGATATCCAAGAATGGATGAACGGTGTGGATATAATAAATACATCACTGTGGGGCCATCTAACTTTGATCTCCTTTGAAGCGTTCATACAGCTCGGAGCTAGAGGAGCGTCGGCGCTCGTCTATGCACGACACGTACCAGCAGCTATATAGCTGGTGTGTGAAATCTATCTTCTGGGGTGCTCGAGGACTGTCAGCTCTTCTATCATTCATACAAGAACTTTTCCATCATTTACCCATGGAAACGGATTGGATGCTCCCCTGCCACTAGCCCGGTGGCTGCTCGGCGCTCTGTGGGCCCCACCATGATGTATGTGTTTTTATCATGATAATTATCTTGACGTTAACTCGAAAAAAAAAATTAGATTAACTGTCAGCTCTTCTTTCTTTTTCTTTTTTTTTCTTTTTTCATTTCCGTGTTCAAAATCAGATTAGCTAATATGGTATTATATCTTGAAGAAATTTTTTGACTTTGACACATCATTTTACTGTTATTCAATTATTGGAATGGTCATTCGATTGGAAATGCATGGTCAGGGGTCTGGTTCTTAACAAGAAGAGAGGCAACATCTTAAAGGTTAGGCTTGCTCATCTTTGTCTCTCAAATCTCTTATTATAGCTAACTTTCTTTCTAGAGCAGTTAAAACCAGTTACAAAGCCTTTCTTATTATTTGATTTATTGGTCATTGGAAAAAGAATTTTGGACTTGGCTGAACCTAAAATACACATGTTCTTAAAGTTGAGTGACTGCTACTATCCAGGCCCCTCTTCCTTTAGTACACACTTTGGTTATTTAGGCTAAGCATTCCACACATTTAAAACTAAGTATACACTTTGGTTATTTAGGCTTTGTTTAGCTCAGGCAGCAGGAAAAATAAATAATTTACAACTTTTCAGATTTCAACTCCCAATAAAATTTCCAAAAATTTGGGAAATGATACTTATATGGATAACAAAGAGATCCTTTACCAAAAAAAAAAAAAGGGCCAATTCTCAACTTCTAGAAATTTTACTTAGACTAGAAATATCAAAATCAAAGTAGTTTTCTCCACTTCTAAAATGGCCATGAACAAAAGCAGCCTTAGGCAATTAGTCAGTCTTAAGAATAAGGATCTTACAGGGCATTCAATTGGAGTGACGCAGATCAATCTAGGTTTTGGAGGCCCTGATCAATCATGACTTAATTCCAATTTTAGAGGATAGGCTGTTCTAAAACCAAACATAAATATAACCATAGGATTTTTATTTTTTATTTTTATGAAAACAGTCTGAATGCCCAATTTCTAGCTTTCAATCATGAATTGCAGTAACTTGATATGCTTTCCAACAGCTAGGAGCTAATATCCAGCAACCAGAAATAGTTTCCCAACAACTAGGAAATGAATTTTGCAACTATAAAGAAGTTTTCTTCCACTAGGTTTAGATTTCAGCACTTCTACATTGGGTTGCAGCAGTAAAAGGTAGATTTCCATCTATAAACAGATTTTCAGCAATCAGGAAATATCAAACATATTAAGGAAGAAAATACGGCAACCAGTGCAGTGAACTCACAGAGCTGGAAAACAGCACACACATTCACCAACCCTAATCCCTCTTTTAGAAAAATGAAATGGCATTACATGCCACCCTTCTCATTGATTATATGATTAAGCTACTGCGTGTCCGACAATATTCATTGTGCGGCATAACTTGTTTATGTTGTTGTTTGGTGCCATATAACTTGAAACAGTATTGCACGTGGATTCATTTATGCACATTGCTTCCACTTCCGCGTTGTTTTATTTTCATGTAGCACTATACATCTAGGATAGAGGTTTACAGTAAGCTCAGGTATTGAAGTACAGTTAGGTTTTCACTTTGTAAAAGTGGGATCCCTTGGTTTAGTGGTCCAAACAGTTGTTATGCCTGGATCCACTTTGCACTGGCCCACAACCAAAAACCCCCATGTGGGAAAATCCTAACCCTTCGATGTGAGTCTAGCATATGCTGTTGAGAAAAGAAGTATAACAACAATCCACATTCAACCAATACAAAATCTAGAGATCAAATGGATATGATCTTCTAATCTGGGGGATATTGGTTGTATAGACCATCCACATAGGGACCCATCAAATCAATAGCTTGGGTAATTGAAACACAGGCCCCACGATGCATACAAGCCACACCTCCATCAAAAGGGGGTCCTAAGATGGGCTGTACAGGTCACAACCGGCCCGTGGAAGGTCAGATCGAAATCAGTCACCTGACTGCAATGAGGCCTACAAATCCAATTGGATCACCAAAAGCAGCGATTGATTGGACTTTTTATGGCTATATACAAACTATATGAGTGAAAGAGGGCTTTTGTACAAACAATACATCCCTAGGGCCATGCACTTGTATAATTGGTCTTTGAGTAGTATTTGGACTCTTTTATTTGGTTTCGTTGTTTAAGCTTCTTCCCTTTCCTTTTTTTATTTTTTTATTTTTGCATATTTAAATAGGTTAAATGAGTGAAGGGAGTATGTGTGTCGACCAATAGGATTAGAGTATTTATTTCCACTTGGGTTTCTTGTATGAGTTATATGATACTAAGTGATGCAGGACAATTAACCACTTGCTCTAAAAGCTGGAACTGATAGAGCATGGTGAATCAATCCCTTTATCTCATAGCCCGAGCCCTCGGGCAAATTCCCCTTGTGGGCCCCACATCACATGGGTCTCACCTTCCACGAGCCACCTGCCTCACACAGGCCACCCACCCCGAGTGTTCCCCCGCATCCCACAGGCCACCCCACTCCATCCCGGTGTGAAAATGCCCCCACATTACTAAGGCTTTTTTATTACACTTGATACACAGGCACTCAGAAATTGTATTTGTGCCATATATTAGTTTAAATAAAACCAACTAGATTGTGCAGCCCACTATTGCCAAGTCACAATCCTAGGATCAGTTGGTTAAACAATATTAACCTCTTTTTCCCAGATACTTGATTGTGGAAGTGAGACTGTTGGATATTTTTCATTTTGAACGGTCCAATAAATTTCGACCAATATGATAATTAGATAGTCAAATGACCTTAGTTTTTGGTCCATCACACAATGCTGCACTCAATGGGTTGAGGTCCATGTTCTTTTTTTCTCTCTTTCTTGTATACTTTGAAGTCTGATCCTGATTTTTTATTTCATTCACTCAAGTTGTTATACTGTGGATCAGATGCAAGTTAGAAAAGCATGTTTTCCAGCTGCAAATAAGAGAAAAGCTTAATATGTTTTACTATTAAGCTTAATGGTACCAATGAATCACAGTGTGAATAGAATCAAAGATCAAATCCAAAAGGCAAAAGGAGTTAAACTCAGCTGCATAATCATTATAACCAGGTAATTCTCCCACTCAAGTTGAAGCTTCACATCATTGAAACATTAAAGACTTCTATATCACTGGACATACTTTCCCATTAACTTCATTATTGAATTTTCTTTGACATTTTGTGAGCTACATGATTTCATGAGACTGATCATCCTAGATCAGCTATCCTCGTGATATATGTCTAACTGCTTCTTCCTTCACTAAACTTGGAAGTCGGACCTATTTGAAGTTTCATAGTTACGCAGTGTTTGTTTCATTTTTCTCATTCTATTTGTGATCGTAGCTATTCAAACCTCTTAAGTTTGCATCAAAATCTAGCATATAGATTGGTGTGGCTGTATATTATCCACCCCATTATAACTCATTGACATCCATTGTACAAGTTTTTTGTATTTGTGGTTTTTTTTTTTTTTTTTTTTTTTTTAAATTTACTTATTTACTTTTTTTTGTCAAATGGCCCTCAATAGAGTGGAATGGCGGAACATGATTCAGGTAGCGGACCCCAACTAATTGTGATGAGGCTTAGATGATGATGATGATTGTCAAATTTTGGTGAGGCATAATGACATTGCCATTGTTAGTTATTTGAGCAACAAAACTTTTGCCAAGCAATAACAAGAATCCTATTTTGAAATATGCAAAACAGGATTCTTAAATCCAACCCCAATTAGCTGGGACAACATGAAGAAGCCGACTCCAGATAGCTGGAACAAGACTGTGATTTAATACGACGTGGCATTATCACATTTGATGATGACTATTGTACCTATATTTGATGTTTTATCACCAAAATTCCAGTTTCGTTGTCTGAAATATGCAAGGTTATATGGCTAGAGGGTTTTGTACTGAAATCATCTTCCTCAATATGATTTGAAATTCTACTCAAGTAGAATTTTGTACTGAAATCATCTTCCTCAATATGATTTGAAATTCTACTCATGTAAGTAGAATTTTGTACTGAAATCATCTTCCTCAATATGATTTGAAATTCTACTCATGTAAGTAGCGATAGCAATTCCTGTTTTAATTTCTTCTCCTTTTCTTTTTATTGAAAATACAATTACTTTGCATTTATTATCAACATGTTCCCAGTACGTAAATAATTCTACTCATGTAAGTAGCGATAGCAATTCCTGTTTTAATTTCTTCTCCTTTTCTTTTTATTGAAAATACAATTACTTTGCATTTATTATCAACATGTTCCCAGTACATAAATCTTTATGAAGATTTAACATGGGTAATTCTATTATACAGCATATAGCGTGCTCATTGGCAGATAGACCGCACACTATTGGAATTGCTCATGACCTGGATAATGTTGTTAACTCCGACACTAAGGTATCAGGAATATGCTCATCTAGGACCACCGTTACGCTTTCTTGCCATTCTATTCATCTGATGGTCATATTTTAAATCCGTCTTTTCTTAATCATTTAAAATTTGAATTGTGAAGGCAGTTTTGAAATTTCTTGTAGCATGTGGTCCTTACAAGAATGGGTAATATAGTTTCAACTACATTGTCCAATACGTAATATGCTATGGGGTAAGATTAGGGCATGGAAAAGAGGTAAATGATCCATTGATTTCTTTATTTTGTATGAAAAATTGAGGAATTATAGGATCCTCGGGCAAGGATATATGCACCATATGCTTTGAGCCTTGAGTTCATAAAAATGAGGCACATGGATCAGTTATTGAGGTGGTTCATCTGACAGGTCCCACCATGGATGAGGAATCCTCTAAAAACACCCTTTGATGAGAACATTCTTCACCCTTGATCAGCGTCTAGAAAATACATTGTTCGTGGTGACCTGTATTCAACAAAAAGTACCAAAGATTCGATGGCCATGATCTCCCAATCAAGGAGATTTTTTGGGAATCTCGTATACATGTTGGGCCCTTCTAGTGTTTGTGATCAGTGGGCTCCACTCGCACAAACTTTAAGTTGAGAATATAGTATATGTCCTTTTGAAGATGATCCATTGATTCTGCATGATTCTCGTTATCCTAAAACACATTTCTCACATAGAACACGACACACAGGATATAGTTTCTTGATGCAATCAAGATTCCTAACATGTGGAGCCATGATTTGGTTATCAAGACCATTGATTTGATGGGGCCCATCATTGACAGGGCACCCCAAAAGCCTCCCATTTTGGAATATCATAACTGTTCGATTGTTGGCCCATTTTTCATTGAATTTGGTAGATGTCCCTTATATAGTTTCTAGGCCATCGATTATAGGGTAATGTCTTCCAGTTTTTTAGAGAAAACTTTACTCCCAGCCTAAGTTCATTATCTTTTTGTTTTCTCTTCCATTCAATAATTTTTATCGCTTCTTGCAACTCTAGAATTTTGAGAGTTTGTCATTCCAAAATAGTTTAATGAGTGAAGATATTAGATAGCTGAAGATTAAAGAGTGAGCGTGTGTCTAACATATTCAGCACCAACTTGGGTGCCTGTATTTATTACATTATTCAAGCAAATTCCATTTGCATGTGGGCTTCATTCCCAACACTCCTTTGCTTGCTTGCCCTTTGGGTGTGCATGTGTTAGTTGGCTAGGGATGAATGCTGGCTGGGACTATGGCATTCAAGTGTTGTCAATGTGAGCCTCTAGAAACCGGTAAGAGAGGTGGGTTCATACATGGTTCATAGCTGATCTTAAAATTTATGTCAATCTGCCTTTCATTAGTCAACCCCAAATTCATGGGAGAAGGACTAGACGATGATAATGATCCTTGAGCTCCAAACAAGAATCTCTACCAAGAAACTCTATTGAAGTTCCTATTTGCAGCTGAGCTAGAGCAACTAAACTTAATTTGAAATGAGTTTCCCAACACTAAAGTACTTATTTAATGATTATAGTAACAAAAAGAAAAAAAAAAAAAAAAAAAAAGGACAAAACTAACTGATCATATTCACAAATCAAATGAATAACACTCACGGCAGTTAATTTAGCAATGTAGAACTTGCAAGATCTCATAAAACTAGCATTTGCATATATTTGTAAACTGAAGTGCATAATAGAAAATGCATTATCAATGAAAAGAACTAAAAGTGGCATACTGTGGTGGTTGATGGTCGGGCAACACCACATTTTCCACAGTTATAAACAATTCCAAACCCAAAGTTCACATTTCCACACTTACGATAAGTCCAATCTCTATCATTTTTAGCAGCTACATGTCACTACAAGAGAACAGAGCATTGCCGGCGGATTTTTGACGCATTTTTGCCTGTGGCCAACATGTAGTGCCGGCGCGTCATGTGGCTACTGGCAATGGAAGTAAACAAGCTCCGTAAAAAAAACATATGCGCCATTTGGGGTAGCATTTGTGAACTAACTAAAACTGAGGGCAGGCAAAGGTCCCAGAAGTTTTTTTTTTAAAATAAAATTTTTTTAAAAA
Organism: Magnolia sinica; assembly: GCF_029962835.1. NCBI lineage: Eukaryota > Viridiplantae > Streptophyta > Magnoliopsida > Magnoliales > Magnoliaceae > Magnolia > Magnolia sinica. Next base: position 116,031,547 of record NC_080576.1, on the reverse strand, counting down.
AAAATTTAAAAAAAAAAAAAAACCCTAGCTAGTCTCCTCTCTCTCTCTCTCTCTCTCTCTCTCTCTCTCTCTCTCTCTCTCTGCACAAAGCAATGACAATAGATGGCGATCGTCTGATTTGATTTGGCTGCCAAAATCTTGTGACTCACCAGGTATGAAAAATCTAAGGTTTTCGTTTCCTTTTAGCTCTTTTTCAGATTTCACCCTTTCATTGAGTGAGTATGGAATCTCGATTTATGGTTTTAAAGCTCTCCTATTCTCTTCCTTTCGATTGAAACAGGAAAATGGGTTGGCTTTGTTTCGTGATTTTGGAACTAGGGCATCCTAGTAATTCACGTTTTGGACTGAGTCGAGATTTGTAGGGTTATGCTTTGTCTATGCGATTTGGGTAATAATCCCCTTTTTCTATCCAATATTTCTTTGTAGTACTTTCTGGCTGCTACAGGATGATCCCATTCGTGTTACTGTTCAACGTGATGGTAAGACTCTTATTATAGATCCATGGGTTGAGGATGCGGATTGAACCAGGAGTACTTAAACCTCATTTGATATTTCTGTATTTGATACAAAAATGCCATTTAGCTGCATCTCTAGATCGAAGTATTGTACATAGGCAGCAACCTTCAAGGGGTTTTTTTTTTTTTTTTTAAACCTCATTTTCCCTGCAACATTAGTGAAGAAAGTTGCAGGATTCTTCTTCCTTCTTGCTCCTCCCACTTTGAACTTGTGCTCTATCTCACTCCAAGCTTTTTATACCTTTCGACATTTTGAAATAGTTGCTTTGCCTTTCCAAATCTTCTATCGCTTCTGTTCATGCTTCGAAAAACTATAGATAACAGTGAGGTTTTTTTTGCCTTGATCTGAAACAAAAATAAAATCAAATCAAATTAATCTATCACCCAAAGACAGTAAACAAGAAGACTAAAAAATGGGAAAGAAAGAAAACCCAATTCTCAGAAAATGTAAAAGAAAGAGATTTACAGGTCAGGGAGATGTTTATTCAGATGAGCGTTTATTCAGATGTAAAAGAAAAGAAGACCTACATATATATCTATTTTCCCCTATTTGTGGAAAAAATATTGATGCAAACTGTTTTCCATTTTCAAGCTTTTCAAGGAAATTACAGATATTGGTTTCTTTCAAAACGCTAGACTTTCAAGGTGTTTTTCATTTTCAAGCTTTTGGTGAAAACTATGGTTTCTTACTTTTAATATTTTCATGAAAAACAGAACTCCATGCCAAATAATAGAATTTCTGTTAGAATCTGCAGTTATTTTTTCCAGAGGATTCATGTTAGTTTTCCACATCCATGTTTTAGTTGCGCTCTATTAAAAGTAATGATTTTCATTGACTGATTATATGAAACTCTCGTAGGTGATAGTTTGATTGGTTTCGTTAGAGATATAATTAAATAGCCTATGTTATGTTATCTGTTGTTTCATTTAACTTCTTTTGGTGATCTTAGAACCAGTTCTAAAACCCAGACCCAACTCCTGGGTGTATGATCGGATTGGTTTTGGACTATATCAATCAAAGCAGAAACAATTTGTGAAAGGAAAAAAAAAAAAAAAAAAAAAAGAACTATATCAATCAAAGCTTATGCACAGGACTTGAAAATCAGACAGTTCCACTATGCTAATAATGGAATACTTGTTATTTTTTTCTATTTTTATGATTTTGGATTGATCAGATTTTCAGGCTAAAATGAAACAGAGTTGGGTCTAATCAGATGGACTGGCGGTTGGATCGAACCGCCACCCAAGTCCAATCCATGTTTTAAACCATTGCATAGAATAATCTTAGGATGTCATTTAAACAGTTCAAAAAATAAACAAACAAATAAAATGAAGTACAAAAGGAAAAAAAAAATAAAAAAAATCACCTTGGGCTTCAAATGGAAAGCCAATGTATGGTTCTAGACCCAACATGTCTAATTTTATTGGGTTTAGATATTAGCCCCAAACCAAACTATGAATTAGTTGGTTGGATCCAACTCAATATAAGTTGGATCTGGTTGGGTAAGGATTGTTTTAGGTGAAATCTGGACCAAAGAGGATCTGGATTTGGATCTGGACACAGGTAAGGTCTTGGTTAAGTTTTCCTAATTTTGAATCCCAATTTAATATGGACACAGGAGGCGCTTTTGGATAGTGTGAGCAGCAATTTATGCCTATGTTTTGGATAATATGTACAAACTTTTTTATGTGTAAAAAAAATGCAGGTTTTAATCAAATTTAAACAGTGGCCATCACATATACCGGCACTTCGAAATACCTTTACTAGCACTTCGAAATGCATTTAGCGGCGCTTTTATGACCGCCGGTAAACCCTACATTATAGTGGCATCTAACACAAATGCCGATAAAGGCTGCTGGCTACCAGTAAATCCTTTACCGACGCAGCCTTTACCGGTAAACCCTACATGTATAAAAACGTCTTAAAAGCATTGAATGATAACACGTGCATAGGGAGGTAATGATGTAAGTAACTTTAGAAGTTAAGCAGTATCTAGATTATAATAATCTTTGTCTTTTTTTCTTTTTGATATCACCTCATTTTACTTTGACAAAATCCAAAGTATTCTTGCAAAGCCATCCACCACGACTGACTAAGAAAGCACTGACTTCTGACTATTCTAACAATAATCTATGGACTAACCAGGATGAAAAGTATCAACTGAGCCAAATTAGAAAAAATATTTGACACGCCACACCAGAAATAACAAGCATGCAATACAAATAAAGACTGAGTTGTGGCAATATAATTAGAAAGTGACGGTCAAAGGATGGCCTTAATAATGAATGGTGAAACAAGATGCATTGACTATAATAATCTATCTCTTTTAAACTTTGCTTACTAGTTATCTTGCATTAGGCAATGAAAGGGCCAAATTGACTTGTGGGTTTTGAGTTTCAACTTGAACAGGTTGGGCTTGGGCCCGTATTGGGTTCAAAACGTGAGACCTGAACCCTACCTGATTTTTTTGTGTCCAAAAGATGGGCCTCACCCAAACTCATCCCAGTTTTTCTAGCTCATGTCAGGATGTGATCCCAAAAATGAATCAGATCCAAACAGCAGGTGGGTCAAACCATAAAAAATCATGGGGATTGGGCTCTCAGGGACCATGGAAGTTTTGGATCAAGTTGATATATGTGTCTTCCTGGCATGGAGGGAAACTAGGAATCACCTTGAAGAACAGGTCGGATGGCATAAGAACATCATGGTGGCCCCATTAATGTTTAAATTATACTTATAAATATGTCCCACCTAAGAAGTGAAACATGCCTTAGATTTTTTAAACACCAAATGGAAAGCTTGATCTAGCGCATTGTGCCCTAATGGTACTTATATATGAGATGAAGTCATCTGCCCTTGTGGAGGCTTAGTAAAAAAAAAAATTCTAGGGAACTCCACGGGTGGCAATAGGCTGGGTTTAAGTTGGGCTAGGCTAGGTCTTAGCCTAATAGAAGACCACTACAACAAAATAGAGTATTGCCGGCATTTGGTGAATCCTTTGCCAGCACTAACTAAAACCAGGTGTAACATTGACTTTGTAGACTTTGCAGAAGCCAATTAAATCCCATGGATTTGCAAGAAAACATGAACAGTAGTGACATCAAATATCTGCACGAATGGTGTTGCTTTACTCAATTATGGAAGTGAAAATAGCACTTATTTCTTATTGGTGCCTGATCCCAGATTTAATGGCCAAATTGTAGATATGCATGGAGTTCCCATAATATGTGTGGAAGGTAGGACTAGCACAACCGGTACAATATCAAACCTGTTCAAGTTTAGAACAAGAGGCATTTGAGATTGATAAAGATCTCATGAGGTATTTTCCATAAAAAGTACATCTTCTGCATTGAAGGGAAAAAAATAACTGAGCATTGTTTCCCATTCGGCATGGTCTTGATATTGTGTCTACTTTATTTTTGGGCTCGTACCATAAAATTAGTTGGCAATGAATACAACATCAACTGCCTCACTGGTTCTATGTCCCAGTCGAGTCAAGCCGATCTCCATCCACCCAAGTGGTGTCCGGTGATGTGCGGGGCATTGTGGGCCTCACCATGATGTATGTGTTTTATGTCCACACCGTCCATCTCCATCTGTTATGCCAGCTCAATATTCCAGTTTAGCAAAATGAAAAGGAGAGAGCATGCTTCATCATATGCAAAGACCATCGGCTATAAACATGGTAAGGATACATAACATTATCTTTAAATCAACCACCATTATCTGTAGAGAGAGAACAACATGCCAACAGACCCACCAACTTTATAACATACAACCTGACTTAAGATACATTGAATTGAAAACAGGATGTGTTGCACAATTTCTGGTGCAGCCATTAACTGTTTAGAAAGATTTGTCTGATTTGAATTATGAGATATATGCCTTGACTAGCTCTGTATAGTTGCAAATCAGACCTGTTCTTGGACAGGTAATCTTGCCATCATTTTTCTTGGCCATTTCTTCAAGAGCCTGCCACATGATCACAAGAGACATGTCAGACCAGACAATCATGTCATATTCACATGTGCAACCATTCCAGTCTAAAGTTGAAAACCCTCCAATGTGCTTAAACAGTCCAGACCTTGGTGCTGTAAACATAGCCATTGGGTAATACTAGGGTTGGATTATCGAAATCCATCAGTTCTTTAGTGATGTACCACACAAGCTTTGAATACTGCTGCTTTGAGAATGGCAATGGCAAGGCCAGGTTGCAGAAGCTCTCCTGTGAGAGAGGGTCTTCTTTGGTGCAATCATCTTTGTAACAGAATCTTAGTGTGGTCAAGAAAAAATAGAAGAAAGTATCAGTTGACGACACTAACTTTATTAGGCATATAATCAAGAAACAAGGATAACAGGCAGCTAAGCATTCTGTGGAAGTAGCAGTCAATGACTAATGTGGATACAGAGTCTTGAGAGCCAACAGCCCTGCTTGCAGATAAATATTCAACAAGGGCTCAAGGGTCATGCCATACAGCCTGCAAAACTCCTGCTTGAATTGCCCAACAAGATAATCCCATTGCTTTGGCTCAAATAGAACCTATAAAGCACAAAAACCAAATACATTGAACTCGTCCATCCAATCGTTACTCAACCAAAAACCTGAGATTTAGGAATAATGTCATCCTTAAAATACACCGAAAGTGATTAAAATAATTTCAAAAATACACAAATCCACCCGGTTCTGTAAAAGGCAACTCAATATCCTTCCTTTTTCCAAGTTGCCTCAACAAAATCAAGGCCTTCCTGTTGAAGTCAATCGATTGGAAGTTTGGAACAATGTCCATCCTTTCTTCTTCTTTTCATATAAAGCTGAGACTGGACTCTATTCAAAATCCAATCAAGTTGACTCACCCAGGAAAAAAAAACCTAAGACCAAGGAATAACAGTGTCGTCCTTAAGATGAAACCGAAAGCTTAAAAAACCACATGGATCCACATTCGATGCAATAAAAAACAATTTAAAATCTTTTTTTTTTTCCGAGTTTGACCCAACAAAATCCATGAAGACCTTGCTGATTCTATTAAGAATCCCCCAAGTCAGTTGACTGGGACAATGGTTATGTGTTTCTTTTCTTATTTAGATAAAGCAGCGAATGGACTCAATATTCAAAATCCAGTAGAATTGGCTTCCCCAGGAACTAAGCCATTAGTGAATTTATTAACATAAGATACATTTCCAGTATTGACACAAGCATGGAAATTGGATAACTGAAAATTCAGGTGTACCTTATATGTTGCACATTCGGTATTACTCTTGAAGGCTAGAGTTGCAATCACACGTTGCAATTCTTTCATATGAGTAGCTCCCCATGGTTCAAGGTATTTCCTAGCATATGTAATAGCCCGCAAATTGTTATCAGCTCCAACCAGCTCTATAAACGCCTGGAGCCTTAGTTGAAATTGAAACTTGCTCTGAGATCAGAAAGGTATACAGCATTATGAAAGTTTGTAACAGTAAAAAGAAAAGAGCATTTCTAATAGATATACATATTTAATTCCATAGAAGAAAATAGATATAAATATTTAGATCTATATTGATGGAGGGCATAAACACAAAGCTAGATTTACAGAGGAGTGCTTTAGAATCTAAAGGATTTAAAATTAGTCAAACTAAAACAATGTATATGGAGTGCAATTTTTTAGCAGCAATAGGAGTGGGATAGGGAATTCATTTTCTCAAGATGAGAACTCCTTTTTCGATTAGATTATTAGATGCAGGGTGGGATCCCTCCCCTCTTCTTATTTCGGGCTCCCTTTATGCATCGGGAAACTCCTACGCATCTCTAGGATAAGGTGATGGAGAGGATTGAAAGAAAATTGTCTAAGTGGAACTGCTGGTTCCTCTCCTTGGGAGGGAGGTTAACCCCCATTAAAGCTGCTTTCTCTAATACGCCGCTCTATTCCATGTCTCTATTCAAGTGCCCATCCTCGGTCAGAATAAAATTGGGGAAGCTGAGGGACTTCTCATGAAAGGGCTCAAATGAAGGATACAAATTCCATCTTTTAAAGTGGGAAGATGTTTGCAAGCCTATTAACGAAGGAGGGGCTGGTCTAAGAGACCTTCTCAACATGAATCGTGCTCTTCTTGGAAAATGATTATGGCGTTTTGGCATAGAGGAAGGGAACTTCTGAAGGAAATCATTGCTTCCGAATATAGGCTTCATCCGGGGGTTGGGAGGCTAACGAGTCATCTCTCTACTAGACTTTGAATACTTAGAAGTCGATTATGTTGCTCAAGTCAAAGTTCAAGAAAGGCATTTCCTTCAACATGTGCAATGGATCTAGAGTCAGATTTTGGGAAGACGAGTGGTGCAACAAACTACCCCAATCAAAAATCTATCGCAAAATTTAGCTCGATTAGCACCTTCAACAGATATTAAAGTGGCAAAGTGCTTTTTGGCTAGGGGTTTGGAAGTATGTTGGATTCCTTATAGAAGTGGCCTAACAGATTCAGAAGCGGAAGAGTTTCTGACTCTTTTGGAGAGGCTTCGCTATGTTTCTCCTATAGAGAGTTATAGATGTACCTTTATATGTTTTTTTATGTGTCTCTTTGTATGTGCTTGTTCACACAATGTTTGGTGCTCCTGCAGAGCACTTTATTGTAACTCAAGTATTATAATAAATAGGTGTGGGGGTTGGGAGCCCTAACACTAATGTTTTCTCCAAACCTCTCTCTCTCTCTCTCTCTCTCTCTCTCTCTCTCCCTCTCCCTCTCTCTCATTTCTTCCATCTTCCTCAAATCTCTTCTTATTTACTTGGTATCAGAGTGTAGAGACCTCACGTTGATTGGAGCTACAGGGGCTTGCTGATGTCGACAACCGTACTGCTGACATCAGCAAGTGTACATACTGTACAAACAGTTTTGCATTGGGAAGAACATGATTTAGTAGAGCTTGATTTTAGAGGAATTATGGTGATTTTTGCAGAATTTTTAAACCCGATTTGAAGCATGTTGATGAGGACATCCGACCATTCAGAGTGTACCGGCGGAGGAGGATAGCGACACAGCCTTCTTTGTGGCTAGATCAGTGTTACGTGAGGCATGTGGGGTCCATAGCGCATCCCTAGCCATCGTAGAAGACCTCACGTGCATAGTTTGTGCATCTTTGAAGACCCCACACTGGGAAGATGCATGCGGGCTGTGTATTATGAAGTTTTGGACTGTTGGATTGAGTGTGCACGTCAATCGGACGGTTGGATCGCACGTATCAGGCTATTTACCCACTTTTGATCGTGGTCAGCCTTAATCGTGGACACTTTAGGACTTAGGTGTCTTAGTTTTTATTTCTTACTTTATTAGGATTTAGTATATTTTGCAGTTTTTTTTTTTTTTTTGTTTTATGCATTAAGGGACATATTTTAGATATTATGGGTTTTTTTTAAAAGAAATCTTTCCTCAGAGCGTCCTTTTCTAATAATGAATTTATGATACTATAAAGAAGGAGGGGGGGAGGGGGAGCTCTGTCCATGCTATTGCTTCTCAAAAACTTCAAAGTTTCTCTTCTTTCTTCATGTGATTTGAAGGATTCTCCATGTGATTTAGAGATTGGGATTGGTGAGAGGTCATTCCTATTCGACGGAGTTGCGAGGCTTCCACCTATCTTCCGTATTCTTCATTTTTTTTTCATCAAAGAGGTATTTCTTTCAAGTCCTCATCTTTTCTTCTTCCTCCTTTTACCAAAATTCCTTTATTTCTTCCTCTTTACATCCTCTTGTATAAACCCAACCCTTGAAACCCCAAACCTTGGCTAAAATAACTTGGCCACACATGTGAACCCCTATAGCTGGTTGTACGGCCCACCCATCATCCATTTGATTCCTTCTTGCTTCCACATCAAAACCCCTTTGAATCTCATACCTTAATCCTAACATAAACCCTAGATCCCCAAATATCCAAGTTTCCCCAAATCACCTAAACCCTATATTCCCAATTTCCATAATTGGCCCTAAATTCCAAACTTCCAACCATCCAAATCTCCAATTTCCTTTTATTAAGACCCGATGCCTCAAATCCATTTACCAATTAAGCGACCTAAGCCTTAATTTCACTTTTCCTCAAATCCCATGACCCTAGGTTGCCTAAGCCTTAATTTCACTTCTCTGGAAATCCCATTAACCCTAGGTTGGCTTAAACACTAACTGAGCAAACCCTAAGTAGTATTAGCTTTCCCCTTTTGAAATTAAACTTAGTTGGAATAAGGTTTAGATGTTGATGATTTTGACGAAGAAAAAAATCCCCCCAACGAGCGCGTGCATCGGTGCATATATTTAAAAGATGACTTTATTATGAAGGCCAATAGGCCAAAGAAGCGCAACTTGCATGTACTGAAAAGATGTCTATTTATTTATTATTTTTGAAGGATAGATGACTATTTATTATAATGGCCAAGAGGCTGAAAAAACGCAAATTACATACATGCATGCATGTGTATTGAAAAGATAACTATAAGGCAAGGAGCCCAAAAGATTGCAACCAAAAGGACCCATAAGAGAGACCCTCTCGTTACTCCACCTAAGGAACATCAAAATCAACGCAAGCAAGAAAAACAGAAAAACAAAGATTACAATAACTAAATCAAAGATGAGAGCATGCAACCATAATAACCACCCCCATGAATAGAAAACAAAATACAACCGGCTTCAATTTATCCAAAACAGTAATAGACCCCCAATCGTTAAAGGTTAAGAATCCAACCATCACCGTCTCATCATAAAAATCCTAGAGTTCTTTCCTTTCAAAGCCCCCACATTATTGCATAAGGAACCATCTTCCAAATAATGTTACCATTGGATTTGAAGATTAACCAGACATGCATTGCATGATAACATGGAAAATGGCGCATGTATTGAAAAGATAACTATAAAGCAAGGAGGCCAAAAGAGTGCAACTAAAAGGACCCATAGGAGAGACCCTCTCATTACTCCACCTTAGGAACACCAAAATCAAGGCAAGCAAGAAAAACAGAAAAACAAATATTACAATAGCTAAATAAAAGATGAGAGCATGCAACCATAACAACCACCCCCATGAATAGAAAACAAAATACAACCAGCTACATTTTATCCCAAACAGTAGTAGACCCCCATTCGTTAAAGGATAAGAATCCAACCATCACCGTCTTGTCATAAACCTAGAGTTCTTTCCTTCCGAAGCCCTCATATTATTGCATAAGGAATCACCTTCCAAATAACATTACCATTGGATTGAAGAAACCAGATATGCATTGCACAATAACATGGAAAATGGATCCAGTTAAAAAACGTTTCTAGTAGGGTTTAGGACGAGTCCATGTGATGGACCTAGTCAAAGTTGTGTCGGATCAGTTCTAGTCAGGTCTAGTTAGTTTCAATACTAAAATTATATATTTAATATATCTTGACTATTCTAGCAAAAGAAATTAGGTTTCTAAGGCACCCATGTAAGAGAGCTCATTTACATACTAATGATATTATGCACATGTCAAAGTGAAACATGTGTGTGCAATCTAATCCATCAATTGGGTGGGCCCAACCATGTAAATGCTCTTATTTGTCTTGAACCCAGCTTGAAACCTAGATCCAAAGACCTGATAAATACTTGACGAATACCCAAACCCGACACAACCTGTACCCGACAAGACCTGAACCTTGTTAGCCCAGGTCTAAGTACTATAGTACCCCCATCCACATCCTTTTGAGCCCTCCCCTTGCCCTTCTGGAACCTTCAACATGTACCAACTCAACCAGCATGGTTCTTGATTTCCGTAGCAAAGGACCAGACCATCTTAATCTACTTTTCCTCATCTTATTGCCTATTGGTACTAATCTTAAGTTCCCTTAAAATGCATTCATTTCTAATTGTATCCTTCCTTTTCTTGCCACTAATCCATCTCAACATCCTCATTTCAGCAACCCTTATCCTATGAACATTTTGTTCCTTAACTGCCCAACATTCTGTTCTAAAAAGCATGGCTGGTCTTATAGCTATCCTATAAATAAGAATCTTCTACCAAAAGAGAAGTCTTGGCACTTTCAATAAAAAGTTGTATTCAAGTGTGTATGTCTATCAAGCCTTCTTTATAATATCACATACACTTTCCTGTTGAGAGCTACTTCTATTTCTAATTTGAGTAGAACTTGGACTTAAAAAGTCCCAATAAATAAAGATGCACTTTTTTAAAAAGACTTTTGTTCTAATTAAAGTCCCAATTAAGTAATAATGTTGTGCATGTATACATGCCATATAGACTCCCACATATGCATGCCACTAGGACCATATGCATATAGTTGTATTTTCAGGAGATATGGTACAACCATATGTATCATCTGCTGCAAAAATCTAGTCACGGATGGGGTCAGGTGGAGCCCAACATGGGCCATCTTTTGTACACCATATTGTTCGAGTCTTGTTTGCATCAACTTTCTATTTCAGTGAGCTTAGATCAACTGGGCCAACTATTTATAAAATCAAATTTTGGAGCTTGAACTGCTACGCAGAGACTGGAAAAACTAAACCAATACAGTGAAGTTTCCAGTCAACCAATGAGCTTTTCAAGTTAATCACAACCATCTTTCAATAAATAACCATTTTCATGTCAAACAAGGACTGGAACGATTGCTTGTACATGCTGCTGAAATCTATAGAAGACCAAAAAAGTGGCAAATAATACGAGAATAATCTCAAAGCAAACACTTGTTTAGTATCCCTCGCAGTTAGAGCCCGAAACTCTTGAACTACTGAGGTTAGGTTCCAGCCCACCTTAACTATAGAAAAAGAAAAAGAAAAAAAAAAACTCTTGAACTATTGCTACACTCACTTGACTTCTAATATATATAAAAAAAATTGCAAGATAGCTTATGAACGTTTAAGGGAAGAACAAAATGTTATACCTTGGATTTCTTCAACTTGTCTTGTTCTCTGCACACCAAGCTAGAGCAGGAGCCACTTCCTTGTTTTGAAGAGCATCAATGACCTTTTTTGCATCAAGGAAGACCTCAACATCCACAAGATCCTGTCTCCGAAAGATCTAAGCTGTCAATATGTATAATAGATGATGCACAACAAGAGCAAGGAAAATTATTAAACGAGAGAAAATATCAAGCTTATTACTTTGCAATTTATTCACACACAATAACAAAAACAGTAATAGTCTATTATATTGCGCCTGTGGGAGTTCTCTCATTGCCGGTCCCCAGACCAGATAAAGGAGGGTTGCAACGGATTGGCAGCCAGTGTCAAACTTATGACATAACTATCATCATGAATACACACAATATGACATTCCAAACTCATGCTAGGACATTCCCTGTAAGTTATGCACTGCATCAAAATCCATGTGCAGTGAGAAATGGGCAAGAGGGGTAGGGCACTCCCCACAAGCAATGCACCGCAACAATGCACGCTGAGAGAAATAGGCAATGGCTCCCATGCCATTCTGGTCACACAGAGATAAAGAAGCTAGTATATGAGAATGGGATTCATCACACCACATGTAATATAGGAACATTGACAGGTACGAGTATGGGGCTATTACATACGATGAAATGAAGGAGAGTTAACATAGCTTGTGTTCAAAGGCCAAGTCGAAAGGGGCCAAAACTAGAGAAGTTGATGGATAAAAACTTTGGTATATGGGAAAGGACAATAATAGAAATGAGATGGGGTCAGGAATAGTGGTAGATAAAGTTATAAATGTTAGGAGAGTAAGTGATAGGATTTTATTGACAAAATGTGTTAGAAGAGAAGATCATCAATGTTATTAGTGCACAGGCACCACAAGTAGGGTTAGAGGATATAATCAACAGACAATTATAGGAGGATATAGATAGATAGGATATTTGTAGGAGGGGACTTAAATGACCGTGTAGGAAAAGCAAGTAGAGGATATGATATTGTACATGGAGAATATGGTCTTGGGAGAAGAAACGAGATGGCAAATGCTATCGTTGATTTCGTTATGGCATACAATCTAGATCTAGCAAACACATACTTTAAAAAGAGTGATGATCACTTAATAACTTTCATAAATAGATCATATACGAGCCAAATAGATTTTTTTCTGCTATGTAAGACCAAATAAAAAATAAAAAAATCAATATGTATGTAAGAATTGCAGGTTATACCATCGAAAAATCATGTCTTTGAACAAATTATAGCATGAATGATGCCCTCAGCCTATTCCAGGGGGACCAAGGAGATCTGCATCAAGAAATCACTCATGTGCCATAGAACTTTGTCTTCCTCTTCAACATTGCAATCCATTGCAATCATTCACCCATGTCCTTCTTCAAATCTCTGAGTTTGATAGAAGCCACCAGACACCACTGGATGGAGCTCCAAGTGTTCTTAAGCACCTTGGGGTTTATACACACCTCTAGACTCCCATTGCATGAGTTCCTCCACACCCATCTAACCTGTGGGAAGTTAGGGGCATCGTCGTTCTCATTGACCCTAGTAGCCACTTCTCCACCATACGAGCTCCCAATCACTGCATCTCAAAATGATTTTCCCCTTCCTTATCTCTCATTATCTGTCTTTTTTAAGGTAGGTCGAGTGTCTTCTTTCTTGGATTTTCTTTCTCTTCCTTTCGCATGCTTCTCTTGGCTCAACAAATTCACTACTTCTGGCCCATATTTCACTTGCTTCACCCATTGTTGTCATGTGCGACTGCATATGCGATCATGGCATATGCGATCTGGCACATATGTGATCACATATGTGGCATATGCAAAAATATGTGATCGCATACGCGATGTATGCGATTGCATACAACATATGCGATCGCATATTGGCCAACGGTTGACACATTATTTTATTTTATTTCATTTTTTTGTAATAAAAATTTAAAAAAATAATAACTTTTTGTCTATAAGAAGGCTTCCAAACCTCCCCCATTTGCAATATTCTCACTCCAAAACTCCTTTACTCTATTCTTCTCTTACATTTCTTAATTCCAAGTGCTCTCTCTCTCTCTCTCTCTCTCTCTCTCTCTCTCTCTCTCTCTCTCTCCCCTACATTCCCTCTCTTGGAAGTTGGAAGATCAAGATTCAAGCACTTGTTATTTAATCCATTGTTTAATTGATTTTATTTCTCTCAAATATATTTTAAATATGTAAAATTAGTTATTTATTAACTTAGGAAAGTTACCCTTAATTTCTTCTTTTTTTAACAATTTTTTTAATATTTTTCAATTTTTTAAAAATTTTCAAAACAAAAAATATGTGGACGCATATGCGATTGTGCAATCGCATATGCGCATACGCATATGCAATCACACATGATCACATATGCGATTCGACAACAATCGCTTCACCTATAATTTTTCTCCCCCAAAACAAGTTCCATTCATGGCTACAATTGCTCCTTTCATCTCTTCTATTTCCCCATCCGAACGAAGGCAAATCCTATGATTACCACCAATCCCCATCTAGGAATAAACAATCTATTTCATCTCTCCAAACTTCCCGAAAACTCTCCTGAAATGAAGTTCGGACCACTCTTCATAAAAGTTAGCCATGAACATCATCGGTAGCTCCTGTAAACCTTGAAATACTTCACCTGAGGTTCACCCTACCTTACCTTTCCCTTTTTGGTCTACAAGAATCCATACGCCATCCTTAAACTCAACACCGCCTTCTTCTCCCAAAGATGTACCCGCCTCTATGCCATTTTTCCCACAGTCAAGGACCCCCTTTTCCTAGTCATTATCAATTTCTTTCCCTCTACGTCTTCTCCTAGCATTTCGAGGAGCGTTGCACTATTTCCTAGCAAAGTTTGTTATTTTGAGGAATTTTAATAACAATACGAGTGAAAACTTGGAATAGTTAAGACTATTGGCAAGGAAGTTCCCAAAATGACCATTTTTGATATCTTGGGTCGATAATTCATGAGTGTAAAGACAGACACTAGGAAGAATCCATTAATAATTTATGTTCTTGTTAACTTTCTTGAATGTAGAATCACATTAGAAAAGCGACATTTGATTTTGTAGACTGATTTATTTTTATTTTTAAAAAAAAGATATTTTGATTTCTAACCATCATCTCACAATACATACAAGTCAACATGATCATAACCATCCATAAAAACATTCCAGATAAGTCATACATTGATTTGGTGATTCGACTAGTTAAGAAGCAAGAAATCATTAAAAGAAGAAAAAGAAGAAGAAGAAGCTCTACAATTTAACATTAAAGAGAATATATATCATTTAATCTCTTATAAAGAACAAAATAAAATAATTTACCTTTTCTAAATGATTTTCTTTTTTTTTTTTTCAAAATGTTTCTTGTAAATGATTCTTAAAGCCCCCACCAATTTAAAAACATAAAATGAAATCCAAATGAAGCTCAAAATAAAAGAGAACAAGTATGATTTGAATCATAAATCGTAACATTCAAATCATAAAATCGTAGGACTCATATAAAAAGGGATTCAAAGGTGGGATTCAAATCGATTCGCTTAAAATTCGACTAAAATTGCAAATCATAAATCGTAGGATTTTGACATACTGCCAACAGGTAATAAGATAAGGGAAAGTAGACTTGGATGGTTTAGTCATGTGCAACAAAGACCAAGTACCGCACCAATTAGGGGTGAGTTGGTCCAAGTTGAAGGCTCTGAAAGGGTAGAGGGGAGACCTAAAAGGATGTGGGTAGAGGCAGTAAGAAAAGACTTGGTGACCTATGGTCTAACAAAAGGCAGGGCCCTTGACAGAGTGGAGTGGCGGAAAGGATTCATGTAGTGACCCCAATCAGTATATGGCTTTGATGACAACGACGACAATGACGATGAAGATGATGATGAATAAATGAAGTTCAAACGGCAACTAGATGTCAGCATAAGAAAATGGAGAATAGAAATTAGGAGTCATAGTTTCTAAATCCGCATTCGCTGAATCATGAAGATATATATATAGGAAGCCCACTAGAGTCAACAATTGTAGAAATATACATAGGAAACCTACTAGAGTCAACAATTGTGGAAATATACATAGGAAACCTACTAGAGTCAACAATTGTAGAATATGCATCAACTAAGCTGCAGCTATAACAAATTTTTCACCTACGAGACAGAAACGGTATTTAAGAAAAGTACATCAAAAAGGAAGTAAGGCAGAGCCAATAACAAATGATCCTCTAGCCACTCCCTCTTTCGAAAGATTATTGGTCACCTCATTGCGTCCCTCACCACATTGGAGTACATTTTCCAAATTAGCAACATCATTCTACCCCTAAAATACTGGGCTTCCACAATCACTTGGCAGAAGTTGCATCCAATGATCCAACTGAATAACATTGTGATATGCCCCTTCAATGACCACGCCCCAAGAAAAAGCGGAGCTAAAAATATGCTCTAAAATTTTGATTGTGCCTACTTTAGACACAATCTAAATTAAGCCATCCGTATAGAAAAGTGACAACTGGGAAACTGCCAAGTCCTGAATTATCCTTTTGTTCCTTAAAAGATGACAAAATTCTAATGGGTGCTAAAAAAAGCTTGCGTGAACTTTGAAAAAGGAAAGATAATGATTTTTTTTATTTTTTTAAAGAACACA
Source organism: Magnolia sinica (assembly GCF_029962835.1). Lineage (NCBI taxonomy): Eukaryota > Viridiplantae > Streptophyta > Magnoliopsida > Magnoliales > Magnoliaceae > Magnolia > Magnolia sinica. Next base: position 116,015,493 of record NC_080576.1, on the reverse strand, counting down.
ACATGAGTGCAACTTAGGAAGTTAAGAGAAAGGAAACCAACATCAAACCAGAGGTAAAAGGAATAGATGAGAAAGGATCATCTATCTATAAATAACAAGATTCAGCTCTCCGACTGCCCACAACAAGATCACTACAAACCCGGGCGATAAGCCACTTAACCACTTCTCCTCTTCACCCTGCTGCTTGGAACACATCCTCTACCTGATTTACTTTGCTACAGAATGTCCTATTGTCATGCCCTTTCTTTCAAGTGCAAGAAAACATGGCAAGCCTCCGTAGGTATCCTTTTAAGACAAAACTCCCTCATTCCAATCACAATCTCCTCATTAAATAGTTTTTCCTCTCTAATCACCTCCCTCTAAATACCCAATGCTCAATATTGAGATGATTCCTTACTATACCATCCACTTCAATGGACCTCATACTTGCACGCCAACAGCCTAAACACAACCTCCAAACACCCAAGTCCATATTGTTTTAATCCTTCAGTAAAAGTTGAATAGAAGCCCACAGAACATGTATGGTTCAAATATGAGCTTCAATTTGATATCTCAAGCATGGGTTAAATAAATAATACTTTGAAGGCAACCATGAAAATGTAGAATCCTCCAATGCACACTCAAGCGCGTGAATAGTGCAGGAAAAGTTTCTCCCCTAATTTGTAAACATTGTCCTAACGTATCATGTTGCTGTCTGAATTTATTGCAATATGTTCTTGATACAATAAAATAACTTTGAATAATATTGACCCTGGAAGATTATTGAATTCCTTTAAAGTTATAACCAATAATACATTCTCATATGATGTGCTTGTATTAGAATCTATCGACAGTACGACCCAATACAAACGGTACTTTTTGATAGATAGACATATGGCATAAGGATGCTCGTATCATCTCACTAGATGAACTTATTAGGACACACTCTCAATGCATTGGACCTCCTTTCTTGTAACTTTAATCAGATTTTGAATAAAACATATATAGACACAAACCTAGAAAAGGAACTGGAAAGAAAATTACTTGTATATTGCTGCTTTCTGCAAGCTTCATAGCAGTGTCATAGTATGACAAACACAACATATAGTCCACAAGAAATCGCTTAACACGTGTATTGTTCCAATTGAACTGATTTCCAGCCTCCATCGCATCAAGGTGATCGAGGCGAGCACAGCATCTCTGGCCTTGCAAGTGTTCGGCCCTAGTGCCCTCTTCCAGCTGATCAATCAAAGAAAACAATGATATATATATATAATCATAATAAATAGCGACCTATTCGCAATTGATAAGGAAAGATGGTGAGTGGGTGAAAGAAAGGGGAATTGGAGAGATACCTTCCTATTGATCAATCAAAGAAAACAATGAGATTTTTAAAAAAATAAAAATAAAAATAAAAAAATCATAATAAATAGCAACCTATTCTCAATTGAAAATGAAAGGTGGTGAGTGGGTGAAAGAAAGTGGAATTAGAGAGATACCTTGTGAGACCCGACCTTAGTTCACATGTGTGCATGTGTGTGTGTGAGTATGCATCTCGTTCATTTTTGGTCCCGCGGTCCTACCGGTCAAATTCCGGTGACCCGCAACCCTCGGATTGTGTTTGCGGTCATCCTTGAGTCCGGTCATGTAAACCTGACTCGGATCGACCCTAGACCTATGCCATCTCGTTCGTATCGTCATTGCGGTTCCAACGACGAATCTTGTACGTTCATCCGACTTATAGATTAAAAGTTATGAGCATTTCATCATGTGACCCACTTTTTGTACAAAAGCATATGGACCACTCCCATGGCACAAGTTCCCATGCACACCACCCACACATACTACAAATTTTATGGAACAAACACCACTCATTCTAGACACTACCCAAACCTATAAGTCTACAACTTTGTTTATATCACCCTACCTGCCATGATGAGTTTTCCTACCCAAGGCAAGAGAGCTTATGATTACCCCTCTACAACTCTTCCTCCATCTCTCTCCTCCTTCATTTCTCTCATTTCTCTCTCTTGCAAGGTGGGACGTCCACCATCTTCCCCATTTTCCAGCAATTTCTCCCTCTTCTCTCTCTTAATCCCACCTTCTAATCCTCATAACCACCATTAGAGGTCTTCCCTTGAAGCTTTGGAGTGAGTCAATGAAGAATGAAGGAGTGATCTTAAGGTGGGTGCTTCTACAATTGCTGATCTCCTTCCTCTCTCTTATTTCTTTTGTTTCTTCATGCTTGGGATATGTGGGACCCACCAATCCATGGTGGGGGGCCCCATCTAACCCTTCGGATGAGGCCATTGGCCATCCTTCATGCATGTGTCACTCCATGATGGGGCCATTCTCCATGGACCCCATCATGATGCATTTCATAATATCAACCCTTCTATGGTCATCTAGACCTTTGTTTTATGGTGGGGATGGCATCCCCACCTCAGATTTTTATCATGAAGGTCCATGCATGCATGATCTATAATATGAGTATTGTATGGTTGATTCTCTATTTGTGCATAGGGGATTTATAGTGGCGAAATTCCTCTTGAATGGCCGATCTCTTTCTCTTATTCTCCTTCTCCCTCTTTTTTTTCTCTCTACTGTTGCTGATCATGGTGGCCCACCTGATGTGCAAGGCACATCCAACTGTCCGCACTTGATGGGACGCCCCTATGTCCCATTTGTTGGACATGTGGAGACCCATCTTGCTATCCACTTGTACATGCAAGGTCCGGATCAGTTGGGAGCATGTTCCGGATGTGTGTGGCCCATCTAGGTGGCCCCACCTTGATGTATATGAGGATTTTTCTTGCTGGACTTCTATTTATGGGCTGCCCTAGGCAGCAATATACCTTGTTGTGCATAAATTGTATGAGTTAAATAAAATACTTTTACTATCCCAAAAATTATAAAATTTTTCAGAGAGGTGTCTCACCCATGGTAAGACCTACCTGTAAATTTTCAAGGCCAATGGATCCCATTTGGGCATCCAAAAGGGTGGGCTAATATAGTGGACTGCCAAAATTTTTGCTATGCAGTCCAGTAGCATAGTCCCATAAAAATAAATTTTTAAAAATATTTTCTAAGACGGTGGGCCATATTTCTGGGTCCTACCTTGTTTCAGGCTTGATGAGGGACTTTGGGTCCAAATTTTAGGAATTTTGGAGGCCTAGAACCCACCCATTTGGATGGCCCAAATTCAGGACAACATATTTCTAGCAACATTTTACCCTGGACAGATTGTAATTCTAAAATTTATTAAAATACTTTTAAGTATCCAAAAATTATGAAAATTTACAGAGAAGTGGGCCACCCATGGTGAGACTCACCTACAAATTTTTGGGGCCAATGGACCCCTGTGTACACTGTGGCAAGGGCCGGACTGGCCCACCACGTTGGGACGTCCAAGATGATCAGAATTTTTGGGCAGATTATTTTCCGTAAATAAATTAAAATACTTCTGAGTATTCAAAAATTATGAAATTTTGTGGAGGTATGGCCCACCCATAGAAGTATCATTGGGGCCTTTTACTTCCCACGGTACAGCCTGGAGTGGCCCACCAGGCAGGGACGTCCAAGCCGGGGCATCCAGCCTTGGCTAGCCGTCCAGCCTGCTTTGTGGGCCCACCTAGATGTGTTGTATATCCCATCATCCATCCATGTGGGGTCCTTAGGAGACTTGATCATTTTTCCCTTCGGTGGTTTCCAATTGGGGCCCATTTGGATGAGATTTAGGCTAAATACCCAGGCCCATAGGGCTGCGTACACATGAGGCATACCTATCTTGGGCTGCTGCTGGGCCCAACGGCACAACCCACTTGATATATGAGTTGTATATCCCCCTCTCATCTGGTGGGACCCACTGTTATGTATGTGGGCCATCAGAAATTTCATATACTATCAAATAATTTTTGTTATTGGATTCCAACCAACCTAGAAAATGGGTGGGCTGGAATTTGGCAATGAGCCCAATAATCGTTGCCTATAAATGTTTGTTTTGGGGCAGTATGGCCCACTAGATTTGAGGAAAATTTAAATCAGTTATCTTATCATTTTTTTATAGTATTATTGAGTATAATTAGGGCCCACATGAGGCCCACCCAAGTTGAGTTTTAATGGAATGTTGCATGTGATTGAAAGACTAGTTCCTTAGGCCTTGTGGACTAAATCCTTTTAAATAGGCCCATTAATCTTGGGCCTATACTCTCCTATCTATTGTGATGGATTTAAGGGCTATAATATGCAAGTAGTTGGGCCCTTGGCTTCCCACTAAGTTGACCCTGTACTTGGGCCAAAAAGTGGGGCCCAACTCACCTGTGTAAAATATGAAATTTGCCCATGAGGATAAACTACTAGGTTACCCATGAAGCCCACCACAATAAATGGATTTATGACCTTTATGGTTGGGCTCAAACCTTACTTGAGGGCCCACCATATTGCCTATGAGTTGGGCTTTATGTATAGCCCATTAGGCTGCGCATTACTTGGGCCTTAGACCTTACTTTATTTGCATAGCGGGATACCTTTTGGGACCCAGTTGAGGTTAGATGTCCTCCTGGGTGATCCTAAGATAGGCCCATGGGTTTCTCTATGAATGGTTAAAGGCTCACCATAGACCTTGGGCCATTTATTTGTGGCTAAATTGGATGCATGTGGAGCCTACCTCAACATATGTTGGTCCAGGCCATTCAAGCTTTGGATCGCCCGATCATGGAAGCACTTTCTGCCTTGGGTTGCTACTGAACTCATAATCCAGTAACAGGTCCACTTGATCTTTTCATGATATATACACACTCTCCATCTGGTGGGGTCCCCTAGTGAGTATAGTTGGCCTTCATGAGATTATTTCCACATAGTTAACAAATTTCTGAACCTTAGCAAGTCCAGGAAGTCAAACAGGCCAAAAGTTTATCAAAGGGCCTTAGATGTACAATTTTATGGTTAAAACTTTATTTGACTGTGGGGCTCACCATATTGAGAACTTGTGTACGTGTTACATGCTTATGTTTTCTTATAATCTTTGGGCTTAACCAGTGCATTCTTTTGGGTCACCTTTAGTGATCACATGAGGACCCCATCTTAGATCAGATTTTTGGGGCATCCCATGGGCCCAGAGTGGGTTAGGACGTCTCAGCTTGGCCCAATCATATATTGGGCCGACTTCCATCATTTTGATGGACTTGTGGGCTGAGATAAGGATAGTATTGGGCCCTTGGTTGCCCACTTAAATTGCTAGTTATAAGGCTGATGTACTTTGGCCCATTTCATCCAAACTTAAACTTATTTTTTGGGCCGTATATTGTGTACGCGGGCTGCCCACCAAGTCCAACTTAATGCATGGATTTTATGGCCATTGGGAATTGAGCCTTGGGCCTTAATTCCCCTCTTGGAGACCATGTTGTTAAAAGTGGTATTATATCTTTTTATGACCTATTATGAGGCATATATGTATGTGGTTACCTTTATTTTTATCTTAAATGTCGACCTTTGGCCTTCTATCCATATAGTTCATGGTTAATATGCCTTTTTGGGGAATGGCGGTTAAATGTCCTCATTATGGTCCCCTTTAGACCCGGTTGTATTTAAGAGTGATTGGATAATCATCTTAGACTCTTGCTAGGCTCATTTTTATATTTCTTAGACCCGTAGCTTGTATACTTAGCCTCGTGGGCTACCCCAGGTAAATGGGCCCCCGCTAGAAGTTGGATTCCTTAAGGATATTGTCTAAGTACCTAGTCTTGGTTCCTTCTTGGATAGGAGAAATGTAATATACATTGTATATCGCCATATAGTGTGATTAAATTCACCCACATGACCCATGTATATCATCGTATGCTTGGTTGACACTGTGTGTGTGTGGTTATATTGTGCCATTGAGCATTGCATGTTACCTTCTCCGAGGGACGTAGTATTCCTTCTTGAGCACGTTGGATGCTTGGAATTGATGTATGGTTGATTGTGTGATGCATGCATCTGGCATTACATAACATATGAGCATTATCGTCCTTGCTTCATCAAGGCTGTAGCCTCCATAGATACATCGTCGATGGCTATGTTTGGACACCAAAAATGTTACCTGAGCATACCGGGTGCATAGGATGCTCATGGGTGAAATTTTCAAAACTTTTATGATACCAAGGATCTGCTCCAACGCCGTGACCGGGTGAAATATATGAGCGCACGAGGGCCTTATACCATTAGGCCGCAACTCCCACAGTTGTTTAGTCGGTTGGATAGGGGGTGTGGCCTTACTCGCCTGATGTAAGGAGGCATTGCTAGGCTGAGTCTGACCAGCTCGTAAATAGGTCCGCTACCGTCAGGCTTTGCTAGTGATTGGCTGTCCACAGGTGGATAGTGAGGTCTCTTATGCTCATTTGACTGTGCGGGGTCTGTAGAGCGGCAGTCATCTAGCAGTGTAATGGACCCCGGTGATTTCCTTATGATGGAAATGTACTTGATATATGGATTGGATATGAGCACTGACATTACTTCATATTGCATTTGCATCAGCTGTGTAAGTCTCGTATTGCATAGTATTCATGTTAAGCCTTGGCATGGTGCCCAGTACTCATTGTATTACAGTACTCATTGCATTACAGTACTCATTGCATTATATAGCCTTGGTATGACTTCCTACATTATTGTACTACCTTGGTATAGCTTCTTACGTTCATGACAGCCCTGTTAAGGTTGACCCCAGTATTGTAGACCTTCCCTTCCTTTTTTTATCATCTTATGTATGTCCTTTTGGACCTTATGGATACTTCTAAAAGTTCAAATTCATAGTAGATTTTGTGATGTGTGCCTTTGTTATTCTCAGATATACTTACTATGATCTTGGGTATGCTCATATTGGTAATGATTATACTAACATGAAAATCCTCCTTACAGGATCCCAGGATCGGAACCTGCTTCAGGAGCCGAGAATGGGGCACTACGGAGGCTGTTGCAGCCAGAACCAGCTATCAAGTTCCTTGTGAACCTGGTTACCGAGTCTGGGGCATGACATACCTTCCTCTTGAGGCCCTGTAGCTTGGAGACTAGGCAAGTAAGGTGATGCATGGCCTCTTCTTTAGACATGTCATGATCAGTGGCTGCAGCCTCGGCAATGCTGGAGATGACAGCACTCATCTCCTTGTCGAGGATCCTGTGATTGACACGCATTGTTTTCTTGAGATGCTCCAAGGGGACCCTCAAGAACTAGTGCTCCAACTTCAGAGACTCAGCCATGTGGGTCAACTTGGACAACGGGACGAAATCGCCGTTGGGCAGAGATTCCATTTCCATGGGGCAGACACCCAAGAGTAGTAGAGGATTGGAATGTGAAAATGGAGAGAAGAAGGAGAAGCTTCAAGAAAACCAGACCCCAACAACACTATCCATACATAACCAATTTTTATTTTATTTTATTTTCAGTTGGAATGCCAATTACGATTTACGATAGATAGAGATGGGGAGAAGTGGAATGAAAAATAAATGAAAGAAAGTTGAGCTCTTTCTGTTGTTGTCTTGTTGGAAAGGGACATGACGGTCCGCAAAAACGAGTTACTTGGTAGTTTAGTTTAGCGGACTGTGATGGCTGCTTGATACACACCGTCACAAATTCCCCGCGTGCCATAAATCGAATGGTAGGCCTACTAAAATTGTTGGCACTCGGTTGTGTTATACGTGGGCATGCCAGAATCGATACAGCTGTTGACCCCAACCTTTGAAATAAGTAGAAACGTCTAACATCAGTCGCCTACTCAATTACTTGAAAATTTTTATAATTATTAAGGGATAATAAGAGGGTGGAATTTTGCTTATGAAAGTGGGTTGTGCATTGCCTTTCACAATCAATGACTTTGTTTAGTAAACTAATTCAAAAAAAAAAAAAAAAACTCGTAATTAACCACTAAGAGCAGCTACAAGAACGCGTCTCTTGAAAGAACCGCTTGATATTGGATAATGATCAAGTCCGGCATATGAGTGTAGACATGTATTACAACTTGAACTATCATTAAGAATTATCACTGCTGGATTATCGCTACTCTTAGAATAAACTAAGATAAAAGATATATTTATTTTGGTTTGATTGTATGTTAGATTTGGTTGTTTTTTCTTTCTAATCTTCTGCTGCAGATATTCCTCTTACATTTTTCTTCTTCAATTCAAGGGTTATGGCAACTGAAAAGTCACCATGTAGATCATTTTTGTGTATGTTCCTCTTTCAACTATTCGTATTTTTTCGACCAAACTCCATGATGCCTTCCCGACATTTTACTTTTCGATCGCACTCCAAGATTTAATTATCTCAACTGCAATACCTTTTTAATTACTGCTTGTCCTCAAATGACGTGTAGCACCAAATCAATGCAACTATGATTCCGTAAAAATCATGTTATATCTCTTAGAAAATCTTCTCATATACTTCATACCCTTTTATATAATGTCACATGTCATTCTCTTATTGACTATATTATGATCGGTCAGAAATAGGGTACAATATTGCCCCCCACATAGCCTCGCCTTTAAAAAAAGAGATGAAGGTAACGTTGCTTCGTTACCCTATGCAATTAAGTTTAACGCAATCAGTCTTTTTCCACATGTCAGTTCCCTATTGACCAATTGCGACCGATTTAACAAATGAACGATGGTTTGTTCTTCGCTACCCTTGTGACATGTTGCACCTAGTCACATCACTGGAGGGGTCATGAATACCTCCTCATTAATGCATACAATTTCGGCCAATATGTACACCGTTTTAAATATTTTCCTTTTTTTAATCCCTCATTGCTCGCATCACTTACTTTTCTTCTCAAAACTCTAAGTATCTCATGGCTGCCTCCTCATCCTTTGTTCCTACAATTACATCTCAAGAAGAAAATATTCAAGGAATTAGAAAAAGTTGCCCCTTATGTTATGGACGAAATCTTATTTGAATTCTTTAGTTTTGACAACAAGACTTTCCACGCACTCAGTTCAACCTTCAATCCTGAAACCACTTGCTTCCAACTTGAATCATTGAGTCAATTCTTCCCTACACATCCTGATGAAACCCTTCTCCTTAAATCAATTCTCCCACATCCCAAGGGCCTTACCAAAACCTCTAAAAGAATGGTACAACCGTGTATCCAAGTAGCACAACGATATATGAAAATCGATTGGTATTAATGAATGTATCAAAATTTTCCTCATCGACTATTCGGCTTACCCATCTTTAATGGTTGTTGCATCGGCTTTTTGGAGCCGATCGACAAACACTTTTCACTTTGGTTGTGGCTGTGACCATATGAGTCCAACAATTAAGGATGTTTATGCCCTTACTTCTTCCCTTCAGCGAAGCAGTCTACCCAAACTTTGCCGCTAATCATGACGTTTACTCAAAGAGGTAGGGTAGATCGTATTCTAGTTTTATGTTGATCTTTAACAAAAATACAGATACCGTCGGCCACCAAGAGCATGCAACATTTTTTCTGATGTAGATTTGCCAATATTTACTCTATATAAATGCAATACAGATCACCAAAGAGTACCTCCATTTGGCTGAGACAGTGACCAGCGGCCGACAATTAGCACTTGCTCCTTTTGTACTCTATATAAATGCAATAAATATCAATTCTCCTGCATCTCAAGGGCCTAACAATTAGCACTCTGTTTGTTTTCTGTCACATGTGGTGTGTGCGGGTGTGCCAAAATCGATATAGCAACTTGATTCAAACCGATCAATTTTGACCTCAAGCGCCAAAATAAACAGTTACGCCCAATATGAACGTATATGACCAAAATCTAAGAAAATCAATCACCTACTCATCCACTTACAGAATTTTGTAATGATCAGGCGATAATCAGAGGGTGGGGTTCTTCCTCTGAAAGTGGGTTGCACTTTGCCTTTCACAAGAAATGAATTTTTTAATATACCAATGCAATTAAACAAAAGGAAAAAGTCACAATCGGTCATTAAGAGCTACAGCAAGAATGCGTCTCTTGAAAGAATTGCTTGATATTTGATAAGAATCAAGTTTAGAGTATAAGCATTGACCTAGATTTCAACTAAGAATTATCACTATTAGATTACGCTACTCCTAGGATAAACTGAGATAAAAAGATAGATTTGTTTTGACTTCATTATATGTTAAATTTGGTTGTTTTTCATTTCTGATTCTTCTGCTATTTATAGATCTCCTGCTGCAACTATTCCTCCTGCGTTTCTCTCATTCAATTCAACAGTTATGGTAGGTGAAGAGTCACCATCTAAATCCTTTTTCTGTTTACGTTCATCTTCTCTCAACCGAACTCCATTCTGCCTTCTCGATCACATTTTGCCCCTCAGTCACATTCCAAGTTTTTACTTACCTCAACTGCAATACCTTGCTAATTATGCTTCATATTCAAATGACGTCTGTAGTATATTTCTCAAAAAAATCTTGGCATATCTCCTGTATGCCACGTTTCATTTTCTTATTGGATTTGTTCAGATCGGTCGATTTAAAATCGAGTACAACAAAAATTATGTTATTTAACGGGCTTACGTTTTGGTTGATGACTCGTGTAACAATTTGGGCGGTTCAATTTTAGTTATTTGTATTCAACATCCATAATCTACAGGCAAATGGCTAAAAAAACATTAGCCCTGTGTTTCTAAGAGATACTCCATACTCTTCTTTCTTAAATTCTCAAGTGCATTCAGCTTGACTTTAGAACAATGGCATCTACAAGGTGATATCCACCTGATGGACTGCTTGGATCTCACACGTGTGCCATATTGCACTCAAGAGTGTTAGCTAAGCAAACCTTGAGAACCGAATACTTGAGAATTACCGGCTCCCGGCTCCACTAGTGAAGATGGTTCACCACCATCTTGATTTTGACCAGACATTCTACCCTAACTAGGCGCTCATGCGTAATTATCTCGACCATCCAAAACTAAACACATCGTGGACAGGCATATCTCTAAAATAACATTAATCAACCAATACTAACCATCAAATGGGCCTACATTATATGCATGGCTAACATTGGAATGGTGAATGATCCACCTTGGACCGAATTATCTTGTGTTGTAGCCTTGTACCAGACCAATCTGAGCTGTGTGTATAGCAATCTGAAAATTGAATTAAATGACCCTGCATTCTCCCACTGATGAATTTTGAAATTTACTGAACTATGAACTACGAATTCTAACTCAAATCAGTCGATCCATAATTCATTCAGCACTCTTAACTCACCCCGCTATCATCATCAAGTTTGAAAATAAATACATCTTCTTGCAACTACATGATACACTAGCTTTCATTTGCCAGAGTTTCCAGAGGATAGAAGTCAGCAACCACAGCATTATGATTCTTCCAATGAGGATAAGCCTCCACCCACCTCTTCTTGTCTCAAGATTTTGCACCTCCATTGATCTACCGGGTACTGCAAAGAAATTGAATGCCTTCCTTACAACTATGTTCATAAAGAAAAATGCACAGATATGGCAGTCTTGATCAAGTTCGATAGCATCATCTAGTCATCTCTCAAGTATAATTTCCAGCATGCAATTCAGATCCTCTGCAAGTCTAGTTATTAACCCACCACAAATTATTATATATTGGCAAGTTCATTACTATCTTGAGAGACGAATGAAAACAAAATTGACGATATACCAATGTTGATAGTGTTTTTCTCAGATTTATCACAACGAACAAGGAAGAGGAAGGGAGAATCATAAAAGCATCAGAGATCATCTCTCTAGGCTACATTCACCACCAATGTCCACAAATTCAGTATAGAATGAAGTGCTCCTGTGATATGAGGATGAATAAAATCAAATATGAAAAGGCAGCTTATTTTTGTATTTGGATACTTTGGCAAAGGGCTGAAAGAGGGGGCCCAATCACTTCTCACACAAACTGACATCAACTCACCCAACAATAAATAGATTCACCACATCGTAAAAAAAAAAATTTAAATTTTATATAAATATACAAAAGAATTATCAGAACAAATAGGCTACTTGTAGGTAGGAGACATGAACACAGCTCCACGCCTAAGAGAATTTTGCAGGATGATTCAACCATAATAGCAGCATCCTTCCAGCCCTCCAGGAAACTTCAAACCATGGAAGAGTACTCCAACACTTTGAACCGAATGGCCGCAATGTCTCTAATGCCTTATTTTTTCAACATTGGAATAGAAGAATGATGAAGAGCCTGTTTTGATAAAATAAAAATAAAAGTACAATCAGGAATGAAGTTTACTAATTTTATGAGTGAAATGATAAGAGCCATGCAGATTTTGCAGGATGCATCAAACAGTTCCCTTTTCATGCAGCAACTTGAATCCAGAAATCAACATATGGTTAGAATCTCAGTTGACCAAAAGGGCACCTCAAAGAACAATTTTAGGAAAAAGCAGGGAATTACAAGCCATTTGGTTCAACAAACTTTCATCCTTACATGAACTCGAGGCCACTGATCTGCCCAGGCCTTACCAACGACAAGAAAAATAAAATAAACAATGCTATCAACCAATACAAGCATGCCCTCTCTAGATTTTTCATCAGCAGCTTTCCAAGTTGAAAGAAGGTAAAGTCATTAGAAAATAGAGATGTCAACAGAGACCTTCAGGTCCATCAGAGGTATCTACCACTAGGATTGAAATACTCTTTTATGAATATTTTATCATTACTGTAGGTTCAGTGACTCAGTGGTCAATAATTTACCGTGTCCAAGTTTTCGATTCGTATCCAATAAACATCACAGAAACCATTGGTTGCAGACCTGATAATCATTAATGAAAAGGTTAAGATATGGAAAATTAGGACCAATTGGCATACATTATAAATAGGTGTTTGTGCATGTTTGTGTTTGTGAAGGTAACATCTACCAAGATATAAACCTTAGCACACCCGTTTTACCGGAGTACTTACATGAAAAGTCTATAAATCTCACACGTATTTTAAATGTATACTTGTCAATTGTTTTCCCCTCAAAGAAGTACTTGCTATTATGCCTTTATTCTGTCTTTACATATTTATGAAAATTATATACTTAAGTTATTCATTGCCAATTGTAATATATTAGAGAGAACCTTTCATTTATAGGCAATGGCAAGCATATTTTGCCACCTTCTGCCCTAAAGATATCACATTGAAAATACAATACAAGCTTCTAGAAACTAAAGCATACAATCAGAGAATGAAGGAAGCATTCATAGAAAATTCATTTAAAGAAATACTGAAATTTTATATCCTACTGATAATTCCTACAGGCCATTTGGGGTGAAGGATTTGGTAAAGGAATTTGTGAAATCCATTGATTTCGAATGTCCCCTGTTTGTTTTTGAGGACTGCCAAATCTGTGGATTTCCCAAATCCACACCTCCATATATCCATGGATGCAGGATGCAGGGAAAATCCAAATCCCCTAAAAAACTAAGGGATTGGCAAGACCTCAAAATGAGGGACTCACCAAAAAAAAAAAAAAAAAAAAAACAACCTTTGCAGTAAATTCTCTACCAATACAAGAAATGCTCCAAATATCTATGGATTTGAAATTTGATCCCAAACAGTGAACTTTGGAATTTGCCAAATCCATATCCAATGTAAATCAATGAATTTGAAATTTTCATGGATTTACAAATTCACATTCTTGTTTCCTTGATCCCAACAAGGCCTTAGTAGAGTATTGATTCTTATCATTTTATTAAACTTCTTTCATATCCCAGCAAGAAATGCTTTTAATACGACCAGCTTGAAGAAATCACTACTTAAATCCAATTCTGAAGGTGCATCATTAATTGAAAAGTAATGGATGCAGTGTAATGATAACATGCAAAGTAGAAGTTAAAATGTGATAAAAACAGATAGTGCTTACCTTAGCTGATCACAACCCATAGACTTGAATCCTTCTAAATTATTCAATCTTAACCTATCATACATAGATGCTGAACAACTGACTGTAGTTCGACCCTTGTAACAAGCAGCCACAGATGTAGATGTGGAAACAGCAACAGAAAGGAGAAAACAAGCTATCACACGAACTGACAGTGTCTAAGAATTGTGAGAATGTGGGCGCAAGGGGCATATGAAGTAGAAAACCTGGGCAGTACAGATCAACGAGTAGAAACAAAGCTTCACCACTCCTCTCCAGGTCGTATTTCATCATGGTCACCCTCGTAGCACAGAAAGCAATTGAGATCTGATCAATAGGCAGCAGAGTTGCGGCTTTTCCGACCAAACAGAAGAAGTTTCTTGATCCCCTTTGCAGATGGATGGCCATCATTGCCAGCCCATTTCTTCCTTGAATAGGGCAGTTCAGAGTTCATACCATCTAGAGGAGGTGGGGTCAACTCAGAGTCAGGTATGATTTCTATCTCTGAAATTTCACATGAGGATGGAAGGTTTGCATGTGTTGCACCTTTCCCATCTTGAACATCTACATCAGCAGAATTTGAAGCTTTCTCACCAGCGGTTGGTGATGTTTCAGAACTGATGAGTATCTGACAGTTCTGAGAAATATTTAGAGCCGAGCAAGCATTGGTAATGCATCCATTGGCTTGTGAAGCCAACATGTCAAGAACTTTTTTCTCTTCAGAATCCTGCAGGCATGCTTTAGGTGCATCGGCAATTGAGGCAGATGATCTTTCCCTGTCATCTTCAAATTTTAAGGAACCTAATCCTTTTGAATGATCTGCAGTTGGAAATGATAAATTGTCACAATCTTGATTGCAGCTTTTATCACCCAAAGTACACATATGATAACTATTTTTTTGTCCACTTGCTATGAAAGACAATGTCCCTTGTAGCTGCAAACTATCATTCTGTATTGAAGCATTGCAGCCCATCACATTTTTTTCCATGCTAGAAAGCATCTCCTTTGTATCAACAGAAGTATCAAGGCCAGATGTCTGATTTGCATCTGGGGATTGATTTGCAAATGACTTGCTTAATTCTACCTGAGCTGTAGTCTTTTCTGACAACAATCTGATCTGATCAGGAAGCCTCTCCTTCCCAGATATCTGATTTGACTCTCTTAGCTCTATCTGCAACATAGTTTTCTCTGATGCAGGTTGATTAGCTGCTGCATCATCCATAGTTTTGCTGATTTTTTTTGGTTGGGATGATTTTAATGGACCAGATTCCTTATGTTTGTTCTGTGCAGATGAAAGGTGATCCTTGGCTGACCTTGCAGGATCTGATTTATGGGAAGAAAAATTCTTTGTTTCTTGAATTGCGGGCAGAGATGTTTGCTTGTCTTTTTCCAAAGGACGTGGTGCAGGTTTACTTTCTACTTTGCTGCTCTTGGATGACACTGGTGGAGTACCACTAGCCGCACTTCTTTGAGCAATCCGCTGTTGCCGTTGAATAAGTAGTTCCTCCTTTTTTCTTCGACTCTCTTCTTCCTGCAAGTAAATGGAGAACTTCAGTTTTCTCTAGAGCGATGGATTCAGGAAAAGAGGGCACCATAAGTTCAACCAAATTTCTTATTATTTGGATAGTAGGGAAAATATAGGCACTAAGCTAAGCAAAGGATGCCAAAACAAGGAGTTAACACAGTTGCAGGAGAGCCACCCTCTTGTTTCTAATCCCAGTAACATTGCAAAAGGATGGTGCCTTATGCAACAGCAGGCCTTCAAAATCCATACAACATTTATCGTGATCCTTTTACAGTCCTTATTCTTTGACATTGTGGTATGGTTAACAACATTAAATGCATTACAGATACCAAGTAGAAAAGTTTTCCTTTTTCCATTTCTTTTTCTTCTTCTTCTTCTTCTTCTTCTTCTTCACTTCTTGTTTGAAAGATACGGCTGAGTAATTTATGGTTAGGATAGCAAATAAAATGCATCCATTTATTACTATTATTCCTATGCTATGGTTTTAATTGCTCACCTGCTAAAGGAATTTTTGCTACTTCATTTTATTTTTGCCCAGTAACATGGCCTTTTTAGTCCATTATATTGCTGGGAGTTTTGGGCTCACATTGCCAGTCCCAAAACCAGATAAAGGAGAGTTGTGTCAGGTTAGGCAACTGCCATCAAACTTTGGCCACATCTTTTCATCTCATAAATCTTGATATTACAAGACCCCATTTAGTTGGCATAAAGATTTGATGATAATGATGATGATGACGACGACCAAGATCATGTTGCTCTTTTATCTTACCCTAATAATATATGAAATTTTCATCCTACTTTTTCCTACGAATGATAAAGCAATAATGATGATATAACACTGCATATTTCTGTAAGGTTTGTCTTTGATTTAAGAGTCAGTCAAACGAGGTTGAAACCTCTCCCTAGAATTCCAAATTTCAAAAGTAAATAGCAATAAATAATTAAATATGATAATCAATAATATTTTGGTACCTTCTCCATTTTGCTTTTCAGAACTGCATCTCTGCTCAAGGAGGATGGTTTCTTGTTTCTTGATATAATCTCGGACCTGTTCTTCACAAGCGATCCACGCAAGGGTTTAGACTTTGCATCTTTACTTGAATTCTTTTTTCCAGGATCTCCATTGTTCTTATTATCATTGCTCTTACAGTTTGGCAGTATGTTATTGTCAGTGGACTCATCATGACCATTTGTTTCAGCACTGAAGTGCCCCTTATCTGCATCACTGAATGAAATATCCATTGTATAATCAATTTCAGGAGTCCAAGATGCCCTAACAGGTTCCAGCCTTGAATCCCGCTCGAGCACCATGTACAAATCATCAGGCTCGTAGGTGCCAGACATTCCAAGTTTATTGTTTGAATGATCAGAGGTGCCATTTTCATGTTGAGCAGCTTGTTCAAGGCCCGAAACCATGCTCATATCTGTTCTCCACTGAGAATCACATTGCCCAACTAATGTTCTAGTTGGGACCACAAAAGAGTCATCGATCAGAAGATCTTTTTTGCTTTTCTCAGTGTGGAAACAATCCTCTGATATTCGTGAATTTTGATACCCATTGAACGAAGAGTGTTCTGTGGTTGTCTCTGAATCTGCCATTTTTTCTGTTGGAGTGATAATAAACCAGTCTCCGCCTCCTTGAGTCTTTAGTACAGCTGCTTCGTGTGTGTAATCAGATAAAGTATTTTGGGGATTACCACCAGATTCCATTCTCTGTGAAAACAGTAACTCCTCATCATTGCAGTTACTTTTCTTAATATTTCTGTAATAATTTTCGTTGCATTCAAAATTTTCCAAGTGACTGGCATCGTCAAGATTTGCATCCCTCTCAGTTACAATGAATGAATCCAATTCAACAATCCCCTTCTTTGATTCAGCAACAAATACACAGCTATTGTCCGATATCTTTCCTAACTGCGGGCTCCGTATCACACAATATTCATCCTGAACATCTACCAGGTGCTGTTTACTTCTGTCAGTAGTGCCTCCACTGTCCTGGTCCATCTTGTTGGAACCTGACTCCTCATCTCTCAGTAGAAGGTTCTGGAAAGCATGCCAATTTTCATCTCTTTTCTCCCCTCCACATGCTTTTGAAGCTGGGTCACAAGCATCATTTGAGTTATTTGACTCGCCCGGATGCTTGCGGCTACCTCTTTTCTTAGAATTACGTTCAGTTGATTTATGATGTTTCCCCAATGAGTCAACAGCATCTTCTACCTTCTGTTTAAGGGAATCAGCATCAAATAAATCACCATCAGCTGAATATTCGTCAGATATGCCATCCTTCACTCCAGAAGTAATGTAATTAATATTGCGGATAACCACCATTTTTGAGGACTTTTTCACAAGCTTTTTCTGTCCTGGCTGTCCTATTGATAAAGGCTTCCTGTCAGATGGAAAATCTTGCTCCAGATATGCATCTTCTTCATTCCCTGAAATGGAATCACCATGGTCAGAGTATCCATCTTCAGATCCTGAAGTTAAATCAGAAGTCTCGGTTCCTTTTCCATTCATGGACATATCACTTTTTCTGGATAACTTGTTACGATTTGGACGATGATTGGGGTCCTTGGCAGGTGACTGCATATTTCCATAATGCACGGAATAATACGGAGGAACGACTTGCATAGTGGGGAAAGGATATGCTTGATATGGAGGCATTTGTTGAACAACAGAGCCTTGAAAATTATACATGTATGGAGGTGGCTGGTTCGGCCACGACATTGGCACTTGAGTTTTCCCATGAGAAATATCACTCTCTCCGGTCATTGATGGTGTCTGACTCAACATCGGCAAACTATTATCTGCAAAATGAAATTTTTATCACATACAATGACTTATCCATATTACTTAAAAAGCTAAGGGCATTGTTGACACTACCTTGATCAATGTTCGAACTTGCATGGTTCACAGTCAAATTAGTCACTGAAGCATCTGAAGAGCCATTTGGCTCAAGTTGTGCATTAGAGATGTCATTCACATGAAATTTTGGCAAGCAACCCTGAGTAAGGCTATTTTCACTCGTAAGAATGATTCCTGATGTTCTTGTGTAAGGTAACTCTGGTTGAAGGCATGCCTCCATGGCTGCTAATTCATCCGTCCAGAGTCCATCTTCGTGCTTTTTCTTGCACAGTTCCTTGAAATTTGTGCATGCTTCCCTACATGATATCAGAATGGATAACTAAAAATTCCAAATCCCAAGAAAGCTCGATACCATGAATTACCATTTGCATAATTATAAACACAACGGGGAGTCAGATTATATGGTATCTTTTATGCTTACTTGAATGTTTTCCTTATACTTCAAAAATACTGAAAGAAAAAAAATAAAAATAAATAAATAAATAAAAGTAAGAATTATGTTCTGATTCAGTTTCATTCGGCTATCTTACTATTTAACATTTGACTCGATTTGATTCAATTTTTAGAAAATGGATTTATAGGACTTCTCAATCTATCAGTAAAAAAAAAAAAATACCAAACCAAGATACTGCCTTGAATTGTCTTCATTCAAATTAGATGTAAGAACTGTAGGACTATTTAACTGCATACCCAGAATGCATATTTGAATACAACTCATGGAGCTTCTTATGATAAACATATTCTAAAACTGACAAACTTTGCTAGTAAAGAGAATTTAAAGGTCAAAACAGGTAAGATAACTATTATACATGTTATTTTAACTGAGCACTATGTGATGGAAATTTGCTCAAACATGAGATTCTAGACATGCGGAAAATTATCTTTCACTTGGATCTTGGATCACAAAACCAGCTAGGCTTCTACATTCTCTTACCCATGTTCATCTAGCAGTATCATGTGTAGAGTCATGCATAGGGCTTCAAGACGTTGCCCTTCAGAATTTATTCACATTCTATATATAGCGGGCCTGAATTGCCGCAAATACACTCCATATTGACCAATAAGGCCCAATATAGGCTGATGCAGCCCAAAATTTTGGGGTGGGCCAATTTGGCCCTGTATTGCATATCATATCCAGATGATATGGATACAATACATATTGGCTGATATGATACCTATAATCAAATTGATGGATGAAACGGTAAAATGACATGCATGTGACACACATCAAAATTAATCATTATGTCAAATAATAAGAAGCAAAAAAAAATTGATTTTTTTCCAGTTCCCATAGATAGATTACTGGATTTTAATTAGGAATTGTTCAAATGAAATTGACATGAATAAAGAAATGACAAGATGAAAGTCAATCACATGCCCTGAATCTAGTTTCCCCCTAGCTCCTTCAGTTATAAATGAATGGGCGTTGGCTACCCACACATATAACATGACCAACAAGAAAGTTCATTAAGGCAATCTCATTCAGCATCATTTTCAAAAGTAAAATTTGCAACTCAATATTGGACATAGTCGTTCATACCTTAAGCGAGATGCGCCAAAAGCATCAGCAAAAGATATGAGATCATCTAAATTATCCTCTTCAAATCCTGCTACAGAAGCTCGAGCATATGCCATGGCTTGCTCCTTCCAAAGAACAGCTTTCCGAGTTTCCAAAATTCGCTGAAGCTGAAACCTGGTAATGGGTAACACCATCAAAGGGGTAACCAGACAAAAGATTAAGACACGTTTTGACATGACTGACAGTCTGCACTTGGCAAGAAAATGCAGTCACGCAACTAATTACAAGAAAGATGACTTACTTGGAGTTTTCTCCTTGTGCAACATCATCCCCATTAGATTCACCTTTCTGCTAGTGACCATTCATTACCAGAAAATAACTCAATTATCAGAGAACTTAGAAATATTTAAGAATTAAATCACCAAATACTGTAAGCCTTAGAGGATAGAAGGATACCAACTTCTCAAAAAGAAAAAGGAAAAAAAAAAAAAAAAAAGATTTGCATGATACCTTGGAGAGAACGATTGACTTTTTGTTATTTCCATCAACAGATGTTATGTTGCCTGTTAAAAAACCTCTGAAATTACTATATATTGACAAATTCAAGGACAATAGTCCTTTATAGCCTAATTTAAAAGCTCGAGAGAACTCAATTCACTCAGATTTCATTAAGAAAATTTTATCTAGCTACATTTAACCAAGACTCGAAAAAAGGAAGAAAAAGAAAAATCAATTTAGTCACAATTCAGTCGAGACTTGTTCAAGATTCAGTCCACTTAACTAGTCGAAACTCATAAAACTTGAAAAAAGAAAACTTGATGAAACTCGACAAAACTTGAATCTACTCGCAATGTCTCTAAAAACTTATTTATTTTAAATATAAAATATCACCAAGTGAAATAGTTAAGATTGCTTACCAAGAAGTTTCCCAAAATGACCACTTTCGATACCCCGGGTCAATAATCCGTGAGTGGAGAGATTGAGAAGGATGTTGCCCATAGAATTCAAGCTGGGTGGAAGAAATGGAGATGTTCCTTTGGAGTTCTATGTGATCATTGTGTACCACTCTAACTGAAAGGGATGTTTTACAGGATGGATATAAGACCAGCCAGCTTTATGGGACAAAATGTTCGGCAGTTATGGAACAACATGTTCATAGGATGATTGTAGCTGAAATGAGGATGTTGAGATGGATGAGTGGCAAGAAAGGGAATTTAGAATTAACACCAATAGGTGATAAGATGAGGGAAAGTAGACTTAGATGGTTTGGTCATGTGTAACAGAGACCAAGAACTGCGCCGGTTAGGAGTGAGTAGGTACAAGTTGAAGGCTTTAAAAGGGCAAGGGGAAGGCCCAAAGGACGTGGATGGAGTTAGCAAGAAAAGACTTGATGACTATGGTCTAACTGAAGGTATGGCCCTTGATAGAGTGGAATGGCGGAACAGGAGTCATCTTGGATGCCCCAATTAATTGGGAGGCTTAGATGATGATGATGTTGATGATGATGATGGTGATGATTAAATATTACCAAGTTCTATTGGTAAAGGCTCAGAACTTGACAGAGTTACTTGACTCGGCTCAACTTAATTCGATCAAGCGGAGTTGAGTTTTGGAGTTTTGAGACCTTGCTTTACAGTCCCATAACAGTGCAACCCAAAATTTGATACATATCTTTAGGAAGGCTTCAAAAGTGAAACATTTAGCAATTCTCAAAACACATACACTGGAAATAAACTGACATTTATTTACAATATATGCAATGTGGATGACAGTATAACTTACTTTATTAGTAAGCAAAAACGTCCATGTTCTAGAATAGATTTAATACAGTCTATATATACATGTTCAAAGATATTGTTATAATAAAATGGAGAAGGTCTCAAGTCCAACCAGTTGGACCACAATTTATGGTCCACCCAGTGACTAACTTCCCTTCAATCATATATATGCGACATCCAACCTTTTCAATAGGTTGAGCCGACCATGAGGATAATTTTGTGCAAAAATCAGCCTATCCATTCATCAGTTGGATCATACCATAGAAAACAATTTCTAACCATTGATAAATAACAAAATACAAGTGTACTCCACAGGATGAGTGGATGTGGTTGATTTTTATGCAAGTTGATCCTCATGGTCCATACAACCTATTGGAAGGGTTGGATGTTTCATGCACATTATAGAATAGAAGTTATCTGCTGGGTGGACTATAAATTATGGTCCAACCGGTTGGACTTGAGACCTACTCAATAAAATGTATGTCTTCCTCTGTTAGTAAATGAACATACTGAATTATTGAAAGAATTGACAAGCTTGCAGTAACCACTGGCGCTCTAAAATCCCCAGAATTTATTATCAGTAACCACAATATACCCTATGTGATATTACATAGATTATGAACCAGTTCTAATGTTTGCTTCTTCAGTGACCTACCCAATAAAACCTTTCACATGCTAGAGTCAGTATGTCATACAAACCTGTAACTGGTGTGATAAACCTTTGTTATTAAAAGCAGAAGTGGGAGTGGGAACAAAGGGTAAAAGCTAAACAACTTCAGGATCCAAAGTTTGGCAGAATGGTGAGACTCCAAAGCAGGAGAGGATCCTAAGTGGGAGATTCATCCATCCATATAAAGAAGAGCAATTAACCATTTAACAGTGCCTGTTTCTGTTATTATGGCTCGTTTCAAATAAATAAATAAATAACTGTTGAGAGCTGCTGACAGGTTTCAGAGAGATGAAAGAATCTCCTGCCATGGCTCAGAAACAGCTTCCTCTGTGAGTTGATATTTTTGGGTTCTGAGGCAACTATTCATTAAGATGAGGCTAATGCAGTAATGAAAGACAACACTGGGTACAATCGAAGAGACGTGGTTTTAACAGAAACTGAAATATTTCCAGCTTCCTATGTGATCCTTTGGAATTTACCTTCTTCAGTTTGCCCTGTCACGGTGGTGGCGGAAGCTTGCTGTGCGCAACCAAGTCAGAGAAAAAGGCAGTGAGAAACATGCATTAATCAATAAATTATCCACTATCTCCACAAGCAAAAAGGTCCAAAAGGTTACCGCTGAGGTTGAGAAGTCATTGGAGCGTATTGAATTCTCGATCTGTGAAATTTCCCTTTCTATTGTAACCAACCTCTCGAGGATTTCTGGAGTGCTGATAAACCGCACGAATCTGCATAAAATGGAAGGACGGATATTAATCACAAATACAATGCAAACAACAAATGAGAAACAAAACAAAATTATCTCAAGAAACACTGCTTAAAAAGAAGCCTGATGAGGCTGATAATTGAGAGGGAATGGAAGATACCTTTGGAGGGTGGAAATGGTGAACCAGGAGGCGACATCAGTGGTGGGTTGGAGAGTGATGGAATAGCCGCCCTTGGAAATCTGCTCTTTGGCGCACCGTAGATGGGAAAGGAATGGTTCTACTAGACCCGACGCCAGCTTCTCGCAGTTTCCCCTCTCCGTGAACACCACCAGATCACACCTTCAATTCAATTCAAATGGAGCAAAAGAAATTAGAAAAACACCATAAACAGCGAGAGAGAGAGAGAGAGAGAGAGAGAGAGAGAGAGGTAAACCTGGTTCTGGTGGGAGTGAGTTGAAAGAGAGCATGATCAAGACGAGTGTTTGGATCCATCAAGAAGACAGGTAGAGAGAAGAAGAAGAAAAACCGGATTTCTTCTATTAGGCAGGAATTTCAAGATTTTTCATTTCGGTGTGCAAAAGCACATGCGATGCGAGAGGAGAAGTGGGGGAGATCTGATGGACTGTCCATGTCACCAGTTTTCGCCATTTGAGAGTTGGGCCACACCGACCTCAGTACTTGCCGACACGCCCCCTGCCTTTAGCTCTCTCACTCCCAGCTGCTGCTTGGGCTAGCCTAGCAATCTCCTCCTCTCATCTAACATGAGTGTCCAATTCAATTAATTTCAAGATGGTGGTGACTCATTTTCCCCACAAGTACGTACATCCGCACCGTCCAAAC
Source organism: Magnolia sinica (assembly GCF_029962835.1). Lineage (NCBI taxonomy): Eukaryota > Viridiplantae > Streptophyta > Magnoliopsida > Magnoliales > Magnoliaceae > Magnolia > Magnolia sinica. Next base: position 115,991,775 of record NC_080576.1, on the reverse strand, counting down.
TGTTGCGCATGTTTTTGATGGAGCATAGGCTCAAAATCTCACGGTTCTTATTCTAACCGTCAGATGTATGGTTGGAATGAAAAGAGAGAGAGAGAGAGAGAGAAAGAGAGAGAGAGAGAAATTCAAAGTGCAAAATCAGATGGTTAACATCATCTGCTAAGAGTGACTTTTCGCATTATGATTCATCCACAGTCGGATGTTTGTTCGGACCGTCCATATTGCCATGCAAGCATGTCATGCGTACGGTTGACTAGTCACCAACACCTTTAAAATGGTGGTGATGAATATCATTTGTAGCAAGGGGGCGGAAAGGGAATTGTTTTGGATGGCTAGCTAGCTGGATCCAGCGCTTGCTGCGGACTGAGGGAGTGGCAAGGAAGGCATCTCGTCTCCAGATCTCACTCGCGCTTCTTCTTTTGTTATTTTGTTTTTTTATCACCAATGCGTCGGTAGCCTTTTCATTTCATACACCTCACGTGACCCTTTATTGCGGGCCACTTCTTATGCGATGACCATCTGAACTAACCATCTCATTAATCCTACCTATCCATATGATTTTAGTTTACAGACTTCATTACCACAGAGCAGGTCCAGTGATCCTTGTTCCCGTGTGAAATCCAGCAGGCCCATGCACTAGTTCGCAACGAATCAGCCTCGTTTCGGTGCCAGTCTGATGCATTACCATGCCCAATGCCATTCATTTGACTGGGACTAGTATATCAGACTATAAATGATTTCCAGCCTTAAAAAATCCTTAGAAAATGTGGGTGGTACCATCCAACCGGTAGCAGGTGATAAGTTTAATGGAGAAGATAGCGCGATTCAGCAACTCTGGGAAGCACAAGGTACAGTTCCTCCCTCCCATTTGTGTGCGATATCATGTTTATGTTGATGTCATGTTGATCCAAATCTAGTGGGTCCAGCATTGATTGAAAAATTCTAACTAACTAATGAACCCTTTTTCTCATCATGGAATGCTATCCTTTTTGCTATTATGTGTTTTTGTGGGCCATTGCTATGCCACTGGTTTGCCAGTTAACGAGAGTGATTTTGGTTTATGGTCCATGCACAGTTGTATGTACTGAATGAATGGTCAAGATCTTGTGCACACTTTGATGCATGGCTTTGGATATCCCACATGCGCGACATGCACATTTTAGGAGGTAGATGAAAAGGCCCACTAAGCTAAATTATGAGAAGGCTGACCTAACATGGACATGTGAGAATGACAGCTAGGAATTTAATTTCATGATAATATGCTTATAGCTGCCATATTGCTATTGTGGGTAGATTGAGGGTAACTTGAATGGCCATGTGCAAAACAACTCGCTAAAAATAGTTTAGTTGTTCCATATTTTATTATTGCAAACTTATTGGTTGCTTGATAGTCCCAAGAGGCAACTACAAACTTTTTACGCATCCATCCCAATATTTATTTCGTCCATCAAGCAGTAGGTGCCACTTAGTTAATGCTATAGCTAATAGTTTATAATAGTTTTGGACACGTGTCGCAAGCCTATTGAAAATTATATTGAATCGGGAGAAAGGGGCGACTTGTCGATCGTCTCATGCCATCTGCAGGGCAATGAGCTTGTGCCTTGCTTTCTGCTGGAAAGTGATTGATCTGAACCGTACATTAAGTCCAGGACACATTCCATGACCTATGATGCAAAATCACATTGATAAGATGATCCAATCAATCCTCAATTTGGCCATATTTTAATTACCATCCATTTTCCAACCATGGAAGGGATGGTTACAAATTGCTAACAGAAAGTGATTCTTTAGAATCATAAGCATTAATCCACAATGGGTCCCAACAAATTCATAGATTTTTTTTTTATTTTTTCTTTTTGTGAATGATTTTAGACTGTTCATTTTAAAGGCTATTGATCAAATGGTTTTGTTTGTCATATAAGAGTGATGTTTGCATATCAACCCAAGAAAGGTGCACTGAACTAACGAAAGTCTGGATCAATGGATTTAACCGTCCAAGTGTCCCGGTGCAACTAGGAGCATACAATTTACAGTGCCATGAGAGTTGGAGGAAGCATTTCTTATAAAAGAAAAATGTTAATGGTGGCTTATGTTACTACCATGATATATTTTATGCCCTATACGAGTGTCAAACAAATTGCAACAACTGTTCCCCACTTATCATGTTATGACTTATGACAGGGCATTTCTTATACATGTTTCCACAAATTTCACTTGTCATAGAATATTCGCATTGGATGAACGAACTTTGGAGAGGATCTATGCTCATTTCAAAGTTGTATGAGACTATTGAATGTATGAACTTTGGAGGGGACGCATGCTCATTTGAAAGTTGCATGAGATTGGCCAATGGGAAATCAGTCAGCGGTAGCCCTAAACATTCCGAAATGTAATGTCCAAGTAAAGAGATTGAAGAAGTCTTCACTTGAGCCAACCCAATCCTCCCTACTCCAGCTCCTGTCATGGGCTGGTTAGGCTACTGAGCCATGGGGTAGTCCAAGTCAGGTATGTCGGACTTCGCTCAATACACTATCAATCAGATTGCAAGCATCCAATTTTTTACCGACTTAAATACACCTAGTGACCCATGTGTTGAGATCAAAATCAACCTTTAAATTTGGTAATGAATCAGGTTTAGGTGTGGCCTTTAAATTTCTTAAACCAAGATTTACAAGAAGAATGCAAATGAATGTAAAAATAAACAAATATATAAAGTAAATATACAATCTATCCGAAGGGTGTCAGAAGGGAGGGATGCAACAAGTAATAATAAGTACTTGTATACTTGTTGAGACTCAAATAATGCATAATTTTTTCCATTTACATCTTGATTTTATGAATATGAATCAGCTTAATGTTCTATTTTACTCATGTATGTGTTGCAAGGTGAATTTAAGAACTTGGATTGAAAAAGAGTACTAAAAAACATAGATTTGATGCTCAAGAATCACCAAGGCAATGGATGGATCTTAAGAGACTAAGATTGAAGAATTTACATGGCAAAGATCCAAGAAAACCAAGTAAAGAATGAAGAGAATCGAAGATTTGAAGTGAAGAATCCTTAAATCGTCCTAAAAAAGAGTATTCTGAAACACTGAAGTCTATTTTAAAAAACTACGCAGCGTAAAATCTATTTTAAACAAACTGCGTAGCATGAAGTCTATTTTGAAAAACTGCGTATATTTGAGGCGGTTTGTAGAATTTTTCAACTTTGTACGAAAGTTAGCCCACTTATAAATAGGGCTTCTAAGGGCATTCCTAAGCATCATTCAAAGCATTTAAGAGCAAGATTTAGGATTTTTAGAGGGTTTTCAATTTGATTTAAGCTTTATAAGTAATTTTTTTATTATTTTAGATCTTTTCTATTTGCATTTATTTATTTCTTGTTGTTTTTTTCTCTATTCTAATTATGTTTTTCTAAGTTCCTTCTATCCCAAGTTAAAAGCGAAGCACATGGGTTTAATAATTCTTTAAGTTATGAAGATTGATTGTTTTAATGATGAGAAGAATGGTGTATGTATGTTATCTATTATTTAGGTTTTGTTTTTTATCCTCATGTGAGATCCATATGTTTCCATCATATGAGATCCACATTGATGGATAGGCTTACCCTAGATCAATCAGATCTCTTAAATAGGAGATGTTCTCAACTTATTATATTTCTTTGATTTTCATTATCTCATTGATATTGAATTCTTAAAATCACCGACGCTTAAGAATATATATATCAATTGTGTAAATCTATGAATTTCTAATTTCTTATATCATTTATTAAAATATTTAAACTATTTTATTTTCCGATTAGGCTGACCATATTGCTCAGATCCTAATTGTGTTATCAAGTCATCATGATTTTGGAACATTAACCTATGTGTGGAACTTTGAAGCTTGGGTGTTATTTTGATTCAGTTGAATTACATCTATTCAAAAATCTCAAAATCAAATCATCAGTTTAGTTTTTATTACTTAGTTTGTCTTACATTTTATTTTCTCATTCTCACAATTCATCTCCCTGTGGGATCGACCTTATATTCACGGGATACTACTTACGAACCTCTGCACTTGGAGGCAAGCAATCAATACTTTGTCTCGTTGTGAATTGTGGCTTCTAGTGACTTGCTTTAGAGGTATGTGGGAGGAAAGAAGAACCTCATAATGTTCCCAAGTGGTAAGCCAGTAGAAGCCTTTTTGCAAGGTGAATCAAAATCTTACATGTATGCCAAGGATTCCAAACTCTCTCTCTCTCTCTCTCTCTCTCTCTCTCTCTCTCTCTCTCCCCTCTCTCTCTCTCTTATATATATATATATATATATATATATATATATATCTTGGAGATGTTGGGTGAGCGAACATGCCCTTTAATGCATGATGATTGCTTGGTCTTTTGACCACTTGGGTCTATGACTACATGTTCAACATTTGCACTTAAATGCATACTTGATTTTTGTTGGGAACGCAACAAGCCCTAACACAACTTGTTAGGTATGAAAGCGACTTCAAACATAATCAAACAATGCACTAGAGAAAAAAAAAATTAAGCAACCATAGAGAACACACGAATTTTACGTAAAACTCTTGTGAGAAAAAATCACTGCATGAAGCGACAAACAAACCACTATAATCAGAAAGTTATAAGAGATGGATCAACTTACAGATTCTAAAATCCTACATCCCTTCAAAACCCTCTCTCTACGTTAAGTTCTTGTGTGTTAACCCTAATCTCATATTACAAAGACATTTATATACTTCCATACGAAATTAGAAACAAAACTTGCACTTACATAAAACTTGCGCACACTGTCGATAGAATCAATAGGACTCGACAAACCATTGATCAAATCAACACAGCTGTCAATTGAATTGACAACGTCCAAAAATGTCTGACAAGCAAATATAAATTTTTAGGAATATTTCAATCGAATCGAAACCTTATCGATCGAATCAAAAACTTATCGATCGAATTAAAAACAATGTTCCAGTAACAGATTGAAGGCACTCGATCAACAATGTTTATCGTGGCTTCAATCTTCCATCTCCATTGCTCCAAACTGCTATCACCATCTCTACTCTCCTTCATAGTAGTATTATCATCGTCGTTTATTATGAACACTATCTTCATTCCTTCTTTTCTAAACCCATAGAAGTCGAGCAAAACCTAAACTTCTCTGTAGGAACCACCTTCGTAATTAATCATGTCCACCAGAGTTTTAATAATGTGAATATTTTCAACAGTAACATCGCTTTCCTCTAGCATATGCCGGATAAAATGGTGATGAACATCAATGTATTTAGTTCGGAATGATACACCAAGTTCTTCGTCAAGTTAAAAACGATTTCGTTGTTACAATGGATATACACAACTTCCTACTGAAACCCCAACTCATTCATCATCCCTTTCAACTAAACAACTTCATTGAATGCTTCTGGCACTGCTATATATTCTATTTTGGTTATATAAAGAGCAACCACAGATTGAAGCTTCAATATTCAACTGATCACTTTACCCATTAATACAATTGAGTAATTGAAAGTCGACATTCTGTTATCCACGTTACCAACATAATTTGCATCCACATAGCCTAAAAGTTTTTCCTTATATTTTGTTAATATCAAGACGTAGTCCGTCGTGCTTCGTATGTAATGAAGTAACCATTTCATTGTTTCTCAGTGTAGCTTATCATAGTTTGATACGTATCTACTCACAATACCCAACGTATGTGAAATATCCGGTCTAGTACAGACCATGGCATCATAAGTCTGTCAAACACACTCAAGTATAGCACACGAGACATACCGCTTTTCTTCATTTAACGTAAGACATTGTTTCGAAGAAAATTTAAACTGAACAGTGTGGGGAGTGCTAATATGTTTATCCTTCTCAAGATACTCTTCCTGACACAACGATAACCTGCTCATTTTCCTATCTCTGTGTATATCGATGCCGAAAATTCTTTTTGTAGTCCTCAAATCTTTTATCTCAAATATCCTAGATAACTGAGTCTTTAATATATTGATTTCAGACATGTTATGGTTGGCGATAAGCATATCATCAACATACAATACTACAATAACATAATCTCCATCACTTAGTGATTTAAAATAGACATAATAATCGAAATCACTTTTAATTAACTGTTGACTCAACAAGAAAGAATTAAACTTCTTACAACACCGCATAGGTGACTGTTTCAAACTATACAATGACCTCTTTAACCTGCAAACCATATTATTTTTTTCATTAATTCATGATATTTCATTTTCTTAAGGAGTGTGTGCTGCAGCCCTTACTAAATTAGGAGAGCTTTCATCTTCAATCTCAATAATTCAAAATTATTTTTACCTATAGACTTTTCTATCGCGAACTTTACATTCGATCCCCTCAATGCCATGTCTAAAGATTCAACTTAATAACTCAATGTACTCTCTGATAAAACTTGTTGGGAATACAACAAGCCTTATCGCGACTTGTTGGGCATGGAAGTAACCTCAGACAAAATCAAACAATGTAATCGAGAAAGAAAATTCAAGCAACTATAGAGAACATACGAATTTTATGTGATAAAATCCTTGCGAAAAAAAAACCACGACACAAATCGATGAACAATCCACAATAATCAGAAAATTACAAGATATGGAACAACTTATAGATTAAAAAACCCTAGATCCCTTCAAAACCCTCTCTTTTGTTAAGCCCTTGTGTGTTAACCATAATCCAATATTACAAAGGTATTTATACACTTTTGCATGAAATTAGAAACAAAACTCACACTTACATAGCACTTGCATGTACTATCGATATGACTGACTATCAGTTTGACAGGACTCAACAAATTAAATTGACACAACCGTCGATCCAACCTGTTGGGTGCCTTGCACAAAACCTTAGGATCTAGCCTCCTGAAACAAACCAGAATTATGGAATAATATGCAATGAAATAAATCAAAGCATAAACCACACCACACAAGAAATTTTTATGTGGAAACCCTCAAAGAGGTAAAAACCACGGGACCTCGTCCAGATCAACAATCCATTATAGAGTAGAAAATTACAACCTTCTTCACTCACGCGGGAGTAGATAAACAATGAAAGAATAAAAAGAAAAGCGGAGAGATCTCACTAATTACGAGGACGTAGAAGCGCTAAGATATAAATTACACAGTAGATAACCTCCACAAGCATAACCTTCCTTTTACAAGCTTCCCTCTCTCTTTCTCTCTTTCTCTCACACCTTTGATAGCCCTCTTGTGTTTTTCATATCTCTAGAAAAATCCTAGGAACCCCTATATATAGTTTTAGGAAACTCCTATCCACATCCCTGTTGCGAAAGGACTCGGATTTTCGCAATCCGCAAAATCGCGGAACGAAACTGCATAACCACGACTGGTCGAGACGAGGCCACGACCGGTTGAGCGCCACCCACGACTGGTCGAGACGAGGCCACGACCGGTTGAGCGTCACCCACGACCGGTCGAGCACCCTGGAGAAAAATAGCCCAAAGTCGTTGGACTTTGAGTCGAGTCAGGGCTCGACCCCACTACTGGTCGTGCACCAGCCCTCGACCAGTCGTGTAAGGCTCATGACTGGTCGAGCACGGGAAAAAAAATCCCATTAAATCTCTCCCTTTTTGACCCAGGAGGAATTTACCTTCTTCAAGTTAGCCTGCTTTCTACAAACCTCAAACTTGCCCTTGAGCAAAACTTTGGTCATTATGTCTGACCCATTATCGTCCGTGTGGACCTTCCAAGCTGTAACACCTTTTGTTCCAAAGTATTTCTAATCTAGTGATACCAAATCTCTATGTGCTTCGACTTGGAATACTGACTTGGATTCTTGATCAAGTGTATAGCACTCTGACTATCGCAATAGACCACGTGCTGCTCTTGCTTCGGGCTAAGTTCCTATAGGAACCTCTTCATCTAAAACATCTCTTTATATGCCTCTGTGACTGCAATGTACTCGACCTCTATCGTCGACAATGCTACGACCTTCTGTAACTTGCTCTGCCAAGAAATTGCTCCCCCTGCAAACGTGAATATGAACCCGGATGTAGACTTCCTAGAGTCAACATAGATATCACCTGCCATATCTGCATCTATATAGCCCTCTAACACAGGTTTACCATCACCATAGCATAGGCTCAATATAGATGAGCTTCTTAGATACCGCAGTATCCATTTCATTGCTGCCCAATGCTCTTTGCCAAGATTGGCAAGATACCGGATGACAACACCAACCGCATATGCTATATCTGGGCGTGTACACACCATAGCATATATCATACTTCCTACAGCTGACACGTAGGGTATCTTTTGCATCTCTTCCACATCTGCCTTCGTCTTGGGACACTGCCTACCACTGCATTGCAGACCCGTCAGCCTGCTACCGCTGAGGTTTCTAGGTAGGCTGACTTATCGTATGCTAGTGCGATAACCCGAGAGTTCTGGCAACATGATCCCCCGAGGTTTAGTGGTGACCCTGACCCTTCTGTCGCCGAGGCTTGGCTACTGAGGTTGCGAGGATTTTTGACACTATACAGTGTCCTGCGGGCCAGAGAGTATCCCTTGCGACCTATCTCCTTCAGGGTGAGGCCCGTCATTGGTGGTCATCCGTATCCGGAATGGTCGGACCTCTGTTCGTTTGGACATGGGAGGAGTTCGTGACCCATTTCGACCAGAAGTTCTTCCCTGAGCACGTTCAAATCCAGCAGGCTATCGAGTTTGAGACCCTAGTGTAGGGTGATATGACTGTATCTCAGTATGAGGCCCGTTTCTTAGCTTTGTCTAGATTTTCTCCTCATCTCACCAGTGATGAGAAGATGAGGGCCCGTCGTTTTGTGACTGGTTTGCGCCCTGCCCTTCGTAGCCGTGTAGTAGGGCATTACTTGGAGACGTTCAACCAGGTCGTTCATCGGGCACTGGTTTATGAGGAGAACTGGGTTATGACCCAAAGATCGAGAGAGCAGAGCTCCGGTGGAGACCGGAAGAGAAGAGCACCAGCTGGTAATTCCAAGCAGCTCCATCAGCAAAGATGGAGGGGCAGATCAGGGTTTTGGCAGCCCGCGGTTCAAACAGTAGCTTCTTCCTCATCATCAGCACTGCCAGCCGCTTCATCTTTCGACCCCTTTTCTGGTGTATGCTTAGGCTATGGATAGACCGGGTATCGGAGGCGTGAGTGCCCTTTCCCCATTCTGCAGTCAAGGCCACCGCAGTCCTCCTCAGCAGCAGTAGAGAGTGCAGCTTCCACCCGCCGCTCCTAGGGCTCCTCCTAAGCAGCAAAGGCAGCCAGGCAGACCTCCTCAATAGAGACAGTAGCAGCCGCAGCACCAGCAGAGGGGATATCTGTATGTCCAGTCCCTGGGTCCAGTATATATCGCAGCTCGGCAAGCACAGACTCAGGACCCTCAGTCTTCCGGTTTGCTTCCCTTATCAGCTCAGGGTCGTTTTTATTCTGCGCAGCACGCGCCATGCCAAGACCTACAGTCATCGACCGGTGGAGTTGTTGAGGGTATTCTTCTTGTTTCTGCTTGCGTTGCTCATGTTCTGTTTGATTCTGGCGCTTCCCATTCTTTTGTGGCCAAGCAGTTTTGTCGATCAACCGGTATTCCATCAGAATCCGTGTCTGAGGCCTTGGCTGTTTCTCATAGGGAAGTGTGTGGTAGTGACCCGTCGCTGCCCTTCTTGCCCGGTGTTAGTGGGCGAGATGTTCCTTCCCGCCGATCTGTTCGTGATGCCGATGACAGGATTCAATGTTATTTTGGGTATGGACTGACTTGCAAAGTATGGTATCGTCTTAAACTGTGCTGCGATGACAGTTACATTTCATATTCCAGGCTTGCCAGTATTCCAGTTCGTCGTCGAGCTTAGAGTGGAGCTGTTATCTAGTCTCTTGGCTTTGGTCATTGAAGATTCTATAGCAGAGAGTATCGAGCAGCTGCCAGTTGTTTGTGAGTACCCGGATGTGTTTCAAGAGATCCCGAGTTTGCTGTCACGTCGGTAGGTAAAGTTCCAGATTGATTTGGTGCCCGGTACTGCGCCTATCTCGAAAGCCTCCTATCAGATGGCACCATTGGAATTGAGGGAACTGTAGGAGCAGTTGGATGAGCTCCGAAAGTAAGGTTTTATTTATCTCAGCAGTTCGCCTTGGGGAGCCCCAGTATTGTTTGTGAAGAAGAAGGATGGTTCGTTATGGCTCTATATGGACTATCGCGAGCTCAACAGAGTCATCATTAAGAACTGATACCCACTTCCCCGTATTGATGACCTGTTCGATCAGTTGGAGTGTGCAAAGTATTTTTCCAAGATAGACTTGCGTTCCGGTTACCATCAGATTCGGGTCTGAGAGGAGGACATTCCGAAGATGGCTTTCCAGACACGCTATGGTCACTTTGAGTTTCTGGTCATGTCGTTTGGACTGACCAATGCATCCGCCGTATTCATGCAGCTGATGAACGAGGTTTTCTGGTCGTTCCTCGATCAGTTCGTGATGGTATTCATTGATAATATTCTTGTATATTTGAGGACCCGAGAGGACCATGCTGAGCACCTGTGAATTGTGCTTGAGACCTTCCGTGCCCACCAAATGTATGCAAAGCTGGAGAAGTGTGAGTTTGGTAGGAGGAGATGAAGTTCCTCGGTCACGTGGTGATGAGGGAGGGTGTTGCTGTGGACCCCTCGAAGGTTGATGTAATGCGTTAGTGGGGCTAGCCCACGAACGCGTCCGAGATTCGTAACTTCCTTGGTCTAGGGGGATATTATCGACGGTTTATCAATGGTTTCTCCCGTATTGCAGCACCGCTGACTCGGTTGATGCGGAAGGGCGTCGAGTTCGTCTAGAGTGATGCATGCAAGAAGGCATTTACGGAGTTGAAGGACCGCCTCATGTCCGCTCCTGTTCTCACTCTTCCTGACGGGAGTGAGGGTTTTGTTGTTTTCATCGATGCCTCCAGAGTTAGCTTAGGTGCTGTACTGATGCAGTACGGGAAGCCAGTGGTGTATGACTCGCGCTAGTTCAAGGTCCATGAGCTGAACTACCCCACCCATGATTTGGAACTCGTAGCAGTCGTCTTGTGTGGAGGCATTATCTATATGGGGTCAGGTTCGAGCTATTCTCGGATCATAAGAGCTTGAAGTATCTATTTTCGCAGTCCGAGTTGAACCTGCGCCAAAGACGATGGATGGAGCTACTGAAAGACTGATTTTGACCTTCAGTACCACCCGGGTAAGGGGAATGTGGTGGCTAATGCGCTCAGCCGTCAACCACGACGCCTGGTGGCAAAAATGATGGTGCATGAGTGGCAGATGCTCGAGGATGTTTCAGAGTATGACTTTGAGTTCAGTCTGTAGTCTTCCATTATACAGCTTTCGAGCTTATCGATTCAACCCTCTTGGTAGCTAGGGTGATCGAAGCTCAGCAGACGGACGAGTCACTTCAGGAGTACCAAGCAGATGCCGCATCTGTGGAGCAGTCAGATTGGCAGATTGGTTCCGATGGTGGGTTGCGCTTCAGAGGCCGATTGTGTGTCCCGGACGTGCCAGAGTTGCGTCGTGATCTGATGACCGAGGCACACCGATCAAGACTTACTATTCACCCGGGCTCTACGAAGATGTATCGTGATATGAGGAGGTAATATTTCTGGTAGGGGATGAAGCATCAGATTGTGAGTTTTGTGGCTGAGTGTGACACATGCCAGCGTGTCAAGGCAAATCATCAAAGACCCCCTGGTCCCTTACAGCCGTTGAGCGTTCCATAGTGAAAGTGGGAGCACGTATTGATGGACTTCATCTCAAGTTTATAGAGGACTCAGCACGGTCACGATACCATCTAGGTTATTATTGATCGTCTGACGAAGTCGGCTCATTTCATTCCAGTACGTGCTTCATGGTCGATGGATCGGCTTGTAAAGGTGTTCATGGAGGAGATTGTGAGACTGCACGGCGTTCTAGTTTCGATCGTTTTAGAGAAAGACTCCAGATTTATGTCTCAGTTTTGGAGGAGTTTTCAGCAGGCGCTGGGGGTCACCTTGTGTCTCAGCATTGCTTATCATCCGCATATGGATGGGCAGACCGAAAGGGTCAACCAGATCCTTAAGGATATGCTCAGGGCTTTGTGATCGACTTTGTGGGTAGTTGAGATGAGCATATGCACCTCACCGAGTTCGCGTACAACAATAGCTATCAGGCGACTATCGGCGTGACTCCTTTTGAGGCACTTTATGGTAGACCGTATAGATCTCCTAGTTGTTGGACCGAGGTAGGAGAGCGTCGTCTCTTAGTTTCCGAGCTTACGCAGCAGACGTCAGAGGCTATTGATGCTATCAGGCAGAGGGTGCGCACAGCTCAGAGCCTGCAGAAGAGTTTTATTGTTCGTCGGCGTTGACCCCTCGAGTTCATAGTCGGGGATATGGTATATCTCAAGGTCTCACCTATGAAGGGCGTGGTTCGTTTTGGTGTGAAGGACAAGCTCGCCCCGAGATTTATTGGACGTTTTGATATTACCAAGTGCGTAGGCGCTGTGGCCTATATGTGAGGCCTGTATTCTATACCGTACCGTTCCTTAGGCTTCCGTGGTCCTCCCGGTCGAATTCCGGCAACCCGCGACCTATAATTAGTAGATGCATGCAATCCTGAGTCTTGTCTCATATATCAAAGTCGGCTCGACCCGAGACTTGTACCTTTACGACCGCGCCATCGCCGTGGTTCCGATGTTGCGTCTCGCGCGCCAAGGTGATACCCGGGCCAGGAGATGTGGGCCCGCGTTTAGTTCGAGGAAAAATGTCGCACGTTGCAATCCCTAAAAAATCCATCACATCAATCACATCACTTGTCAAAGTACACCCATCAATCTATCCCATCCCCAAGTACAAAAGCAACCCTTAAAAGTCAACTCTATCCCTTACTCAAGTACACCCATCCATCCCTCTCTCCCATCACCTCTCTCTCCCTCTCATTCTCTCTCTCTTCATTTTTCAAACAACACCCCATGAGAGCACCTAACGTTCATGGCTCCATGAGAGGAGCTAGTGTGGCCCACCTTTCTATCTCTCATCTCCACCATCTGAAACCAATCTCAACCATTAAAATTCTTTCCTTGGAGCTCTAAGACCTATTGGAGGAAGGAGGAGTTCAAGATCTAGAGGTGGGTGCTTCTTTTCCCCTCTCTCTCTCTCTTTCATTATTTTGGTGTAATGATGTGGCCATGTGGCCCACTCGGACGTACCCCACCTTGATGTGTCTTATCCAACCGTCCAAACCATGTGGGTCCTACCTTAATGGGGATGGGAAAAACACAAATATTAAACTGATCCCATCAAGTGGGCCACGTCCACGTGGGACCCACCAGCCATGGTCCCTACACGTGGGACCCACCCTGATAAGACGTTCACGTCCAGCGTCCCTGGACACTGGACTTGTGAATTGCGAATGGACAGTGAGGTGAATTCAAGAAGAAAAAAATAGTAATAATAATAATTATAATATTATGTTTGAATTTAAACTTTTTGTGTGGGCCACTCCTTCAGCCCTTCTTTGATGTATGGATTGAATCCAAGCCGTCCATCCTATTCTCCGGATCATTTTAGGCGTTGAGCCGAAAAATGGAGCCAATCCGACATCCTAGCGGGCCAAAGCATAGAAGATAGTATTGTCTACCGTTGAAATCTACCCTGATATTTTTATACCCAAAACATATCAAATATTGGGCTTGATGGGTCTGTCTTGGGCCATAGAGACCAATGGTAGGGTTAAATTTTACTGATGTGGACCCCACCCACGAAAAACCATCAAAAAACCAATTTCAAAAAAATATGTGCAGCAGTGCTGCTGCTGCCAGAGGGCTCACAGGCAGCGCCTGCTACGTTGACGGACGGACGGGCTGGGACTTAGGTCCCAGCTGTGGGCCCCACCATGCTGTGTGTGAACATCAGCACCGTGCATTTGATAGGCCCCTTAGGGCAATGGGCCCTTCCCAAAATTCAGTCGTAGGTGGAGCTCAAGTGGTCCACGTCTTAGGAAAACAGTGTTGATTGAACGTCTGCCATTGAAACCCCTTTTGGGTTGTCACAGAAGTTTTGGATCATTTTGAAATTTGTTTTTCCCCTTCATCTGGGTCTGCGTGAACTTATCAACAGATTGGATGGAAAACAGACGTTATGGTGGGCCCCACATCGGACCCAATGATGTATGTGTCCTACCCTCACCGTCCACACCAGGACGGTGGGAATCCCATATGATGTATGTGTTTTATACACCCTGTCCGCATGTTTGGACCAGGGGCCACCCCACACGCATGGAACATTTGGTGGATGAGACCCACCTTGATGTATGTGTTCCTTATCCACAATGTCCGTGCATGGTCGGTGTTGGTGCTGGACGCTAATGATGATGATGATGATGATAATGATGATAAATATTATAATAATATATATTTTATTGCTTATGATGGTGGGCCCCACGTGGGACCCACCCAGGTTAGAAGTGGATTGGCTGGTCCACCACGCACCAGCTATATAGCTGATTGGCGTCAGCAAGTTCCGTGCAGCCCACGGACCCCACACTGATATATGTGCTTTATCCTGCTACTGGGGGCCAGCCGTGTTGTATTTGCCATCCAATCTACCCGTCCATTTTGTCCAGGTCGTGGGGCTCACTCCACCTAGGTTGCACGTGTGGAGGTGGACCCACCTTGATGCATGCATTCTATATTCACACCGTCCAGCAGCTACTAGACGGTGGGGCCCTCCTTATTATATGTTATTATAAAGCATACCATTCATATGCAGTGTGGGCCAGCATGATGCATTTATTTATCCACACCGCCCGTTCTCTGGCCGTGGGATGTGGAACCCATGGACATATGTATTTCATTCCATGCAGTCCATCTGTATAAGGCCCACCTTGATACATCCGTTGTACATATGGGTCCCACATGATATATATGTTTTATATCCATACTGTCCAACTATTTGGATGGGATGCACCATGATGTAATTTTTATCCACGTCATCCAGGATAGGCAGCCCATTATGGTATATATCAGGGCCCATGGGTTGAGGCCCATTGAGACATGTCTGGAGCACATGGGTTGAGGCCCATTGAGATGTATTCAGAGCCCATGGGTTGAGGCACATTGAGATGTATTCAGAGCCCATGGGATAAGGCCCATTGAAATGTATTTGGAGCCGTGAGCAGAGCCCACACCTCATATGTTCCATCCTAACCGTCCAAGTCATATAGGGCCAGCCTCGATGTATGTTTTATCCACACCATCCGTGGGACGTGTGACCCACTAGATGTATGCATTCTATATCCACACTAACCATCGGGTGGGGCATGTGCAGGGCCTACCTATTGTGCATTTGTGCGGCCAATTGGTGCAACCCACTTGATGTGTACGAGGCCCATTAGTGCAGCCCATTGATGCAAGGCCCATTGTGATATGTATTGGGCCCATGACGTGTGGCCCATTTGATGTGTTTAAGGCTCAGATACGTGGCCCATTTGATGCGTATAAGACCCATGTGTAGGGCTCACATGTTATGTATTTGAGGCCCAAGAGCAGGGCCCACCTAAGGTGTATATAAGGCCCATTGATGTGGCCCACTTGTTGTATTTGAGGCCCATGGGTTGCGGCCCATTATGATGTACTAGGGCCCATGGGTCATGGCCCATTGAGGTGTATACTCAGCTCATACGTCGTGGCCCATTGAGATGTATTTCCAACCCATTTAGTAAGGCCCATTATGATATGTTCCTGCTCACATGATGAGGCCCATTGAGATGTGTTTCTGGCCCATAGCGATGTGCATTAGGCCCATGTGATGCGACCCACTTGATTTATAAAACCATTATGTGAGGCCATGGGCCCACTATATGTTTGGCCCTATGTGGGCCACTCGTTGGGAGCAATGTTGGTTAGATGTCCACATTGATGGGCAATGACGGTTAGATGTCCATATTGTGACCTTCCCTTAAGCCTTATTCGACTAATTTGTCAAGGCCGATTCCGATTGTTGAGGCCGATTATATAAGCCAATTTCGATTTGTCTAGGCTAATTGTATAAGCCGATTCTGATTTGTTAAGGCCGATTGTAGAGGCTGATTCCAATTTATCGAGGTCAATTGTATAAGCCGATTTCGATTATTGAGGCTAAGTATCGAGGTCGATTCCGGGTGTCAATTTCAATTGCCAAGGCCGATTGTCAAGACCTATATGATGTACATGCGACCCGTAGTTAAGGTTATTGTGATGTATTCATGGCCTATGGGCAAGGCCCATTGTGATATGTATTAGGCCCATGATGCATGACTCATTTGATGTATTCAGGACCCATGTGTAAGGCCCAATGTCATGTATTTGAGGCCCATAGGCAAGGCTTATTGTGATGTATTCGTGGCCTATGGGCAAGGCCCATTGTGATATGTATTAGGCCCATGAGCAGGGCCCACCTGTTGTGTATATGTGGCCTTTGAGTAAGGCCCATTGTGTTGTATATTTGGCCCTTGTGTGAGGCCATGTGTCCACTATATGTTAGACTCTATGTAGGTCATTCCTTAGGGGCAATGTTGGTTAAATGTCCACATTGTCGAGGTCGATTGTCAATGCCGGTTAATGATACCGATTATGTGTATGTGACATCATAGCATCATGATACATGCCCATACACATCATCTGTATGTTTGTTAAGAGATGTAGTTGATCATTGCATATGTCATTGAGCATGTTGTTATGAGACTCCCTGATAGGTGGAGGTTATCTCACACGAGCGCACGGTATGTGCAGGATTGATACATGACTGGATTGTATGACTCATGCATCTTGCATTATGATTACTATACACCCTAGGGACATCAGGGCCGTAGCCTCCACAGGCATATCGTGGATGGCCAGACGGGACATCAGAAATTTGTTCGAGCATCGGACTGCCATAGATAACCCTTCATGAAAATCCCTAAACCCTTTTGGTACCAAAAGATGACCCAACATCGAGACCGAGTGGATACATAAGCGCCCGAGTGCCGAATACCAGGAGGTCGCATCTCCCATTGTGTCGTGGTCGGTTGGGAGGGGGTGTGGCCTTACCCGCCTGAGGGTAGGGGGCATAGTTAGGCTGAGTTTGACCAGCTCATAAATGAGTCCGCTATCAACGTGCCGGATATGAATTGGCAGACTATTGGCCAGGCGGATAGTGAGGTTTCTTACACTCACCTGGACTGTGCTGCTGGGAGAGGGGCAGTGCCATTTGCAGTGTACTAGACCTCGGTGATGATCCCAAAGAGGAACTGTACTGATATGTGGACTTATTAAGCAAGAGTTGCATACTCATTCACTCATTCATTCACTATCCACTCGGGCTAGTGGTGCGCAACTATTTGTTACGTGTACCTTCGCAATGGCCAGGATTTTGGTTGGGGCACGCGACTAACCTGAAATCAGGAGTTTACCACATCGAGGCTGACTATCCAAATTTAGGTATGGGACTGGTTTGGATAGAAGTCCCTTATGATGGACCCCATAGCCTGCGCCACTACGTACTATCATCACGACTTCACACTCCAGCATGGTCATTCCATTCGTACTGCATATTGCATTACATCCGCGGCATATGGCATTTTGGGTTACTGTGTTTCTGCATTTATATGGTCTATATACTGCTGACGCTATTCGTGAACTCATCAAGAATTGCATATTGCATCGCATCCTCAGCATTTAATATTTGGCTCTTTATGACTCCTTATTTACATAACTGTCCTATATTGCGTATTTTGATATTGATTAACTCATGGACTTTTCCGTATTTTCGCTTACTCTGTTATCGTATGATTTATGATCTTGTCAGTATTTCTGCTTACTCTGATAATTTATGATCTTGTCAATATTTCTGCTTATTCCGATGTTGTACGATTTATGGATTACCAGTATTTTCGATACTGTATGATGATGGCATTCTATTGAATACTTGGCACTTACCTTGTGCACACACTTACACCACCCTCTAAGCTTTTTATAAGCTTATGCATAATAGATGTGTGTAGGTGATATTAGGTTGTAGCAGTGTTGAGCTTGGAGCGTGCAGCGGTCTTCTGGAGCTTGATTTTTCGATTTATGTATTTTTCTTTCAGCATTGTACTCAAATGATTATATTAATGGATATGTGTTGTTGATGTCACTTTTGTGAATTGGGTAATCTTATGGTTATGTTTATTACGAGTTAAATGTACATTGGAAAAAGAAATAAAAAAATCTTCCTTGTAGGATCCCAGGATCGGAATCTGGCATATGGACGCTAGGAGCCAAGAATGGGGTACTACGGAGGTTGTTGGCACCGGATTCGATGATCGGGATTCCTGTGAATTTGATTTCTGGGTTTGAAGCGTGACACTATAAGCTTACCTTACCTCCTGAGTTGTCCGCGATCCACGACATGTTCCATATTTCTATGTTGCGGAAGTATGGGTCGAACACTATTCCTGTGATTGATTGGCAGCCACTTGAGGTCCCTGGGGATGTTTCCTACATTGAGCAGCCTATTCGTATGCTTGATTGAAAGGAGCAGGTCCTCAGGACCAACGTTATTCCCTTGGTGAAGGTTCAATAGGGTCATCATTCGGAGGCCGAGGCGTCTTGGGAACGCGAGGCTGAAATTAGAGAGCGTTATCCCCATTTATTTGTTGATTGATATATGCAGATTGTTTTGCCTTCTCTTGTGATTGATGATGATTGAGATATATATATATATATGATGATGTTTATGCATTATTGATTACTCCGATTTTGTCAATTTCGAGGATGAAATTTCTTTGTTGGAGGGTTGTAAGACCCGACCCGAGTTCGCATATGTGCATGTGTGTGTGTGAGTATGCATTTTATTTCTTGTGGTCCCGCGATCCTACCGGCCAAATTTCGGCTACCCGCGACCCTCGGATTGTATTTGTGGTCATCCTTGAGTCCGATCACGTAGACCCGACTCGGATCGAGCCAAGACCTATACCATCTTATCCACTTCATCGTTGCGGTTCCAATGCCGCATCTTGTGCGTCCATCCGACATGTAGATCATAATATGTAAGCTTTTCATTTCTAGCCCTTGATCATGATCATGTGGCCCACCTAGTGTGGAGGGCACGTTTTTTAAGATGGCCACCCACTTTTATTCAAATTCCAACACACACCACCCACACACATCCTCTACACCACCCACTACCCACACACTACTCATCCTACTGCAAGCCTATGAGTCTATGAGCATTGTTTATATCACCCTAGTTTCGTGATGGATTTGCCTATCCTAGGAGAGAGAACTCATGATGACTCTCTCTCTCTCTCTCTCTCTCTCTCTCTCTCTCTCTCTCTCTTTTCTAGCAATTTCTCTTTTCTCCCTCTCATTTCTCTCTACTCTCTTTTCTCTCTTCTCCTAGTAACACCTCCACATATCCCCGTCTTCTCCTTCTATCTAGCCCCTTCTCCCTTTAATCCCCTCCCATCCAACAATCCATCTCACCCATTGAAACATGTCCCTTGGAGCATGAAGAGTAGATTGATGTAACTTTGGAGTAGGATACATTAAGGTGGGTGCTTCTTCTTCTTCCCTTTCTCCCTTTCCTTTTGTTAGATGCATAGAAGCATGTAGGACCCACCAATCCATGGTGGAGGTCCTACATGGCTCCTAGGATGGAGGCCATGGGCCTAGATCTTACTCATTCCTTCCGTGGTGGGTCATTCTCCATGGACCCATCATGATGTACTTTCTCTTCATTCTAGTATCTCATAGGTCATTTAGGTATTTGCATGCATAGTAGGGAAAGGTGTCCCCACCCTCCAGCAACTTTTCTTAATGAATAATAGCTTGCTTGTAACATATGTACATGCGGATGACATGGATTGTAGTATGGAAGGTCCATTAGTGGCCGGACCTTTCACCAATGGCCGGATCTTTCTCCTTCTCTCTCCCCTTCTCTCCTCTTTTTTCTATTTATTTCTGATGTGGTGTGGCCCACTAAGAAGGTCAGCAACATCTCAGATCCATCAGGGAGTTGGGGCGTCCAAGCCCACCTTGTTGGACGTCCAGGCCCACCATGCATGCATGGGTTGTGTGGCCTCTAAACTTGATTTTTTATGGAGATTTTAATGCACTAATAGATCTAAAATTTTGCTAACCCATCAAAGTGGACCCCACTCGATGGATCAGGGTATTAAACCCTTGGACTTAGTTATATGGGCCAAAATATGGACAGCATATGTTGCTGTCCATAATTAAGACCCAGTTGGAATATGACTTTTGAGCTAATGTTTGAATCTATTTTCATGCCCTTTTCTCCCAAGTTTTCTTGAGAATTTTGCAGTACATAGACCCCACTTTAATGTGGAATGGGGCCCACACCATTTCCCCCATGATTGAGACCCATGGGATGGGCCAAAGTGGGCTAACTGTCTAGAAATTTTTAGACAGTTCAGCAACACTATAAGTTGAAAATGAGCATTTTTACCTGAGTTTCTAGAATAAGTGGGCCACCCTAGTATACTCCACCTATTGTCCAGATGTAGGGCCACCTTTTTCCCAATTTTTCAAGAGTTTGGGTGGGTCCAGGCCCACCCCATGTGGTCCTAAACATATTACAATCACATTTCCAGCAACATTTTTTCAGCAGTAGATTTCTTCAGGAATACCTATCTATCCATAAATTGCAGGAGTTAAATACAATATTTTTACTATCCCAAAAATTCTAAAATTTTGCAGGGGAGTGTCTCACCCATTTTAGGACCTACCTGCAAAATTTTAAAGCCAATGGACCCCATTCGAGCATCCAAAAGGGTGGGCCAACTTACTGGACTGCTAGAAATTTTTGTTGTGCAGTCCAGCAGCATAGTCCTATAAAAAACAAAGTTTTAAAAATAATTTCTAAGAAGGTGGGCCATATTTCTATGTCTTACCTTATTGTAGGCTTGATGAGGGACCTTGGGTGCAAATTTCAGGAACTTTGGAGGCCCAGAACCCACCCATTGGATGGCCCAAATGCAGCACAATTATATTCCAACAATATTCCACCCTAGACAGATTGCATTCTTCAAATTCATTAAAATACTTTTAGGTATCCTAAAATCATTAAAATTTACAGAGAGGTGGTCCACCTATGGTGGGACCCACCTAAAAATATTTGGGGCTAATAGATTCCTATGTACACCGTGACAAGGGCCAGACTGGCCCACCACATTGGGACGTCCAGGTCTGTCCGATTTTCTGGACAGACTGTCTTATTTAAATTAATTAAAATACTTTAGTTATCTAAAAATCATGAAATTTTGTGAAAGTGTGGCCCACCCATGGAAGGACCACCCTACAAATTTTCAAAGCCAACGGGCCCCTGTACTGACCATGGTGCGGCCTGCAATTTAGGTCAGTTTTGAGCTAAATACCTAGGCCCGTAGGACTAACCACCATGGGACGCCCCTACCTTGGGCTGTTGCTAGGCCTGTATTCCAGCAGCATGGCCCACTTTTAATGTGTGTTATGCATACCTCTCTCATATGGGGGGACCCACAGTGATGTGTGTGGGTCATCAGAAAATAAATACTATAAATCAATTTATTTGCTAGACTCCAACAAACCTAGAAAGCGGGTGGGCTAGAAATTCAGCAATGGGCCCAATGTTGCCGCCCCATAAATGTCTATTTTGGGGCAGTAAGACCCACTAGATTTGGAAAAGATTTAAGTCAGTTATCTTATAGTTTTAATTTTATTTTTGGGCTTAATTAGTGCATGATTAAAGGCTCATTCCAATTCGATTCTTCTCGGGCTAGTCTTCTAATTAATGGGCCTTATAGCCTTGGTTGGGCTGGAACTTTTGATAGGCCCGTTAGGCCCTTGGGTCCTATATTTACCTCGCCATTGTGATGGGTATTATGGGCCAAATACTCAAGTAGTTGGGCCATTGCTTGCCCGTTATAATAAATCTATACTTTGGCCGAGATGTGAGGCCCAACTTACTTGTGTTAAATATAAGGATTTCCCATATGTTAGGAAAATGGGCTGTCCATTGGGC
Source organism: Magnolia sinica (assembly GCF_029962835.1). NCBI lineage: Eukaryota > Viridiplantae > Streptophyta > Magnoliopsida > Magnoliales > Magnoliaceae > Magnolia > Magnolia sinica. The sequence continues at coordinate 115,969,744 of NC_080576.1, read as the reverse complement.
CCACCACAATGAGTGAAACCATGATCCTTATGGTTGGGCCCAAACTTCACTTGAGAGCCCACTCATGGCCTATAATTTGGGCTTGGGGTATGGCCCACTAGACTATACATTGCTTAGACTTTAGATCTCTTATCATATGCGTAGCGAGCTACCTTTTTGGGACCCAGTTGAGGTTGGATGTCCTCCTTAGTGGCCCTAAGGTAGGCTCATAGAGGCCTTTATAGGTGGTTAAAGGCCCCCTTGGGTTGGCTAGGACCGTCCCTCTTTAGGGCCATGGCTCTCTCTTAGCATGTGAGTCATCCCAAATTACTGGGCCCCCACTAGAGGATTTCTCTTCTTCTTAGAATATCTGTCTACGTGCCTAAACCTTGACCCTCCTTATGATGGAGGATTCCATAATTTCCACAGGTAGCCTACTTACATTTCGTGACCCATATGCATCATCTGTATGAATTGATTGCATTATGTAGTGGTCATTAAGGGATAAAGTTTCTCCCCTTATGTACATTGTGTGCCTGCAGCTAGTACATGATTTGTGTGTGTGACTCATGCATTGCCATCGCATTTCATGATGATACTGCCCTTACTTCATCAGGGCCTTGCCTCCACAGGGACGTTCGTGGATGGTCGTATGTGTGGACACCGAAAATATTATTTGAGCATACTGGGTGCATAGGATGCCCATGGGTAAAATTTTTAAAACTTCCATGGTACCAAGGATCTGCTCCAACGCCATGACCGGGTGGAATATATAAGCGCACGAGGGCCTTATACCGTTAGGCCGTGACTCCCACTGTCGTGTAGTCGGTTGGATAGGGGTGTGGCCTTACCTGCCTGGTGTGAGGAGGCATTGCTAGGCTGAGTCCGACCAGCTTGTAAATGGGTCCGCTACCGTCGGGCCTTGCTGGTGATTGGATGTCCATAGGCGGGTAGTGAGGTCTCTTACGCTCGTTTGACTGTTTGGGGTCTGTAGAGTGGCAGTCATTCAGTAGTGTATTGGACTCCGATAATTTTCTTATGATTGGAAATGTACTTGATATGTGATTTGGATATGAGCACTGACATTACTTGCATCGCATTAGCATTGGTTATGTAAGCTCCTTCATGCATTGCCTTGGTATGGCGTCCAGTACTCATTGCATGGTATTCATGATAAGCCTTGATAAGGATAGTGATATTCTCATTGAGCATGTTCTTTTCTTGTACCTCGTGCTATTCTTCTGTGCACCATTGACACACACTTTCACCACCCTCTAAGCTTCTATAAGCTTATGCACGATTGATGCATGCAAGTGATCCTAGACAGGCGTCATAGAGGTAGAGTGTGGAGTAGAGTTGAGCTTCAGGACTCCAGTGTTGCTGATTTCTCTTTCTTTTCCTATTATTTGATGTATGTCCTTTTGGGCCTGATGTAAACTTGTAAAAGTTTAAATTCTTAGTGGATTTTATGATGTGTGCCATTTGTTATTCTTGGATATACTTGCTGTGATCTTGGGTATACTCGTATTGAAATGATTATACTATTATGGAAATCCTCCTTGTAGGATCCCAGGATCGGAACCTGTCTCAGGAGCCGAGAATGGGGTACTACGGAGGTTGTTGCGGCCAGAACCGGCCATCAGGTTTCTTGTGAGTCCGGTTACCGAGTCTGGGGCGTGACAACTTTGACTATCGCAATAGACCACGTGCTGCTCCTGCTTCAGACTAAGTTCCTGTAGGAACCTCTTCATCGAAAGCATCTCTTTACATGCCTCTGTGACTACAATGTACTCGGCCTCTATCGTCAACAATGCTACGACCTTCTGTAGCTTGCTCTACCAAGAAACCATTCCCCCTGCAAATGTGAACATGAACCTCGATGTAGACTTCATGGAGTCAATATCCTCTACCATATCTGCATCTGTGTAGCCCTCTAACACAGGTTTACCGTCACCATAGCATAGGCTCAACCTGGATGAGCTTCTTAGATACCGCAGTATCCATTTCACTGCTGCCCAATGCTCTTTACCAGGATTGGCAAGATATCGGATGACAACACCAACCGCATATGCTATGTTTGGGTGTGTACACACCATAGCATATATCATACTTCCTACAGCTGACGCGTAGGGTATCTTCTACATCTCTTTCACCTCCGCCTTCATCTTAGGACACTGCCTGTCACTCAATCTGAAGTGACCATCCAGTGGAGTACTAACCGGCTTCGCTGCATTCATATTGAACCGCTTTACGACTTTCTCAATATACCGCTCTTGTGACAGCCAAAGCTTCCTGTTACTTCTATCACAAGTTATCTCCATTCGTAGGATCTGTTTAGCCGGGCCCAAGTCTTTCATCCCAAATGACCTGCCCAACTCCTGTTTCAGCCTGTCGATTTTCTTGATGTCTTTTCCTATGATGAGCATGTCATTAACGTATAACAACAGAACTAAGAAATCACCATCTGAGGACTTGGGCGTGAACACACAGTGGTCCGACTCCGTTCTATCATGCCCATGCTGTAACATGAACGAGTCAAACTTCTTGTACCATTGTCGTGGAGCTTGTTTCAGCCTATATAAGCTCTTCCTCATCTTACACACCATATGCTCTTTGCTCTTGACTTCGAACCCATGTGGTTGGTGCATATAGATCTCTTCTTCTAGGTCACCATGGAGGAATGTAGTTTTAACATCTAACTGCTCTATCTCCAGATCCATGCTAGCTGCTAACCCAAGCAACACCCGTATGGATGTCATCTTCACCATTGGTGAGAATATCTCCTCGAAGTCTATGCCTTTCCTCTAACCAAACCCTTTCACCACAAGTCTGGCCTTAAACCCCATCTGTGAATTCTTCTGCTCAACCTTCTTTCTGAACACTCATTTGTTGCTCAAAGCTTTCTTGCCCTTGGGTAATTTCACCATGTCATAGGTGTGGTTCTTATGCAAGGATTTCATTTTCTCTTGCATAGCTTTCAACCACTCCCCCTTATGCTTGTCAGTTAGGGCCTCAGAATAATCTTCTGGCTCTCCCCCATCAGTCAGCATAATGTACTCATGCGGTGAATACCTCTTGAACGGTTGTCTGTCCCTAGATGACCTCTTCACCTGTGGCTCAATAGGTGGATCAAGTGGGAGCTGCTCCCCTGGTCTATCTTCTGAAGGAACTCCCTCATCCTCTATACCTTGTTGTACTCCTCCGTCATCAGGCACCACGGGAGGAATAATCAGATCCATGTCATCTAGCTCACCTGAACTAGGCTGGTTTTTCTTTGGCTTACTAATGTCTTTTATATACTGATCTTCAAAGAAAACCATATCTCTACTCCTGACGAGCCTCTTCTCAGTCAGATCCCACAATCTGTAACCGAACTTTTCATCATCGAACCCTAAGAACACATACTGTCTGATCTTCATATCGACCTTAGAACTTTCATCCTTTGGTACGTGAACAGATGTCCTGCATCCAAACACCCTGAGATAACTATATAATGGATCTTGTTCAGTCCACACCTTCTCAGGTACTTCTCCATTCAACGGGGCTGATGGAGACCTGTTTATCAGATACACCGCCGTGTACATTGTTTCTCCCCAGAACGTCTTGGGCAACTTCGCATGGGATAACATGCATCTGATTCTCTCAACAATTGTGTGATTCATTCGCTCAGCTACACTATTATGCTGGGGGGTCTTAGGAACCGTCTATTCATGCCGTATGCCCAGAGACTTACAATACTCATGAAAGTCGCCAATGTATTTACAACCATTGTCAGTGCGGATGCACTTCAATGATCTACTTCTCTCTCTCTCTCAACCATAGCATGAAACAATTTAAAGACACCAAAGACCTCGTCCTTGGATTTCAAAGTATAAACCCAAACCCTCCTATATGCATCATCTATAAAAGTAACAAAATACAATGCCCCACCCAAGGTTTTTATCCTCATAGGAGCATAAACATCAAAATAAACCAAATCTAATGCATGCACTTTATTAACATAAGAAGCAGATTTAATAAATGAAACTCTATGCTGTTTCTCTGATAAACAATCAAGACGGGTTTTGAGAGGCATACCTGTCATGTCTGTAAGGAGCCACTTCCTCGCTAGTAGCTAAAGCCCTTTTTCACTCATGTGGCCTAGACGCCTGTGCATATGTCAATAGCTGAATCTTCCGCTGCGTTCAACCCACCCTTACACACACTGACACTTGCCTTGTAAAGGGTGCAACACTTCTTTCCTCTGGCTACGATCAACGAACCCTTGATGAGCTTCCAGCGCTCACCAGCAAACCGGCTTTTATGGCCATCATCACCAACCTTTCCGTTGACATCAAGTTGAGGCGAAGGTCTGGGATATGCCTCACATCCCTGAGAACCAATGTGCAGCCTACATCGGTCTTCACACAAATATCACCGACCCCTACGATCTTCGATACGCCAGAATTTCTCATCTTCACGGTCCCATAGTCACCAGACTTGTAGCTTGTGAAGAAGTCTCTGTGTGGAGTCGCATGAAAAGAAGCTCCTGAGTCAATCACTCAGTCGGTGTCCTAACTCGTAGCCGTGAGACAAACATCATGATCTTCTGAAAGAATAACTACAATGTCACCATCTGAAGCGACCGTAGTGGAATCTAATTCATCTTCCTTCTCCTTTCCTTTTCCTTTCTTGTCGTTCTTAGCCTTACGACATTCATGCTTATAGTGGCCCTTCTTGCCACAATTCCAGCATTCAACATCTTTTCTGTTACTCGACTTGCCTCTTGATTTATCTCGGGCCTTCCCGCCCTTCTTGTTCTTTCCTCTCCCCCGTTCCTGTGTCACAAGGGCCTCTTGCTGAGTAGACCCCTGAGACTTCCTCCTTGTCTCCTCATTGAAGAGACAACTGGTTACCTGTTCCATGAAAATCTTTCCGTCTGGCGCGGAATTACTTAGAGATACCACCAATGTCTCCCAACTGTCAGGCAATAAACTAAGTAATACTAAAGCCTGTAATTCATCATCCAGGACCATCTTCATAGCAGAGAGCTGGTTCACTATATTGCTGATCTCATTCATGTGCTCGGCCACAGAACCACCATCCTTGAACTTGAGATTCACAAGTTGCCTTATCAGAAAAATTTTATTACCAGCTGTTTTCCTCTCATACAACCCTTCCAATTTCAGCCATAGGATAGCGGCTGAGGTCTCCGTAGACACATGGTAGAATACGGAATCGTCCAACTATTATCTAATAAACCCCACCGCCTTTCGGTCCATCTTCTTCCAATCATCATCAGACATATCCTTGGATTTTGCTGATATGCCTAAAATTGGAGAATATAGGTCCTTGTAATAAAGCAAGTCCGCCATCTTAGCCTTCCATATGGTCCAGTTAGAACCATTGAGGCTGATCATCCTTGATGAGCCACCATCCATAATTCAAACCGATCATGCCCGTTCAATGAACGTAGCTCGAATACCACTTTGTTGGGTGCCTTGCACAAAACCTTGAGATCTAGCTTCCCAAAACAAACCAGAATTATGGAATAATAACGCAATGAAATAAATCAAAGCATAAACCACACCACACAAGAAATTTTTACGTGGAAAACCTTCAAAGAGGTAAAAACCACGGGACCTCGTCCAGATCAATAATCCACTATGAAGTAGAAAATTACAACCTTCTTTACTCATGCAGGAGTGAATAAACAATGAGAGAACAAAAAGAAAAACGGAGAGATCTCACCGATTATGAGGAAGTAGAAGCGCTGAGATATAAATTGCACAGTAGATAACCTCAACGAGCATAACCTTCCTTCTACAAGCTTCCTCTCTCTCTTTCTCTCTCTCTCACACCTTTGATAGCCCTCTTGTATTTTTCATATCTCTAAAAAAACCCTAGAAACCCCTATTTATAGTTTTAGGAAACTCCTTTCCGCATCCCTGTTATAAAAGGACTCAGATTTCCGCAATCCGCAAAATCGCGGAACGTATCTGCGTAACCACGACCGGTCGAGCGCCGGCCACGACCGGTCGAGCACCACCCACGATCGGTTGAGCACCCCGAAGAAAAATAGCCCAAAGTCGTTGGACTTTGAGTCGAGTTAGGGCTTGACCCCACGACTAGTCGTGCACTAGCCCTCGACCAGTCGTGTAAGGCTCATGACCGGTCGAGCATGGGGAAAAAACCTCATCACAATCGATAACGTTCAACGAGAAAACATGAATTTCTAAGAATATTTCTGTAACATCCTGAATTTTCACTGTTTTGGATTTTCAAAAATCCTTGAATTTTTTTTATTATTATTAATTAACTTATAATATCACTTAAATGATCAATAACACTTAATGTTAGTCCATACAGGGGTGAAGCCAGTAAAGAACCGCACAAATCCGATTAATCAACCGTAGGAAGCCAACGAATCTGCCCGATCACTTGAGCATCAGGTGTAGTATAACGTCCCGCCCAACCAGAACAGTGTCCTGGGGCGTCCACGTAGGATTTACCACAGGACCGTTCATTTAAGTCACTCATAGTGAGGTATCACAAATAAATTAGACCAAGATTAATTCAATTGAATAGACCAGACGAGCCTTGATAGAACCTGGTGCAGGCCTCCAAGCCAGATGGCCGTTTACACTTAGCGACAGCCCGTGCGGGCTATACCGCGACATGAGAAGGTCAGAAAATTATAAAAATTCAAGGGAGCATAGATCTCACTGGGCTTGGGGACCATCGCGGACCATAGACCCAGTGAACACCCAGAAGTGGAATCTGACACTTGCCAGGTGCGCCCCACCAATGCTAAAGTTAGAATCTGGCACGTGTAAATAAAACTGAAATGTAAGACATTTCAGCCGTCAGATTTCTTCATAATTTACGATGAGGGTCTAATGTATTTTTCTACACCCGCCCACAAAAGTTGGGTCCCGATCATGGCACGGTGACTGTTGATCGCGAATCAGACCCGTGCGACCAAACCCCATATCTGATCATCCCTAAATTTTGCATGGTGCTTCATCGGGCTATGGAACACCTATCCTATAAGTTTCATGGTCAAAGGGCCACCAAAACTACCCCGGTTATCCAAACAATCTCTAAACCGCCCGTTGGTGGACCACTAATTCCAAAACTATAGAATAATGTCCGTCTCATTGGGCTTGATGTCCATCGCGGGAATCGGACCTGGGTACGGTCCAGAACCGGTCAACTTGAGCTGAAGGACGAGTGCATGAGAAGTGCAAATACCCTAAAGGAAGGAGTTGGAACTTAAGTGAATTGAGTCGTCCACTCTTATTTCAGACGGTCGGTTTGCGACCAAACTTTACCCATGGAGTAAAGATATTTCCTTGCTCATATCCGTATAGCCGCGGCCCTGATCGACTATCGATGACCGTTGAACAGACTTTTCATCATATCTGTCGATCGGCGCATCCAAATGGCGGGCCGATCATATCCATGCGTAGATCATCAGTAGGGCTAGCTATCCTACGGTGTATATTGACTTGTACACCTCATAGTGGGCCCTAAAGCTTAGAAAGACCTTCTCATAGGTCTAGTATAGTGAAAATCCATCTCTTAGGGCCATTTACACCAAACCTGAGACTATATAAGGGCCTCATTTGGGGCACCCCTCTTCCCATACGAATTTGCCCTAGAGAAGGAAGGAGAGGAGGGAAAAGGGAGAAGAGAAAGAGGAGAAAGAGAGAGGGAGAGTGAAGAAGGGAGTGAAGGTGGACCCTAGATCAAGGTGGGGCCTAAAGAATCAAACCCCACAACTCCCTACCTCTTCTCGAAGAAGAATCTCTCCTCTACAACCGCCCATTCATCCTGTTGATCATCTAGGTAAGACTCATCACCCATTTTTCCTTAAAACCCTTGTGATGAGAAGGGATTTCATGAATTTCTAACATGCAAATGGTTGTTTTAGGGAATCCGGCCGTCCGACCCCAAAAGCCCTCATTCCTAGGTCATTTTCAAGATCTCAACGATCCATAGGTGCGGACTATTACTCTTAGGTGACCTAGCACCAATTTTAATACGAGATTAATGATTTTGATTGCTTGGATGTTATTTTTGAAAGCCTAGAAAATCCTAGGAATTGTATGTTGGTTGATATGACATGGATTTATATGTTTTGACTCTCTCTGTCATGATGTCGTTTATGTTTCTCACATGATTTGATGTATGGATGATCATATGCTCATGCCGTGTTGATTTTTATACGTTGTTGCTTCATATTTCGTATGATTTCATTACTCTTGGGTGTATGATTTCTCAACATGGTGGAAGTGTTAACTTCCTCAATAACCCACACCACACACATATACTTTATTTATAATATTAACGATTTGCTTGTAGGAAAATTTGAATTGTATGTTGAGCAATATGAGATCAAGGTGTTGAATATGTTTGATGTTATATTGGTAGTTGGCATGTTATAAGTCACCATTCCTACCCTTGGGTTAGTCAGGAACATGAGGAGAGCGAAGGTGGTTCCGTTGGTAGGACCACCTTGAGGTTAAACCCATGGGTTTGGACGAGTACGTGTGGGCGGCAGTAGTTAGGCTACATGGGTCGCTTGTACCCGATGTCGTTCCGCCACATACTTGCCTGAGCTCGTGCGGTTCAGTCCACTGGCTGACCCACCTAGTTTGTTAACCTTGTTTGCTCACACATGTATGGAAACTGGAACACCCCACCACCATTGTAGCCCATTGATACCGGATAGAATATTGATCCACAGTCTCGTGAGCCGGGCATGGTGGAATGGGACACTATGTCTGAGCTGTCGACCTACGCTGGGGTGACGCGTCTCCCCGTGGTGACCGCGAGCGACCCCACATTCAGCACCCCCCATGTGCTTGAAGTCGGGGATGGGGGAAACCTGACCGGGTCAAGGATCGCGGGGTCTCGGCCTCACACATTGGGGGTCTTGGCCTCACAACTAGTTCAGGGCATTTGATACGTGAGGTGTATCAGATTCTCAAATCTGCTGGATGAATGGACTTAATTAAGAACCTGGTTAACATCATCATTGCATGGCATTAGCTAGGTTGGCGACTCGGCAGTCGAGGTCGCACTGAGGGAGTGTTGCATTGGCGATCGTTAGATGTTGTCGCACGAGGGAGCGTTGTGGTGAGGGCATATATCATATCATCCTGCATGCATGCACATTAATAAGATTATATAGATGTTTATGATTGATTGCTTTTCATTAAATTCTTATTATAATTGATGCTTGTTGCAACTTAAGGCTAATAGCACCCACTGAGTTGATCACTCACTCCCACTCTGGGACGGCGTTCATAAATGCAGGTGATACAGATTTCATGGAGCCTGGCGATGCGAACCTCGAGGAGGAGGACGAGTCCCCTTACTTCCAGTTGATGAGCAGGACCCCGTCGGATCAGTAGATTGGTCGTTGGATCGCTGCGCGGAGGGCTTAGCTTTATTCTTTTTTTTGACATATTATTCTTTTGTGATTTTGTTGGGTGACACCATGTGCGACTCTTTATTATTTTTTCTTGGTCATGTATATGTGTGTATATATATATGCTAGTTATCTTTCATTTCAGTCGACAGGTGCATTTGTGTTTCATGTTCCAGGAACTCCAGGCTGCACATTTAAACCCGATTAAATGCATATTAAGGAAAATTGGTTGTAAGTGACCCCGGGAACTCGAAAGTCGAGCATATGCACGACCCCCAATTTTCAGGGTGTTACAAGATGGTATCAAAGCAATAGTTTGGAATCCCTTGGGCCATGGGTCATGAACTCACTAACGCGTCCGCTGACTTGAGAGGATACGTATTTGAAAACGCAACAGGGACATAGAACACTAGGAACCATCCCAGACCCTGAACCAACAATTGTAGACGGAGGGTAGGACTTCTAAGGTGTTAGGGTTTAGTAGCGAGAGAGAGTAGTAATGTTAGAGAATGAGATCCGAGAGTCCACCTAATTAGGAGATTTAGCTAGTTTAGTCCACCAAATTTCTAGGGCCCGTTGGGCCAACTGAAATAGGTGGGATTAGGGTGAAATGAATTTTAGAGTAACGATAAATGCACGTGTAAGGTATTGTCCCTGGGATGAGTGCATGCCATGTTCTATAATGCCCTGTTGGAATGTATTCAATTAAGGGAAAACCCCGGGTCTTCCTTTCCAACTAGAAATTCATCATCCTGGGAGTTGGAAATCCCACATTACACCTTCCAATGCATGGCTCATTTAGCAAAGCCTGTGAAATAAATTTAAGTCACATCCCGTACTCGTTCCAGACATGTCATTCCCAATCTTGAGCTAGGATTGGCATTGTAACCCCAGTTAGTACAGCTTAATATCACTGGCCAAACTGGCCTAAGTCCAAATTCCTCTCCCCAACCTATCCCCTTAAAATCTTCACCTACCATCACTCTGTCCTTTAGTTTTTCCGGGACATTGATAGAAATGAGCCAGAGACTTAACGATTTGACGGTCAAAGCCATCATCCTACACCAAATGAGCGAATATCGGGCCAAATTTGATAGTTTCGACCCATTTGGGGGTAAAGAATTAGGGGTGAACGAAAATTCACTGAAAATAGTGAAATTGAAGAAAAAAATAGGATTTTGGCCTCTAACTAGGAGGAATTTCATGAAATATATAGGCTCATTGTGTAGATCAGATCCTCCTACCCCAAATTCATATATGGCACGTCGCGTAACTAATTCTGGTTTGCGAGATATGCCATCGCAAAGAACCCCCGCCGCAGCCCCCACCGAGTCCGCGTGGCCCCCGCCGCCTATCCGTGTGGCCCCCGCCGTCTGCCCGCGTGGCCCTCGCCGATAGTCCAGGGGACCGCGTGGCCCCCGCCGATCCTCGTGGCCCCCGCCGGAATTTTCTGTGAATTTGGGTCCACTTCAAAAATTCATATCTCCTTCGTTACAACTCCGATTTAGGTGATTCAAAAGCCAAATTGAAGATTGATGAGTCTAGTTTTATATAAAAATAAGAGAAAAATAAAATAAAAATTATAATATAGTTAAAATTAAGATATTTTACCAACTATCGAAAAATTATTAATTTCGGACAGCTGTTGGTCCTGGAATTTTAATAATTTATTTACAACTCCAAATGAGATGAAATTTTGGAGATGTCTTTAAACTTAATGATAAAATATTATAAAAATTTTTAAAATAATTTAATTAGTGAAAGTATAAGAAACCGTGCAAGAAATAAAGACATTTTTGCAATCATACAAAAAAATGTTAGTTTCAGACAAATGTCAATTCTAAGGTCTTAATAATTTTTTTTTTATAACTCAAGATGAGATGAAATTTTGTAATATGAGAGTAAACTTACTGATAACTTACTATAAAAATTTAGAAACTAGTTTCGTTGCTGTAAATATAAAAGACATTACCAGAAATACAGGTATTTTAGAAACAGATAGAAAGTCATTGGTATTGGATGACTGAAACTTCTAGAATTTCCATGATTTTATGAAGCTCGAAATAAAATAAAATTTTGTAGAATAAAATTTAATTATTAATGAATCACTATAAAAATTAGAAAAATAATAATAATAATAATTTTGTAGCTAAAGTGGCAAGGATTTATTTTCAAATAGCACTTGAATTGAACTAGATGAAGGAAAAATCCATCATCTATGGGATTGGTAATCCCATCTCACACTTTCTAACACAAGGTTCATTTTCCACAGCCTAGAAAGTTAATTTTAATCTCATCTCAAACTCCTTCCAAACATGTCATTTACAATTTTAAAGTAGGATTAGTAATGCAATCCCATTTGTTACTACTTAATACCACTGTCCAAACACATTGGGAGAATCCTGGGGGTTCTAAATCCAGGGAGCTCTAATTCCACTGACCAAACAGGCCCTTAAGGGGTGTTTAGCACATGGTATTTGATAGGATTAGGTGGGATGAAATTGTATTTGGTCTATGTAATTATATCCAACATTGAAGGGGATGGAAAGGGTAAGATTAGGTGGGATGAAATTGCATTTAATTCCATGAAATTGCATTTGATCCCATGCATGAATTCCATGGATTTTGAAACCTACTACACATATAGGCCCTACACTGAGGCATGCGTTAAACCATGCCATCCATCCATATGCACCATTTACATGTGACATTCTGATTATATAGGTGTACAAATGAACGACATCCGTTGTGAATTTGGTTTGCTGATTACAAAATTTCATAGTCCACCAAACATGATTTAGCTTAATCCAGTGTTCTCCGTGGCAAAAAAAAAAAAATTTAATCCTAAACATGGGATTAGATGGCTGCAATACCATGGTATTTTCCAGACATGCAATCATTGTGAAATAATGATGTTAATCCCATCTAATACAATTCAACACCATTCAATTCCACTAACCAAATAAGCCCTTAGGCTTCCAAATCCCAACCCATTTCCTCTCTATTCCACTCACCTCTCTCAAATCCAAGAGCTTCATGGGGCCAATGTCATATATGAATTATATCCATGCCATTCATCTGTTTTTCCGAATTATTTTAGGGTATGGGCTAAACAAATAGACGGCTGAAGTGAACCACACAGTGAGGACTGAACTCCCACCACTAAAAATATTTTTGAGATATATGTGGAAAATGACATGTCAAAGAATGCACTCTACATATTCCATAATATGGAGAGGTGTGGATGAGGCCTATTTTGAGATCCTGTAACAGTCTCTTCAATAGTTTGGTTAGGAGCCGTGAAGCCCGTGTAGCGATTCATGTGTATGATTAGATAATTTGAGTGGGGATCATGCCTGATCTTTTCACTTTTACAACGATGGAGAATGTTTGCTTTAAGAATGGGATGATGCATAGGCTAGCTGAGTTTGTTGCAGGTGTAGAAGATAAGGGGTTTGAGCCAAAATGTGGTTACTTGTAATTCATTGATTGATGGATGGTGTGAGTTGGGTAAGACAGAAGTTGCATCAGACATTTTGCTGATAATGGATGAGAAGGGTGTCTTGCCGAATGAGGTTAATTATACTTCGTTGATTAAAGCGTACTGTAAAAAAAGTGAGATTTAAAATATATATCTGTATATACATGGTATAGCTCGTTTGACTCTATCGCCTAATTTACTTGATCGGCTTCACCATTTGAGGTGTGCATGTAATAGTTGTGTTAGGTTTAGTACTAGATGGGACCATGTCAAGATGCGAGGGTAGTCAATGTGAGGCTCCGCCATGGTCGGCTCCTGGATCCTAGTGTGTCATATCTCAAGTACTTTCCTAAGTGCAGACTATGAAGCATTCGCACACACCCTCATTGCGAATGAGTCAGCCTACCACCATAGTGCAGTCACACTATTTTGGAGAGGAGAGTAACATAAGAGAGCCTTCAAGGTAAGTGAATTTGTTATACTAGAATTGAAGAATTAGGTTTATTTGGTTAGTTACAAATGAGGACCCGTCTTCCTTATATAGACCTAAGATCCTTTTAGCTACCTTACATGGATAGTTAAGATAAGGCTTACGTTGTCATCTTGCGGCTAAGAAAACTTTAGAAATCATCTAGATAATCATACGTAGTCTCTACAATACATTCTTTTACCACTCTAAAATTTTCTATACACGTAGGAACCTCTTAACCTACAAAATGTGCCAAAATGCCTAATTTCATGGAATAGCTTCCTTAAAATTTCTGGTATATCTATAACGTCAGTCAACAGATGAAGATTGATGCCCTATGGGTTGCCAATGAACCAAGTGTATTTTTCTATATTTGAGTTTTAGTATTTTGTTTCTTTTAAAAAAAAAATTACTTCTAACTATGATAGAAATCGTCTTGTATGATTAAAATTAGATTATTTTTAGTATATTTTTTCTACTTCAAATAGTTTCTAGTACTGTTGAACTTTGACTCTCGAATAGAGTTGAGTTTGATTTTTTAATTCTTTCTAAGTTCATATTCGATGCAGACTTCACTAAAATATTGTAAGTTTTCTTATTTTCTTATGTAATCAAGATTTATACCACATTAAGGAGATAATGTTCTTCCTCTTTTCATTCCCGCGGCCTTTCTAGGGTCACCATCCCTTCTAAACTCTAGAGAGAACTCTCCCATTCTAGATCTACTTCAAACCCATCTCTAAAAACCCATCTCAAACCTCCTTCACAAATCCAACACTAAACCCATTTCATTTTTCCAAAAACATTCTCATCAACAATCCATTTCTTCGCCGAGGGAAGTGATATTCCTAGCAACTGTTGCCTCCTTCTCCATTCCGGTAATTCTTTCCCTCATGGGGAAGAAGCACCCCCACCCCCGTCTGACCCAGAAGAATAGAAGTTTAATACACGGATAATTAGTAATTTATTTTGAGTTAATTAGGGCTATTTCCATGTATTGAAGGATAATTAGAACTTTTGCTTGACTAGGTTGTATTTCCCTTACGTTTGGAATATCTATGCTGAAATCCATACTGTAGGATGTAACTGGCCATACTAATGGCACTTTGAATCCAATATGTATGTATGGATTGCCTTGAAATTTTCTTGTTGCCTTGTGAATGCTTATATGTATGATTGCCTTACTGCGTCCTGGTTAACGTTATTAGCACTTCAAACCACTAGAATACTTTAAAACTTTTGACTATTCCTTCATTCTTTAAATTTATGAAACTAAAGTGCAGTCTACTCCTAACCCACTAGACATGAGATCGAATTGGTGATATACATCTAAGATTTTATATTACTAGAAACCTTTTTAGGATAATCATTTGACCATAAGCACCGTGGGAGATTTAAATCACTAAGTTAGACAAGAATTAAAATGAGAACTCTCTCGGACCAAGACCCAAAGGACAACCTTATAAATAAGAGATTTAAACATTCCAATAATGACCGTTTCCTAAATATTTAGATTGATCGGACTACGGAATTATGGAAGTATACACCTGTGAAGTATTCGCAGCTTGACTCAATTCTCAATCCTGGGAGACTACCAATGGACTCACTGCTTTGGCCGAGCAGAAGACCAGGATCCACCAGGATGAAGAAGGGATACGATGAGCCTTCTACCCTGGTCAGGTAAATGATCGACGTATCGGGTTCAAGCCTACTACAACCATCTCTCCGTATTAATCTACCATTGAAAACAAATATTTTTTTACTCTAGATAGAAGAAAACCATCTCCATGAATTTAAATCTTTATAAATAAATTTTAGTAAACCATCAGGGTAAAAAAAATTTAAGGAGGGTAGACTAAAATGAGCCAGCCTAGCATAGATAATATACACCCTACCATGCATATAAACTTAAAATTAATAAAACTTGGGCAAATGAAATAATAAAATCTTTGCTTATTACCCTTAAGCAATTTCGGGGACGAAATTATTTTTAAGGGGGGTAGATTGTAACATCTTGAATTTTTTCCAACTTGGCGATGGATGTCCTTAGGCACTAGGTCGATCATAATACCTTATTAACTTCTCAGAACTCAATCTCAAAGTCTAAAATCCCTTTTTAACCCATTTACTTCAACCGTAGGAAGCCAACGAATCTGCCCGATCACTTGAGCATCAGGTGTAGTGTAACGTCCCGCCCAACCAGAACAGTGTCCTAGGGCATCCACGTAGGATTTACCACAGGACTGTTTGTTTAAGCCACTCATAATGAGGTATCACAAATAAATTAGACCGAGATTAATTCAATTGAATAGACCAGACGAGCCTTGATAGAACCTGGTGCGGGCCTCCAAGCCAAATGGCCGTTTACATTTAGCGACAGCCCGTGCGGGCTATACCGCGATATGAGAAGTTCAGAAAATTATAAAAATTCAAGGGAGCATAGATCTCACTGGGCTTGGGGACCATCGCGGACCACGGACCCAGTGGACACCCAGAAGTGGAATTTGACACTTGCCAGATGCGCCCCACAAATGCCAAAATTAGAATCTGGCACGTGTAAATAAAACTGAAATGTAAGACATTTCAGCCGTCAGATTTCTTCATAATTTACGATGAGGGTCTAATGTATTTTTCTACACCCGCCCACAAAAGCTGGGTCCCGATCGTGGCACGGTGACCTTTGATCGTGAATCAGACCCGTGCGACTAAACCCCATATCTGATCATCCCCAAATTTTACATGGTGCTTCATCGGGCTATGGAGCACCTATCCTATAAGTTTCATGGTCAAAGGGCCACCAGAACTGCTCCGGTTATCCAAACAATCTCTAAACCGCCCGTTGGTGGACCACTAGTTCCAAAACTATAGAATAATGTCCGTCTCATTGGGCTTGACGTCCATCGCGGGAATCGGACCTGGGTACGGTCCAGAACCGGTCAACTTGAGCTAAAGGACGAGTGCATGAGAAGTGCAAATACCCTAAAGGAATGAGTTGGAACTTAAGTGAATTGAGTCGTCCACTCTTATTTCGGACCATCGGTTTGCGACCAAACTTTACCCATGGAGTAAGGATATTTCCTTGCTCATATCTGTATAGCCGTGGCCCTGATCGACTATCGATGATCGTTGAACAGACTTCTCATCATATCTGTCGATCGGCGCATCCAAATGGCGGGCTGATCATATCCATGCGTAGATCATCAGTAGGGCTAGCTATCCTACGGTGTATATTGACTTGTACACCTCATAGTGGGCCCTAGAGCTTAGAAAGACCTTCTCATAGGTCTAGTATAGTGAAAACCCATCTCTTAGGGCCATTTACACCAAACCTGAGACTATATAAGGGCCTCATTTGGGGCACCCCTCTCCCCATACGAATTTGCCCTAGAGAAGGAATGAGAGAAGAGGGAAAAGGGAGAAGAGAAAGAGGAGGAAAGAGGAGAAAGAGAGAGGGAGAGTGAAGAAGGGAGTGAAGGTGGACCCTAGATCAAGGTGGGGCCTAAAGAATCAAACCCCACAACTCCCTACCTCTTCTCGAAGAAGAATCTCTCCTCTACAACCGCCCATTCATCCCGTTGATCATCTAGGTAAGACCCATCACCCATTTTTCCTTAAAACCCTTGTGATGAGAAGGGATTTCATGAATTTCTAACATGTAAATGGTTGTTTTAGGGAATCCGGCCGTCCGACCCCAAAAGCCCTCATTCCTAGGTCATTTCCAAGATCTCAACGATCCATAGGTGCGGACTATTACTCTTAGGTGACCTAGCACCAATTTTAATACGAGATTAATGATTTTGATTGCTTGGATGTTATTTTTGAAAGCCTAGAAAATCCTAGGAATTGTGTGTTGGTTGATATGACATGGATTTATATGTTTTGACTCTCTCTGTCATGATGTCGTTTATGTTTCTCACATGATTTGATGTATGGATGATCATATGCTCATGCCGTGTTGATTTTTATACGTTGTTGCTTCATATTTCGTATGATTTCATTACTCTTGGGTGTATGATTTCTCAACATGGAGGAAGTGTTAACTTCCTCAATAACCCACACCACACACATATACTTTATTTATAATATTAACGATTTGCTTGTAGGAAAATTTGAATTGTATGTTGAGCAATATGAGATCAAGGTGTTGAATATGTTTGATGTTATACTAGTAGTTGGCATGTTATAAGTCACCATTCCTACCCTTGGGTTGGTCAGGAACATGAGGAGAGCGAAGGTGGTTCCGTTGGTAGGACCACCTTGAGGCTAAACCCATGGGTTTGGACGAGTACGTGTGGGCGGCAGTAGTTAGGCTACATGGGTCGCTTGTACCCGATGTCGTTCCGCCACATACTTGCCTGAGCTCGTGCGGTTCAGTCCACTGGCTGACCCACCTAGTTTGTTAACCTTGTTTGCTCACACATGTATGGAAACTAGAACACCCAACCACCGTTGTAGCCCATCGATACCGGATAAACCGATCCACGCCTCGTGAGCCGGCATGGTGGAATGGGACACGGTACGCAGGGGTGACGCGCCTCCCCGTAGTGACCCGAGCGACCCACATTCAACACCCCCATGTGCTTGAAGTGGGGGATGGGAACCGACGGGGTCAAGGATCGCGGGTCTCGGCCTCACACATTGGGGGCTTGGCCTCGCAACTAGTTCGGGCATTTGATACGTGGGGTGTTTCCAATTTCTGGATGAATGGACTTAACTAAGAACCTGGTTAACATCATTATTACATGGCATTAGCTAGGTTGGCGACTCGGCAGTCGAGGTCGCACTGAGGGAGTGTTGCATTGGCGATCGTTAGATGTAGTCGCACGAGGGAGCGTTGTGGTGAGGGCATATATCATATCATCCTGCATACATGCACATTAATAAGACTATATAGATGTTTATGATTGATTGCTTTTCATTAAATTCTTATTATAATTGATGCTTGTTGCAACTTAAGGCTAATAGCACCCACTGAGTTGATCACTCACTCCCACTCTGGGACGGTGTTTTAAAACACCAACCAGACCCGTTCATAGATGCAGGTGATACAGATTTCATGGAGCCTAGCGATGCGAACCTCGAGGAGGAGGACGAGTTCCCTTACTTCCAGTTGATGAGCAGGACCCCGTCGGATCAGTAAATGGGTCGTTGGATCGCTGCGCGGAGGGCTCAGCTTTATTCTTTTTTTTGACATATTATTCTTTTGTGATTTTGTTGGGTGACACCATGTGCGACCTTTTATTATTTTTTCTTGGTCATTTATATGTGTGTGTGTGTGTGTGTGTATATATATATATATATATATATATGCTAGTTAACTTTCATTTCAGTCGACAGGTGCATTTGTGCTTCATGTTCCAGGAACTCCAGGCTGCACATTTAAACCCGATTAAATGCATATTAAGGAAAACCCTGTTTTAGTAACCCCGGGAACTCAGGAGTCGAGCGTATGCACGACCCCCGATTTTCAGGGTGTTACAATTTCAATCAAATTGACACCCTGTCAATCAAATAAAAAACCCTGTTTTAGTAACATATTGAATGCACTCGATCAACACTTTTCCTAACATCTTAAAGAGAAATTTCGAAGCTTATAGACTCATTCCCTACTTCACAGGAGGGTAAGATGAAGGATATAACTAAAGATTAAAGCAGCTATATGGTAGTGTCTAAAGGTTATGTGGGTAAGTGTGATTGTTGGAAATTGATGGCTAAAGGTTAGTGTAGCTAAGGTGGTATGGCTAAGCTGTCATGGTGCACCCTAAGTTAGTGTTGTTAGTGTGATGGCTAGGGTAGTGGGTAGATGTGATGTGGCTAATGTGATGGCTAAAGGGTACACTAAGGATGATGGTTAAAGGGTACTGACCAATGGGGTAGCTAAGGGATAGTGTGGTCGGGGGTGATGTGGACAGAGGGTGGTGGCTAAATGGGTTGTAGTTAGATTGGTGTGGGTAAGAGGTGCCTGATGGTGGAGGCCTTCCATCTTGATTTAAGTCAGTTTTCACATGCATGATAATCGTACATTTTTAAGATCGATGTCTATAGATATATCCTAAGCATTTGTGTCGATCATAACTTATTTAAGTATTGGGATATATGGAATGCAATTATTCTCGATTAGTGACTGTTGTGACCAATCTCAAGTTCTCTAAGACTAAAGGATATACTGTGTAATCCTCACACAACTCATAAAATATAAGATAAATGTAACATTAAATATATCTAAAGCATATAACACATGTTCAAGAAGGACCATGGTCATTAAGATCAACGACTGGAATGAACCTTATCATATCTACATGACTAGTAGATTAGAGCGTGCACTGGTTTTTAAGGGCACTAACTCCAACAAATGACCCTTACATGTCCTCAAGTCTAAGGATTGATTATCTTTCATGCAACATGAAGTCTTGATCACATTAATCATGGTCTAGGCTAATGGCCTTCTATACTATTGACTTAAACTTGATCATCCAATGCAAGTACCCAAAGGTCCAATTCTAGAATTTTATGTCTATGGTACACACACTTACACCCCAGTGTTGGGTATGGGCAAAGGTATAATTGATATCAAGTTGACTCTTTATGGTGGAGATCATTCATTAAAACCCAAGTTAGTCCTCACACAAGATGACTACACTTCTCATAATGCAATGTCCACAGATGTGTTAGAAGCATTTGTAACGGCCATAGATTAATAGGGTGTTGAGATTCATAGATTACAACTCTCCTTAGGTCAATGATCGTTGTGTCCAATCCCAGGTTCCCACGGACCATCCAAGGAATGACTTCAGATATAACCTATATTTATATGTTTAATATGATATCAATCATTAGTTAAGGCATACCACAGTTATTAAAAAGGACTTATGGTCATCATGGTCAATAGTTAAGATCGATCTCATCACATCTACATAACTAGTAGATTAGGGTGCACAATGGTTTTCTAGGGCACTAGGCCAACACCATCCCCCTCGCATTGAGAGAGAGAGAGAGAGAGAGAGAGTGAGTGAGTGTGTGTGTTTCTCCTCTCCTCCTACATCCACGCATCATACATGTGAGGTTTATTGGGCGAACGGTTCTCTGTGCATTATCCTAACCCCGCTCCAAACTCGATGTGTTGGCCCGTCTCCTTTTCTCATCCAGGACAAATTTGGGATAGAACCTTCTTTCTTGAAGATACGACGTCATATGACTTTCAACATCAATGATCAAGAAGTAACTTTGAACCTATAAATCTTTGAATTTAGTTTATGTAAAAACTTGATAAAATCAAAATGGTAATCTTTATGGCTTAATCATTAAATATGGATAGAAATTTTATGTCCGATGTATTTCTAAAAACTCTAACCTGTGGATAAAAAAACGGTTAGAAAATGGCGTCACAACAATGATGTGTCCGAAGTGGAGATTTGATTCCCACATCTTCATATAACTCACCAAATGGCACCTGTGTAGGTATTCTTGCGGGTGAGCACAATTGGATGACATATGAGCTAGCATGTGTGGAGAGTAGAGATCGAATTCTTAATTCCACATCATTTTATTATGAAAGAATATGAGTGCTTGGTGGGCACTAAGGATAGAAATTGAGAGATGAGAGTTGGTGAGTTGGGTCCCACCTTAATTGGGCTAGTGAAATGACATTCTTGACATTGACTTAGGGGGGAGTGTATACCGTATATAATGTTAACATGCTAATTTTTCCTTCAATTTTATACAACTTACTATATTTTTTAATAGCTATATTGATTAGATTATTGGGATTAGTTGATCAATGTGATTTAAGAGAGGATTTATTGACAATTGGACTGATAATTTGGTTGGTTTTGACAGTATATTGGCACCACATGTGAGGTGGATGAGTCAACACTTTTCTTCTTTTTTTTTCCTTTTTAAAGTACAAATATAGATTTTTCCTTCAAGGAGTCGTTGGCAGCATGGATTTCAACTTTAGCTTTTAAATCACAGGGTTAAAACCTTGCATTTTCAATTGTGTTTGGCGCGCACCTTGGACTTTTTGACTCTGAAACTTCTTAAAATATTTTGTATATATATCACATAGGGCTGAAAGTTGGGTGGGTTCAACCCGACTAACCCGTGGTCAAACTGACATTGGGTTGGGCTTGGGCAGGATGTATCAAGTTTGGTCTCAAGCTTGGGCCATACAAACACCAACCCGATAAAACTTGAGTTGGACTTGGGTTGCCCGACCCAACCTGAACCCAATCAATATATAAATTCCTTATAAATTAATTATAATTGAGTGCAGATCATATGTGTTGAAGGCATGTGAAATTCCAATACCATCAGGTTTCATTGGTCCACGTCATTTCCGATGACTCAAGCTAACAAGATACGCCGGATTTCTCTCCCAAATAGAATGTTTGATACACAATATGACTTTTAAAGGAGTAGTTGTCCTATATTTTAGCCTGTTTATCTAATAAAAATGAACTTTTTTTATGAAAAATAACTACATATATAATTAATAAAATTATAGATATAAAAAATGAGATGTGTATTAAAAATATAATAGACTAATGTAATAATGAAAATATTAGCATATATCTATTGACCGACTTGGCCAACCCGACCGAGCCTGCTTGGGTTGAGAATTCCCAACCCGACGTTAGGTTAGGTTGGGTTGGGTTGGGTTGGATTGGGGTTGAGGTATAGGAACCTTGGGTTGGGCTAGGGTTGAGCATCGACCTAACCTAACCTGCCCGACTTTCAGCCCTAATATCACATGATAGTGAATGTGAGGAGGCAAATTGTTTAAAATATTCAAACGTCACATACATCTGTAATATGTAAGAAAATTACTATGCTAAGTCAATATTAGATAGCCTTGGGCTAAAAATAAAACAATTCCTATATCAAGCGGTGCATTAGTTTAATAATAAAAACAATATCTTATATGTCTTTTTGTATAGTTGCATAGGCTTAATTTTTACTTATATGATAGTATGAATACAAGTGAAATATATCTTAAATAAGATAAAAAGAATATGGTTATCACAATCGGAGCGGATTTGAAATTCCAAATTTTACAATGTAAATTTATATGAAGTATGGTTAGAATTGAAATTTATGATTTTTAGGCGTGCTAAACGTGAACTTATTTAGGAATCCTGGATTTCAAGTTTTAGCTAGCCAAAATCCTGGATTTTGTAAGGCTACTAAACGACCCTTAAAGCTTTCATGTTCCAAGGGGTATTGATTCAGTGCTAGAACATTAAAAGATATGAGTGGATGGCACACGTGTTATAGATCCAGGGATTTATCACTAGCACAAATCGTGAACATGCTATATTGATCACGTCAAGTCCACATGTATGTTTATTTTGCACCATGCCCCTCCTAAGGGATGTTTGTTTTTTTTTTCTTCTCACACAAGTTTGACCTGCATCGTGAGTTGACCAACACCATTTTATCCCCCCTCGGCATGTTTGTAGTGTACTCTACTTCATGAATGGCTTGGATTTTCAACATGTTTGCCTTTCTCGAGATCTCTGGGCCATCTTGTCACATCATATGAGGGGTCTTGATTGAAATTCATCTTGATCTGCTGCCCTCAAGCGACAGTCGGTTCGGGCCTGGAATCAATATCTTGGCGTGCTCGGACCCACCTGTTTTGGGCCTTTGGGCCGGGCTTGGACAGACCACAACCGGCCCATTGATAGCCTTACTCCCGCGACTTGTTCAATGAGAGCAGTTTTCCCGAAACCACTTCCTGAAATTGGTAAAAACCTAAGTCTACGCTTTTTTCTAGAAGAAAGAAAACCAGTCATGGCGATGAGATCTGTAGCAATCAGTCGAGCTTCTCTCTCACGCCTCGTCGAAGCTTCTAGAAGGGCCTCTCGCAATTTCAGCGATGGAAAGGGTAAGGTTCTGAGCGAGGAAGAGAAAGCTGCCGAAAACATCTTCATCCAGGTATCTCTCTCTCTCATAACCCTAACTCTTGTGCGGCGGAGAGTTGGCTATAGATTATGGTTCTTCTATCTCTATCGTATAATCATCTGGATGTAAATGGCTACCCCCTCCATAATATGTTTATAGACACTCTAATAACCAGTGTAGTTAAAAGGCGCATGCCAGGTTCATTTGCCCCTGTAGCCTCCAAAATGTTTAGATGTATACCTGGATATTGTAGTTGCTATTTTTTATTATTATTATTATTTTTTAAATTTATATAGTAAATATTAATATTTGATTATTTATAGGTATACAATTGTTTTTCTTGATCAATAAAAGTCAAAACCATTCAATTTCTCTCACCTGAAAAGCATGTCGGTCCTTTCCATCCATAGGCTCCAGAATGTGGCTTTAACAACCACACCCCATAGCACCCTACCTGCAGGACCCTAGCTGCAACCTCTCCACCTTGCACACAATTCTCTGACAGATGTCGGGATGATCCCCTGGATGCCAAACTTTTTGAATACTGCTGTCCAAATATCCCTCATGAAACTACCATCGAGCAATGGACATAAACAGTCTTCTTTTGTTTCTTTGCAAGAACACATCTGTTAGGGATATACATACCCCTTCACCTCAGTTGATCTACGGTCAAAATTTTCTTTCCCTACAGAACGCATTACCTTGAACGCGGCCTTTGATGACTGTGAGAATTTGCTCAGAGAAAAATATCATTCAATTGTCTTATTCCATATGTCCTGTGCCTTAAGGATAGGCTCACAAGGCTTCCTTCTTGAGAAAATCTCATCACAAACTAAAAATCTAAAATAGATTTCTTTACTAGCCACGATCTCTAAAATGAGAAACCTAATAAACAGGAAAACTTTGACGACACATATTTCCTAACATGGAAATATAGAAAAAGGAAAATATAATCCATCTAAAAAAAGAAATTGGGCATTTTCTTGTTCACGTGTGGGAGGGATGTAATTGCATTAATTACTCCCGGCTTGGAAAAATTCGACTTTGTCAAGTTAATCACTACATATTCCTCATAGAGCTCTAGGTTGATGTGCTTGATATCATCCAATGAGATACATGTGTTGTGGTTGAGCCCTCCACATGACAAGAAACTTTTGATACCCTCCTTGACATGTGGAAACTATTTGATCGTCTTTAAATCTTCAATGACATGAAAGATGTTTAAGCCCAGGTCCAAATTGAACTATAGCCTCAACCATAACTTTGAAGCTTATCAGTTTAACTATGTTGAAAGCAATGCCGATTTGGTAAAATCACTTAGCGATATATCGAATAGTGGTTTTTCTATCTTTTTTTTAATACCGACTTTCCAAAGTTATTTGAGCCGGCTCTTTGCCTCAACCCATTTGGTCGACGACATCCTCGGGGTGTGGTCTATGCTATCTATCCTTAAGCCCATGCCCTTGGGCTCTTTTCAAGACCGTTGGTGGTTTAGACTAGCCTGTCGAAGTAGGGGTAGGGCTAGCTTCATCTACATAAACTACGTTTATATTCTTGTACGCATCTTGTTCCATATATTTCTTTTGACGTAGGACATTATCGCATATTTTTGTTGATTATTTATCCATATACTTCATGATCTCCCTTTGGATTTCTGGAGTAATTTTGTCGCATGCTTATACATTTAACTCCAATAACTGTGCAAGATGTTGCTTATGCTGCGCAATGCCCATCGGAACCCACATACCCACATAACTCACATACTATGTTAGTTTTATTCGTAGTATTACGATAATGCCCATTCTTCCAATCTGGGTCATTCGACTTGGGTTTCAAAGAGAAAGACTGAGAATAAGACATGGTGTGTGGGGTGTGTGGGGTGTGTGTGTGTGTGTGTGTGTGTGTGTGTGTGTGTACTATTGATTCTTCTTGTTATAACTTGTAAGTTGTAAACTTGTAAAAACTAAAAACTAAACTAAAGTAAAGGCTGAGTCAAGACTAAAAAGATGAGAGAGAGAGTGGTTACACAATTACACAAATACAAATTACACAATCTAAAATTCAGAAATATATTCTTGTCATAACCCTTGAATGTTGTAGACTTGTAGTAGAATGTATATTCTTGCCTTCTTTGAACTCTTGCTTGATTCTTGAAATTTGAAACGTGACTTGTAACTTGTAAAATGTAAAAACAAAAAATTTCTTGCTTGACTCTTGTCTCTTGAGTTGAGTCTTGATTTAAATATAGAGAAAGAGATAGAAAGAGAGATATATTCAAATTTCAATAGAGACGATCAAATGAATGTATAGATTGTAGAGAATGAGAATAAATGAATGTAGATTGTATAGTGTGGAAATGGGAATCTAAATGCAGAACTAGAAAATGAAATGAGAGAATGTATCTAGTTGTAGAAACTAAAAAGTTAAAACCAAAAAATAAAATGAGAGAATGTAAGTATGTAACTAATAAGAGAATGTAGAAAATGAAATGAATGAGAATAGATAGATGTAAAAGAACTAGAAAATGAAATGAGAGAATGTAAATTACTAAATTGTACTTATAACTAATATTAATTAGTAAGAAATGAAATGAGAGAATGTAAATTACTAAATTGTACTAACAACTAGTAGTAATTAGTAAGAAATGAAATGAGAGAATGTAAATTGCTAAATTGTAATAATAAGTAATAACTAATAGTAATTAGTAAGAGAATGTAGAAAATGAAATGAATGAAATGAGGGAATGTAGAACTATGTAATGTGAGACTTGGAATTCGATGTCTTCTTGCTTCTTCTATCTTGAATCTTGATTGAAGCTTGAAAGTAATTGGAGCTTGGGCTTTGGAGACTTGGAACTTGAGAGTTGAAATGTAGAGAATGTAAGAAAGAATGAGAGATTTGAAAGTAAGAGAGTAGAGGAGAGTTCGAGTGAATGAAACTTGCATATAGAGGGGACTTGAAGGCCTTTTTATAGGCAAAAAGTCCGGATTTTGCAAAAATAAATAAATAAATATAAATAAAAATCCCGACGTTCAGATTTTTTACCGTTAGGCGAATACGCGATCATATATGTTGTATCCGATCGCATACATCGCATATGCGATCGTATATTCTCGCACATATACATTGATCGTATATGTCATGACCACATATGCGATCAATGCAAAAATATGCGCACATGCGACCGCACATTACAACACTAGATACATGTCTTATGAACACCATATATGTAAACCACCTCTTTGACAAAAATGTTGGCGATGTATAGAGCATCCGATGTCTTCTTACAAGGGATGAATGAAACATCTTAGAAAACCTATCTACCACAATGCAGATATGGTTATAGCAACATTGAGTCTTTTGTATCTCAAGGAGAAATTCATACTAATGTCTTCCATGAGGCATCTAGTACTAGTAGCAGAGTATAAAGATCGGTGTTTTGCTTGCTAGCTTTCTCTAATTGACACACTTGACACTTTCGAACAACGATCCTTTAAACTTAAATGCATTGATGGGTGCCATAGATGCATGAACTTGTGGTCGATTTGGAGGCATTCGGGTGGTCCCCAAATCGGCGACACTATTCATTTGCATTTATTTATTTATTTTTAAATTACTTGGGGGGGAATGATGTCAAATGCTTAGGGATGTGCATTATTGGGATGGGTGCCATAGCTTGCTTGAATTTTGGGGTCAATCTAAGCCTGTCAAGTTCATAAAATCATTAGACAGTTGAGACAACAATCTTTGAGTGGACCATTACTCCATAAATAAGTTCAAAAGCACAAAAAAATACATATTTGGAATCCTCTTAAATTTCTAGGATTTTCTGACTTTTTTTAGGAGTTTTTCTTTAAAAAAAATCCTTTCAACCGTTATAGGGGGTGTAATGGCCATTACACCCCTTGTTACGGCCTTTATGTAAATTGGTAATGGTGGGGAACGTTATGCCCATTGTTACCATTACGACATATGTTGCTATGGAGTTTTATGTTTTTGGTGTGAACTGTTTAACTAGAAGGGAAATTTTATAGAATAACTATAAGACTAGCCATGCTTTATGGGACAAAATGTTGGGCAGTTAAGGAACAACATGTTCATAGCTGAAATGACGATGTTGAGATAGATGAGGAAGGATAGAATTAGAAATGAATGCATTCAAGGGAACTTAGGAGTAACACCAATAGGTAATAAGATGAAGGAAAGTAGACTTAGATGTTTTGTCATGTGCAACGGAACGAAGAATGTGCGTTGGTTAGGAGCGAGTTGGTAGAAGTTGAAGGTTCTAAAAGGGCAAGGGGAAGGCCCAAAAGGATGTCGGTGGACGTAGTAAGAAAAGACTTGATGACCATGGTTTAAATAAAGTTATCGCCCTTGATATTGGAATGGTGGAACAAGATTCGTGTAGCCGACCCCACTTAGTTGGGATAAGGCTTAGTTGATGATGATGATAATGATTTGTGCAAAGACTGAATTTAAGAATAAACCCATAAGAGATGATGTTGATCCCAATCACCTTCCTTGTTTTATTATGCCATTCGGAACTGAATTTAAGAATAAACCCATAAGAGATGATGTTGATCGCAATCACCTTCCTTGTTTTATCATGCTATTTGGAACTATGTAGATGCTGAACCCAATTAGTTGGGATAAGGCTTAGATGATGATGATGCTTAGATGGTTGATTTGTTAGTTGTGTTACATCAAGTCCTGTGCTGAATACACATGTTTTGCCTTGCCAGTTTATTATTTAGAGCCTTTTACACACAATGATGTCTCCATGTCTAAAAGGTTTTTAAGTTGTTTTTTTTTACTCAAATTGAATGTGAATTTGTCTACTACCTCAAGTGGTATCTGTATCTATTTTAGGACCTTTCATTTCAAAAGGAGTTCCAGTGCATCATAGCCTTTGTACTCATGGCTTGTATTACTATGCTGCAGAAAACTGAACGGGAGAAGCTGGAGAAGCTTGCACGCAAGGTATGACACATCCAAGCTACCCACTTGACATTCATATCAGATGAGGTCCAAGAGTAAAGCCCGCACACGCCAGCCGACCACTATACTTTTTTTCAAAAAAAAATCATTAACAAAATTTTATTTTTATATAAAGAGCCCCAAAGGGAAAAAAGAAAGGAAATAAGATCAAATCTATCCAGGCAACGGATATGAATCCCCTATGCAAGATGGATCTATGGTCAAGAATCGGCAATACAATTTGAATTCACAGTTAATTTACTCTGAAAAAATCTGCCTAATGCAAGATAGTAAGCTCCAGTTAGGTGCATCCAATTTTATGGGACCACCCATTGAATCGATCCAGATGGCTGATTGGCCTGTGGGACCCACAGGACCAATTCGATTGCCTGTATAACAAACTGGTTGGACTTTGGGGCCTACAAATCCAAAAAACACTATATACCAGCTGTTGGGTCCTTTTTACCAATATGGTTAAGAGTTTCTTTGTTAGTTTCCTTTCTTAGTTAAGACTTGTTTAGCAAGTTCATAGGTGGGGTTTTAGTTAGATTAGAAAAGTCTACAGCAATACATAGTTGGATTTCTTTGTAAGTTAGGAATTTTTGGGTGCAATGCGATATAAACATAACTATACATACGGAACTATTAAAGTTCTTGGTTCAGTGCATACAGGAGAGATTTTTCTCAATTCTAGAAGAGTGATTCTTCTACTTCAATTTCTAGCAGTAACTAGTAAAAGGCTGTTGAGTCTACTTAAAATCCCCCTTGTCAGTAGGTGGAGATTCTCAAAACTTGGAGGTGTAATTTTCAAATCGAAATTGTTATGAATTTACTTTCAGGCTCAACTTCCTCTCTCTTGCTTCATCCAAGTATGGTTGGCGAGTGCCTTTGCTGATGTTTTTTAGGATTTTGATTCGTATCATGCTAAAAAGGTTTATACACGTTTGTTCTCACCTTTTCTTTATCAGTGATAGTCTTCGATTTGTAAAACTAAGATCTAGCAGTTTATTGCTTCATGTAAGATGGACCACCCAAAATGGATATAAGATGGGAAGAGCTATCTCATCTTTTCAATCATTCTCATTTTTAGTTCTATACTCCCATTTTGGGGTGGAACAATAGGACTTACATTTCCAACTGCATTTTCATGGTCCCACCAAGCACCCAACAAACCCTCGTATGCAAGTTGGACAAGAAATTCTGTATCATCTTACCATCTTACCATCTTACATGAAGCATTCATTTTTTGTTCCACGCTTGCTCGGAATGATATAATTCACTATTTTAGCATTTATCCTTCATTAAAAGGATAATGACACCTGGAAAGAATTATTCATATAACTTAATAATATAGAAGTGAAGGGACATGATAAGTTGAAGGACTTTTTCGATTTCCCTGCAAATCAGGATTGGTTCTTCTTTTGCTGTGGGAACAATCTACTAGGCATTTGCGGTGACTTGGGAAACAGAAACTGCATGAGGCAGTTTCCCTTTTTTCCTACCTTCTTCCCATATTGTGAGGTAAATGGTGCTGTCTATCACTTAAGATTTGGGCAAAGCGCATCCCGTCTTTGGAAACTTCAAGGTGCGCCTAAATGAAGGGGAAATCTGCTGTTGGACCATGGAGGGTGGCCTTGTTTGTTCTTGTCTGATAAATTCCTATTGGTCGGCTCAAAGAAGAAAAGACATGCAGCCAGGACAGATTTTCCGAGCACGCCATCTCGCTACTGCCATTTGGAATTGGGTCAAACTAGAGTTCATAGGAAACAGTTGTTGGTAGGGTTCTCCAGTGTTTGGACCCCATAAAAACCATACCTTTTCTAGTTCCGATTTCATAAAAATATGTAGGATCTCCCCCCCCTAAACAGGAAACACGTCCCTTTGAATAGCAGCCTGCTTTATAAAAGTGATAATATTTTATGCCTACTCAGCTTCGTAAAGCAGGAAAAATGTTCCCCGAAAAGATAAGTAGCTCTGAAAGATTCTCTGCTCACACCAACATGCTATCCACTGCCATTTGGAATTTGGTGAAAATAGAATTTCTAGGAAACTCTTTTTGTTTGTGTCTAAGTGTCCACACCTACTTAAAAAACGTATCTTTTCATAAAACAATGGAGGAATTCCATTTCTTAAATCAGGAAACAGGTCACCTTTGGTGATTATATATGTACCCACTTAAAGTCTGACTTTAAAAAGTTAAATGTCAGAGAGAAGCATAGAGACATTTTCGTCTTTTAAAATATATGACTTCAAGCTCAACGTATGTTCTATAATTTAGTAAAAGATTATGCGTGCAGTGTGTATAAAGAGTCAATGCACATATCTTCCACTATCCAATATTGGTGGGTGGGATTCTTAGCATGTGTTCAAAATGGACTTTTGCAAGTTCACATCTTGAAATTCTTGCGGATACCTGCCAGCTACGTTTTAATGGCAGGAGATAATATCAATTAGAAAAAGGCAGGAGGTAATAATATGCCCACTGACTCCCAATGCTCAGCGTGCACTGAGTCGTGCTCCAAAATTCCTTGCTTGAAAATGTCTAGAAAAGTGAAACAGAAACATATTGAAACTTAGGATTCAGGACTGGGCACACGTTCCCTATCTGTGTTTAAGGCAACTACTAAATGGAGTGAAATAATCACCACCTTTAGTTTTAAAACATCAGATTGCATCCCTCTCAAAACAAAGGGATTATCAACATTAGTCATTTATGTTTTGTGGACTTCGCTATATCAGGAAACATGAAACTTCGTCGGCCTTGTTTGTATTTTCAGGGCTATAAACCCGAAGAACAACCAACGGCAACTGCTGGAGCAACAGCCACTGATGCAAAACCAAGTGGCCCGTCTTCCTCAACATCTGGAGTATCTACTGACAAGGATCGGAACTATGCCGTTCTTGCTGGTTTCATAGCTGCGGCTGCAGCCTTGGGCTGGTATCTCACATCTTCTGCCAAGAAACCAGAAGAAGTCCAGGACTGAGATCCCCTTTGCGTTGAAGTTATGTGCGATGGCATGCTTGTTTGCATGTCTTTCATAAAGTCAGGTTCTTGAACTTCTTGAGAATGCATTGTTTCTCATAAATTTCAGTTTCTTCAACTTCTTGATAAGAAGAACTAGAGCCTGCTATCTTCTTTCTTCTCATTTATTTTTTCCCCAAGAATGAGAAAACACCTGTTCTTTTTCCTTATATATCATGCGCAATGTGGTGAGATTAGTTCTTGGAAGTTCCTGAGCCCCACCTCTACATGCTGCCTCATGCATCAAAAGTTGCACACATGGGATATACAAACCATTTATCAGGTGGGCCCTGCCTTGTGGATGACCCCCCCCCCCCCCCCGCCCCCCCCCAAAAAAAAAAAAAAAAAAGAAAAAAAGAAAATGAAAAGGAAAAAAATCAGGTCAGACAAATCCTTTGTTAGGCAACATGAACAAAAGCAATGTGCAGTTTAGTAAAACTTGCCAAGATGTTTGTTTATGCTATTGTGGGGCCTACTATTGGGTTGAACACCTGATTTTTCGGCCAGGTCATCCACATGGTGCGCCTACCTGATATACACTTGCATGTGCTAGCTGCATTTTTCTCTTTGGATAGGTGCATGCGGGGGCCATGTCTTTAGTAACAGGTGACATGAACAAAAATGATGGGCAATTTAATAAAAATTGCCAAGACGATTCTCTAGACTGTGATGTGGGGTCTACCTGAAGAGTTGAACGCATGATATTTTGGCCAGGTCATCCACTTGATGCACCTACCTAGTGTACCAAATAATATCTCTGATATTATCTGTATCGCCAGGCCAGCGATATGGAAACTTCTGGAAGTGTTAAAATTTTCAAATATCATAGATATTTTCGATGTCATTGGGGATAATATCCCGGATACCAGGGAAGCATCTGTAAATAGGTGAAAATTGATAGAAAATTGGAAAAGTTTTCGAAAACCCAAAACAAAAAAAAATCCTTTTGTGGGGATTTTTTATTTTTTTTTTGAAAAATTATTTCTAAAGTGATTTCGATTACCCTCTATTCTTGTTGAATAGAAGTTTGAATTTGGGGAGAAATATTGACTGGAAACAAAGATGGGTCGAACTCAAAGGTGACGAAAAATCAATAGAAATTTCTTTTTGTTTAAAAAAAATGATAGCATGGATTGCAATAGATGTACTAACATGGATTTGTGGCGGAAAAAATTAACATTCAAGCGAAGGGGGGGGGGGGGAGGGATGGGAATTGGAGAAATCCTCAATTTTCCATTTTATATTGGAAAATCTGTTCGTCACTTGTAATTAATGTGGAAATTTTATGTATTAATGGATGTCGGACAATCTATTGATTTGCTACAAAGTTCATATATTTATTTCATACCAATTTTTTTGTCAACACATGGTTAGGCCCATATAAAATAGAAACTTATTATGCTTAAATTTTTTATTTTTTTTCTTTTTGGCAACAATATAAGTCCAAAAGGTGTAAATATGCATCTTTTAGGGGGTGCTTTGGATATTAAGTTGCTTAAGATAAGCTAACAACATACTTAATCAGCCAAAAAGTAGAAAAACATGTTTGGCTTCCAACATCACAAGGAATTATTCCTCAAGTTTGTTTGGTCCCCCTCACATCCACCATCCATCATTTGGGGCCAGCCTTTGATGTGGATTGTTCATTGTATGGGCCCATCATGCGGACCCCTCCTTGGATGTGGGCAATTCATCATTAGGGACCAACCTTTTATGTGCACCGTTCATTATGTAGGCCTGTCTTTGATGTTGGTCATCCTTCATGTGGAGCCCACCATCATTGTCATTGTCCATCATGTGGGGCTCTACTTCAATACCCACCACCCATCATGTGGAGCCCACCTTTGATGTGGACTACCCATCATGTGGAGCCTTCAATGTCCACTCCCCATCATGTGGAGTCCACCTTTGATGTGGATAGTCCATCATGTAGGCCCCACCTTTGAAGTGGGTCGTCCATCATATCAGCTTGCTTTGGATGTTGGACGTTTATCATTATGGGCCAACCTTTGATATGGACCATCCATATTTGGCCCACATTAATATGGGGTCTCTATCATGTTGGGCCCACCTTTTATGTGGACCGTCCACCATGTGAGCCCGACCTCTAATGTAGACAGTCCATGTGGTGCCTTTGATATGGACAGTGAGAGCGTGAGAACATGCACCATCATAATAGGATGCAATGTACCAATGATAGTTGACGAGGATCTTTAAATATGGAGAGCTTCGGTACATGCACCATTCATAATAGGATGCAACGTACCGATGAACTGGATTCTTAAACAATGGGCCCCACTTGTTAGAATGGAGAACCCAAGCATAGTGTTAGAATGGAACCACCCATAAATATGAAAGAAAGATCCAAGCTGGTGGTGTAGCAGGTGACCTGCCTGACTTTTGAGCCCGTTTACCACACGAATGGTTTGTCAGTTTGGTGGATGTGGAGATGTGCCATGTGGATTTGTATTCATCTGGAATTCAAGCCCTGATCGTTAGATGGCGAGAAACATATGGTTGTTGAGTATTTTACTCGATGCTTGGGCTGAGAGTTTGTAAGTTTATAGCATGCTTGGGTTTCAGTTTATACAACACATTGCTCCAAGGATCAACACTATTGAAATGATCGTCATCACATTGGATGGCCCATATTTCGATATTTTAGAACATTTCCCTGATGCTTCCTACCGTCGATGGACCATTCCTAAAAAATTTAAATGTTTAATAGGAAATCTCTACCATTCTATTATTAGCCGTGGATGTATGTGTCTTATCCATGCCTCCTTCACCAGTCTAAACACATTTTTTGTATGAGAGCATTCTTATTAATTGGTTTTACTGGCGTCAATGAGAGAGAGAGAGAGAGAAGGAAATCCGAATGGGACTGCATTCGTTATGAGCCGCAGTGATTCATGTGGTCCGCTCATCTGGGATGGGCCACGCCTCATAAATTTCATTGAGAATCCTGTATGATGACTGTGCTTACTTTCCTTTCCCAGTTGAATGTGGACTATTGTCTATGTTTTCTTTAACAGTTTGTTCACAGTGTCAAACCTATAAAAGGTCACATGCCATCATACAGCCATAAGAGTATTCGAATCTGTATACTTTTCGTACATGAGGCCCATTGTAACCATGGGTTTGGATTATTAAGCCACATACACCACTTGCAAGAGCTGAAAACGTGACTGGAGGCTGAAGGGATGTATGATACCTGCCCATCGTTAATGAACTATTTGCGTGGATACCCTCCCAAGACTCCCAAGCGCGTGTGGAAGTGAAGAAAACACACACACACACACACAAACACACAAAGGGACGCGGATTAGCTACTACGGACGGCTTCAGTAGGTATCTTGCTACCAAGTGACGTCCCCGGGTTCTGTGGGGCCACCATGATGTATTTGTTGTATCCGCACCGTCCATCCATTTGGAGAGATCATTTTATGGCACGAACCAAAGAATGAGGCAGATCCAACCACAGAAAACAGTGGGGACAGTAACACCCACCATGACGTTTATTTGAGATCCAACCTGTTCATAAGTTCACAGAGACATGGACAAAGGGAAAAGACAAATATCAGCTCGATCGAAAACTTCTGTGGCCCCCAAGAAGTTTTTAATGGTAGAAATTCAATCTCTACAATTTTGAGGTGGGGTCCACTTGATCTTTGGATCTACCTCGTTCTTCGTGCCCTAAAATGATCTCTCTATATGGATGGACGGTATGGATACAACACATACATCATGGTGGGGCCCACAGAACTTGGTGACGTCACTCGAGGAGAGGAGCGAGATAGCTACTGAAGCCGTTAGTAGCTAACTGGCGTCCAAGAAAGAGGGGGCTTTGGAGAGAAATTCATCCGAATATTTTTGTATTTATCAGACAACTAAAGACAAGGAAAAAAAAAAAACAGACAGATGTTCTAAACCATGATGGGATCATATCGTTGTACAAACAGATCATCTGAACCATCCATTTGGCAGGACGTGAAGAACTATAAGATTGGTCGGATAATCCTACGTGTGCAACTGTCTGACGTCTAATCGAAGGTCAATAACGAAAAGTGGGATAAGTTCACATTTGATGGTTAAAAACAGCAAAGAGTGTGGATGTAACTGAACATAACAAGCACCAAATGGTGGTTCCAAACAATTGCAAATCCCCACCTCCAAGTCCTGATAAGTAGGATTCTTTCTCACCCAAGTCCTGATATAGGATCCTTTTTTATTGTTATTTATATTTATAACATCAGCCTGATTCCTGAGAGAGGCGTTCTCCATGGATGCAGATTCAGTTCTGTTCGGGTTTGCCGTTTGTACAAGCGAGGCCATTTTTCAAGAATACCCGAGGTTAATGAATGTGGTCCATTGTGGGTGGCCCATGCACTTAAAAAATCCTAAGATTTTAATAGATAGCCAACAAATAGATTCGAAGAAAGAAAAACATAATGGTTACTTTCACTCCTGAGAACCATCTAATCCTGGCAATACCATCAACTTCATTTGTCAACAGAGTCCATTTCCAGACCCTGAGCTCAACCAGGGATGCTGATTCCCAACAGAGACCATTTCGAGAAATAGGAATTTTATATGTAGTCCACCTCAAGTCCGTGTGCTCATTTAGTGAGTCTTCCAAATGTCCAACTAGTTCATTTGGAACTCTCAAAGGTTGGTTAGGTTCCAAACTCCCAGCCAATTCCATTTAGAGATCCACCTCCCAGCTACGGTTCCAAATTTCCTCGTTTCGACACTCAGATCTTGGTATCGTTTGCCTAGGGGGGGTGGCTAACAGTGAAAGTATGAATTGACAGTGGGTGAACTAACTAACAAAGCTAACAAAAAAAAAAAAGGTTCTAAATTTCCAATGGGTTTTGAGATCCAAACATAGCTATGACTGCAAGTCGGTTCATCCAGGGTCCCAAATTCCCAACAGAGTCCATTTTAAGAACCTGGGATCCAATTTCCAACAGAGTCCATTTCAAGACCCTAGACTCTGCCAAGAAGAGGAATTTACAACAGTCCATGAAGCATTTGCCATAATAATAATAAATAAATAAAATTGCCTACATTGTTGTAGGGTCTTTAAAAACACTCCCCTCTGAAACAAAAAGAAGAAAAAGAATGGACTTCGCCGCAACACAAACTCTGCATTCAAAGATCACTTGTGTATCCTTCTATCCACTCTATTGCTATTCATGGATATATCCTCAAGCTTGTCTAAGGCTAATGAACTCTGTCTCCTCACTGAGATTCCTACACGAGAAAATCATCACAAATGGGTTTTCCATCCCACCAATACCCTAACAACCTTTGGGTCGTCCCAAGGACAGCATTGCCAAAGTCACACATCTTCCCAAATTCTAATCTCATGACCCACTCCCACCCTATACCTCACCCCCTCCAAGAGTGGTGTATCCCGCTTTATGAGATTCCTCACCAAACTTGGTCATGTTCTTCCAAATTGCCCTTCTGCCTAATGCTAGGATGACAACTTATGGGCCCCTCCCTCTTTTGATCCATCTATTCCCATGCTTTAAACCTGTTGTAGCGATGGGGATCCTCACAAAAATTCCAGGTGTTCCCCAGTCTCATTTTATCAAGAAATCCACACTATCACACTATCGACCAAGTCCTGTTAAAATAATAATAATAATAATAATAATTACTATGAATTGATCCATTCATGAGAGGGAGAGAGGGGAGAGAGCCGAATAGGTTCACTTTATCTGTTTCAAGGACCAGTTTCAAAGGCATGCATATCCATGTCAATGAATACTCACAACTGAAATGCGGAAGTGCTCAATTCATGTCTGCAACCATGCTGTGTCAAGGTACTTCAGCAAGGAGGTCTTCTGTAGTAGGTTCAGAAAGCGAATGCCCATTTTTAGAAGGTGATCTTTACTCCACTGTAGTGCTTTTCTTTCTGCTTTCTGCTGCTCCTGTAACAGTATCTGAACAGGTCCTAGAATATACTTGCGAAATTACATGTTCCTGTCCTGAATAAGATTTATATCCAAGGTCATATTGGTACATGCTTCTCTCATGTTGTTTCCAACTTTTCCTGGTCACCTATTATTTTTTCCTCCTCCTGTATCCACCTTTCAATGAGATGGTGATCTGGAGCTGGAAGTGTGCATGGGAGGGAGGATGATGGGGAGGCTGATGATCTTTTAAGAAAATGCCTTTGCTTCTGATCTGCAAAACAGAGTATGGAATCTTCGCACATTTCCTGAGCGGATGAAGGTGGAGTAGGCTTGAAATCCTGCAGCTTCGAGTACTCCACAATTAGGTGGTACATGTATTCATAAACCCGCTCCATATTCAAATTTTGCATGAAGTCTTGTCCTCCTTTTCCTATGGCCTCTGCCTGCACCATAAGCCATCCAAAAATCATATTTTAAAATGTTCAATAAGATATGATGAAAGGAAGAGAGAAGAAGGTAAGAAATTGGACTACGTGTAGTCATGTGGGGGAGTGACTATGCACTGGTGTATGGAGCACTCATGTGGATGAGATCCACCCTATCAGGTCCGCCACCGTGTGTTTTCACCAGGGCCCAAATATCAGGTTGATTCAAAACTCAGGTGGGCTACACCATGGGGAACAGTGGAGATGGGAGGCCCCACCGTTAAAATTCAGGACATTCCAACACTCATGTGGGCCACACCAAATGAATTTAGAGTTTTTAGGGATGATTTTACACCATCCCCTACGACTTGGCCAACCTAAGTCTTGTATTGGACTTATTTCAAGGATCCACATTGAAAATGTGGTGGTGCACCTGGCAGACGGAGTGGATCTGATGCACATTCTCACCCATGTGGTGCTCGGTTGTAGGTACACCCTCTGTATGACTACACATAATCATGCTAGCGCAGTCTTTTTTCATTTTCTTCTTCTTCTTCTTCTTCCTTCTTTCTTTTACCATAACAGAAGATGAGGCCTTTGTCATTTTTGACAAAAATGGGATTTATAAAGCTGACCCCAAGCAGCAGCTGGAACAAGGCTAGGATGATGAAGGTGCCAACTGGTTTATAAATCCCTCAATAGAGGCATCGGTTATGCCCAACAATAAGATCAAACATATGCTAATGAGTTAAGAGGGGTTGATATTATTTATTCAAAAAGTGAAACAAGTGACCAATTGAGCATTTCCCATTCAAGTGGGAACAAGTGATGGAAATGGAGCCTGCCACATAGCCTAACATCCCTCAAAAACATGATAAGGCAAGATGAAGAAGGATATGTTGAAGGTTGGAGAGGAGGGAAGAGGGTACCTCCAATGGATGCTCATTGCCCCAGTCAACAGCAAACTTGATAGATGGACAAAGGTTGGTGGGACTAATGGGCCAATAGTTTTTTCTCGGCATAAGACCCCGGCTGAGGAAATCCTTGTACTGTGGATGTATTATTAGTGAAAGAGAACCACATGCGATTATATATTTTATACTCACTGACCATGCATATCCTTCAGCGTATATTTTATACCTGCAGAATTGTGAATCAAGTGTCAACACAAAGAAGTAACATGTGCAGAAAATGCATTTCTCATACTCTCTAACATATATTATAACAACTTAGCAAAGTGACTCACCGATAATTACATTGATTTGCTAGTTTGGACTGCTTGAAACCTGCTCTTGCTTCTTTAGCCCAATCCTAAAATGCAGTGCAGAGATGGTATGTCTGTCAAAACAGGGTTGCCACCATACTTGCAGCATGGATTGTGCATCCAAGTAGAGAAATGCCATTAATATGCTCAAAGGACTTACTTGACGCATGATCTGAGCACCCCAAGTCTTGGAGTTATTACAGCTTAGTAACTTTGTACGTATGGGAGACTGAACATCTGGATTACCTTTCCAGTATGCCGTCCTTGACTTCTTTTTCCAATTTAGTTCCTGAGAACCTAGTTTAATGCTTCTGAATTCCTCATCCCAGGGTGCTATGTTCACTTCAGGCCTGCAGGCCCAAGTTGCTATGTCAGTGTTGTGTTTCTCTGTTAAAATCCCCACTGAAATATGGGTAGTGAAGATAATCCATTTGTCACGATCGATCGAGACAAGTAAAAATACTTGCTGAGGTGACAAACCAGCCCAGAAAGTGGATCACAAGCAGCTGAACATTGGGAGAGCCCAGCATCTAGTTTCAGTCAGTGCTAGTTTGGCAGCCAATGGTCTAAGTGGGTATGGAAGGAAGCATCAATGTGAGCTGACGTTAATTCCTGAATTCCCCAAACCCTAGGGGATTTTTATTTTTTATTTTATTATTTTTTTTGAATACATGAGCTGTTTCATTCTTTACAAGAATGTTTTTTGCAAATATACAAGTGATTAGAATAGAATTAGAAGAAAATATGAAAATGAGAAGACGATAAAAGAGTTTTATAAAAGTACTGACCAACCCCAGAAAGACCAGTCGGGGAAAGGGATGTCCAAGTGATCTTTGGTGGTGCAGTAGCGGAAGAGGGGAGGGGGTGGCCAAGTAGTTGATGGGGAGAAATCGTCGGAGCGGATGATCGGCTTGTCCATGCAATCAAACATGAGATCGACGTCTGGGATCATCCCTGGGTACCTGCGGAGAAGCTGCAAGAGGCCCCAAATGGTAAACATGGAACGACTCTGGACGCAGGCATAGTAGAAATCGACGTATAGACGTCCAGAGGAAATAACAACACGGAAGGCAGCATGTTTGCGGGCTTGCATAAGAGTGGAGAAGGAAATGCGGGAAAGAGACCAAGGGTATAGATCTTGGTGGATCCATTGGAACAAGGGAAGGCAAGAAGGAGGAGAAGAGGAGGAGGAGGAGGAATTGAAGGAGGGTGATGGGATGATTGTGGGACAGGTAAGGAGATAAGAGCAGTGAAGGATGGGAGAAGTAGCTACTTGAGGAAACAAACCCCACCAAGGCCTCGACTCATCATCGTCGTCGTCGATAATGGATTGTTTGAGATTAAGAGGTGGGAAGGGATGCCAAGGAGTCGGATCCAAGTTGTGTCCAGCAACGGTCTTTGTACGGGAGACGATGCCCTCCACCTTGATGTGTAAGATGATTAGGGAAACGATAATCAATGAGAATAGAGCTAAGGGAACAAGGCAGATAAGAACGGGTGATGAGAATGTGGGTGTTCTTCCTGTTAAATTCCTCTTCTTCACATTTACACCGCCCTTCATTCTATTTTTCTTTTCTTCTCCTCTCTTCTTTTTTCTATTATTTTAATCCATCATCTGCTGACAAACAGAAAGAGATGGGCACGCACGAACGCAGCAGCAGCCTGGCTCCCTCCTCTGTTATTTTTAATTGCAATTCAATGCAATTAATTTAAAACAGTACCAAGGACCACATTGGATGGATTCCTCGTATGTGGTTATGACACGACGCCAGCTGTCTTCGCTTCGTCTCTGCCCCACACGGTCTAACCACATCACTCGTTTGCGCCGTTTACGATATACACCCACACCTTATATATATATATATATATATATATATATATATATATATATATATAAAATTTTTCTTTTCTTTTTCAATAATATTTATAGCTTATAGCAGCAGTTGATGAATATTCTGATATCAGCGTGCATTTAAAAGCTCCTCTCACGCTACCTTTCAATTGCATTGCCTCTTCTGTTGCCCAAAAAAAAACGTGGCACTGCTTCGACGAGCATGGGCCCACCATGATTATGTATTTTATATCCACGCCGTCCATCCGTTTTTTCATATCATTTTAGGCCATGAGCCCCAAAATTCTATTACTCAGGTGGACCATATATTGATTGACGACCAACAGGATTAACAGGCCACAAAAGTTTTAGATCAAGCTGATACTTGGATTTACTGCTAAAGGCGAAGTTCCTGCACTGGAAACCAGGTGGGGCGACTGTGATGTTTGTGAGAAATTCACCAGTCCATCCATTGTGTGAGTTCATTTTAGAACATTAGGGAAAAATTGAACCGGACCTAATGCTCAAGTGGGCCAAAAATGTGAGAATTGAACATCGATGGTTGAAATATTCATGGGGCCACGGAAGTTTTGAATCATGCTTATTTTTGTGTTTTCAGTTTATCCCACTTTATAAATGGCATGGATGGCATGTTGTTTCAACTGTAAGAATTTCCCAAACCACCTTTTCCTTTAGTACGGCCCACTTAAGTCACAAAACGGACGGACATAGTGAATTCCTTACAAACATCACGGTGGGCCCCGCCTCATCAACAGGTTGGATGACAAATAAACACTACAGAAACATTAAGGCAGGCCCTAGG
This sequence comes from Magnolia sinica, assembly GCF_029962835.1. Taxonomy (NCBI): domain Eukaryota; kingdom Viridiplantae; phylum Streptophyta; class Magnoliopsida; order Magnoliales; family Magnoliaceae; genus Magnolia; species Magnolia sinica. The sequence goes on along the minus strand of NC_080576.1, from coordinate 115,928,225 downwards.
AAGTTTTTAATAGTAGAGCATTCAATCACCACTGTTTCTTGTTTCTTATGGTATGGCTCACCTGAGATTTGAATCTCTCAGCATTCAATCACCATTGTTTCTTGTTTCTTATAGTATGGCCCACCTGAGATTTGAGTCTCTAATATCAACAAAACGGATGGAAGGCATGAATATAGAATACATACATCAAGGTGGGCTCCACGGTAAGGGCCGCGCCTAATCCGCTAGCGTTCAGCATCTTTTTTAAGTCAATTGAGCATCTGATTCTCAGAAGCGGGAGTTGATACCTTGTCATAAAGAGGCAAGGGAAAAGTGAATTCCTTTGCAGTTTCTATTCTTTTTAGTCCGTTTACAGGTGAGAGAATATATTACAATACTGATAGCATACCACCAATCCCGATGACGGCAAATGTTATTTATATATCAACCAAATCTAAATGTATTTTTTTAATTGTAAAAAAAATTAATAAACAAATTTAAAATCTTAAATATTTCTTGCACTATGATCACGCTAATTTCACCAAAAAATCCCTCGTCTTTAACCGGGTAAAACTTTAAAAGTGGGCTCAGTCGGTTATAATCCACCATGATACATCCATCCAGGTGGGCCTTACCAGCTTTCCACATATACAAGGTGCTTGGCTAAAACACCACCTCTTTCTCTACCCTCACAATCAAACCATTAAAGCACGCCTCTCCCTCTACTCTCACAATCAAACTCAAAACCATTAAAGCATCTCTTTGCTTCGGTGCAAAAATAAAAAAGCACCTACGCTTGGTGCAGCCCAACTGAGTTTTGAAATGACCTGATTTTTCAGGAGCCCATTCTTCCTGCTGGTGCGCATTTACTAATTAACCGGATGGCATGTGCAAACCAAAGTGGGCCTCACACACAATCTGAAAGGACCCTACCCAACTGTTGCCTGTGGTCTGACCCTTCTGATTCTTGGATTGGTTCTGTCTTATTATTATTATTTTTTAATACGTATGAATTTGAAGGGCACCTCGTATGCATGGAGTGGATTGTCGACCCTCCATCACAGTGGGGCGCTGATTAAGGGTGAAACATGATGCTATCTGGCGCAAAGTGGCATGCACGTGGGGGTCACACCCAATGAATGGCTTGGATAAAACTCACGCATGTGAGAGAGAGACTTTGATGGGGGAACACACATTAGATAGGTAGGGAATGAGCAAATTCCAAAGTTTTGAAATAGTCCACAACTTTAAATACGAATTAATAGGTGGCTCATGAATGTACTTTATCAACATGCAAGACTACTAAAAAGCATGGAAAGCGGAAGCAATCATAATGAGCAACAACACCGCCATTTGCTTTCCACTTGTCCACCTGCATCAATCAACCAACCTAAGCCTTTTGTTCAAATTAATTGGGGGGTACTCTCTCGCTCATCAATCAAACCCATGTGTTGACGTGGCAAAGTTCTGTGGGACCCCATCATGATTCTTGTGTTATATCCACACCGTAAATCCATTTTAGGGCATGAATGAGCCTAAAAAACGAGGCAGATCCAAAGCTCAAGTGGACCTCACCACAATAAACAGTGAGGGCAATGACAACTACTGTCCAAACCTTCCTAGGGCCCACCATGATGTTTATTTGTCACCCAACCTGTTCATAAGGTCACAGATACCTATATTAAGGGGAAAACCCAAATATCAGCTTGATCCAAAACTTCCCTGAGAAGTTTTCAATGGTAGGTATTCAATCCCCACCATTTACTACAGTGTGGTCCACTTGAACTTTGGATCTGCCTCATTTTTGGGCTCATTCATCCCCTAAAATGATCTGACAAAATGAATGGACGTGATGGATATAACACATATATCATGGTGGGGCCCACAGCTTTGCAACTCAACAGAGTACTATGTTCTACACTACCCAATTCAAGTCCCAATCAAACACCTTTAAATAATAATACTAATAAATAATACTGAAACCAGGCATAGATTAAATGAATTGCCTATAATTTTCCCAACTGTAAACCGGGTATCAAACATCCCAGTTGCTTGAATTAATAAATGAAAACTCTACTTCTCTTGGAGTTGAACATGGCAAGAATGGTTATAGAGCTGTATGAAAACATGGTCAACGTGACTTTGATGCTTTATGTATCCGGGCACATTCCTTAAAAACACATTCTCGTTGCTAATAGTAGCCTTGAGCCTTGCGTTCGTATGAAGGCAATTCCAACCTTCATAGCAAAAATAAAAATAAAAACTAAAACATGCAACTTGTCAGATGATACATTGTCACTTAGCTTACACGTTCATGTCAATATATCTTACATTTCATCACGATTTTGGACCATCTATAACAATGGTTGTTCAACAACAATAAACCTAATTCCATTAGTTTGATAAAGCATCTGTATCGTTAAGAAAGCAAGGCCTCTAAATCAGTTCACAGCTTACAGGGTTCATTGCTAACTATTGAACTACAGCAGAAGACTAACTTGGAGAAGGTCTACAAATTCTCCAACAGTAGCCACTTCCATGGAAGAGGAATGCCTAGTGCTTAGGAGACAGCATCCCAAGTGAGTGAGGATTTCTGTCCTAAGAGAGGAATCAAACTGAGCAAGGCTGCCTAAGTCATTCTGGTCATTATTGAATGTGCCCTTGCTTAGGCATAGCAATCAGTGCAGTTTACCCACCCCAACCCCAACACAAGCACACAAAAACACAGAAGAACAACATGCTGCTTCAAACATGTAATGCTAGTGCATGGCTTTTACTGTTTGATTCTTGACACTGTTTGGGGATAGCACAACAATTGAATCACTCAACAAAACCACTTTTTGTAGTTGAGCAAATGAGGGAAGTAGCAAGTAGGACCAAAATTGATCCTATTCAAGAAAATACACCTTCAAGCCACACAATTACACTACAGACTTGAGGTTTTACAAAAGGCACTATAAGCACGAGATTTGCTTGGGCTAATGCCCATGGCAGTGTCAGACAGTGCGTCTCAACACTGAGGTCATGGGTTGGAGTGCCCACGTGGTGTGTGTGTGTGTGTGTGTGTGTGGGTGTGTGTGTGTGTGTGTGTGAGAGAGAGAGAGAGAGAGAGAGAGGGAGAGAACAAATTCACACGTTGATATTTAAGCACTCAAGAACAATGATTACAGACAGTAACTTAAGAATTGACCTCCCTCCCAATTCGTATTCGTGCATTTCACCTACAACACCCACTTCAAACTGCGGATTTACACTTGAACTCAAGAACAATGATTACATGAGCGGTAACTTAGAATTGACCTCCCTCCCCATTCATATTCATGCATTTCTCCCTCAATGTGGATACGGAAAACAACATTGGATACTTGGGAAATGGAAATCCTTGGACTACCTTCATTCCATTATTATTTTTGGATTCCAGTTTTGTGGTGGATTCAACATACAGTTGCGTCAAACGGTCATTTTATCTCCTCTGCTTGGGAATTGATTTAACATTGTTTCTGGGTGATTTAGATCTCCACAGTTTTGGAGGAAAAGCTGCAATTCACTTTCTTTTTTTTTTCAATCGCATGAAGAAAAGCCGGGTTTTCCTTTTCCACAGAAACCGATTTCATTTCCAGAACTTTCCACATTTGCAAACATCCCTTAAGAAAATCAAACTTTATATGAAAGTGCGCATTTTAACTTTTAATAATTAGAGCTATAATACTGCATCCATTTTACAATAAATATTTTTTATAATGTAATGTATATTATTATATACATATACATAAAAATACATGCATACATATATATCAGTTTTGAACTTCTTAAAAAATAGACAATTAAAAAATGTGTCCTTACCAAGGACAATCCAAGGAAAATGAAGATGGTTATTCCTCTTTTATATATATATATATATGTTCTTCTTCTTTTTGAACAGTAACCAGAGTTCCAAGTATCAACAATATTATCAATAATATTGCCGATATTATCGGTATCGCCAGCTTGGCGATACCGATAAAACTGGTAGTATCAGAAATTCTAGGTATCGGAAATATATCTGATATGTCATAAAGTATCACCAATGTATCAATATTGCCAATACATCGCAATATTTTCGACTGTATAGATTCTAAATGTTGCTTGTATCACCAACATATCGATGACATTATCAATAATATCGCCATTGTATCAATATCGCTAAAAATCTATTTATTAAAAAAAAAAAAAAATCATTTCCATGGGCATATGGTTGTATGATGAAATGCACGCATGGACGGATGGGTGGATAGATCACACATGTGTGCATATGCGTATGCCATTCATTGTATGTATGTATTATGCACGCATGGATGGTTGGTTGGATGGATCATGTATGTGTTTGTATGTATGTATGTGCATCCGTGCATGCATGGACGGATGGATGAATCCACCATTTTCCCCATGTTTCCCCAATGTTTTCTTGAGCCAACAATACATGCTGTTAGGTCCCCAATAAGGGAAAATTTATTATGTATGCATCTTTTTTGCTATTATTTTATTCCTAAATATGCAAATATGTGTATTTTATTTTTAACATTTGTTGAAGTATAATTGAGAAATTTCACTATTTTCCCCAAGCTTCTCCAATGTTTTCATGAGTTAGCGTTACATGCTTTTAGGCCTCCATTAAAGGAAAACTTATCATGTATGCGTCTTTCTTGCAGTTATTTGATTCCTAAATATGCAAATTATGCATATTTTAACATCTCCTGAAGTTACATTGAGAAATTCCACCATTTTCCCATTGTTTCTCTAATGTTTCCCTCAGCGATACATTTCTGAGTATCAGCGATAATATCGGTGATATCAATGCATGTTTGGTATCCCCAAATCGATACTAGTAGTACAAACATCGATGGTAACTATGTTTCATCTATCTTTCCAACCCTTCCAGCATTCACGCTCTCTCTCGCATTGATGTTAAAAATGTAAAATCCATTATTTCAACCATATGATTCAAATCCTCAACATCCAATCTTTATCACAACTAATTGGTGTTAGCTACAGGAATCCTATTTCGCAATTCCACTCTATCAAGGGCCATAACTTAAGTCAAATTGTAAGTCATCTTTTCTTACTTCCTCAGCCCACATCCTTTTGGGCCTTTCCCTTGCCCTTTTAAAGCCTTCAACTTGCACCAACTCACTCCTAACTAGCGCAGTACTTGGTCTCCATTGCACATGATACTTCCCTCATGTCACTGCCTATTGGTGTTACTTCTAAGTTCCCTCAAATGCAATCATTTCTACTTATATCATTCCTCATCTCACCACTCATCCATCTCAACATCCTCATTTCAACTACACTCATCCTATGAATATGTTGTTTCATTACTAGCCAACATCGATGTCCCACAAAGCATGGTTGGTGTTATAGCTATCGTATAAAATTCCCCCCATCAATTTGAACATATGATTCACATCGAATTGTATAAATAACTTATATCGTACCTTTAGCTTTACTCACACAAACATCAAGATTGGGCCGTATGATCCAATCAAATTGTGCAATTAAATTGGTATTTGTGAGCCACAGTCCCTGTGTGAAGCGTGGTCCGTTTCTCAAATTTGTTATTTTATTCTTTTTGTTTGTGTTTGTCCATTTTGGTTTTTAAGTCAAGGCCTTGTTCGGGCCTTTTTCGATCATTTGACCTTGCATTTTGTACACCTGGGAGGAGCTCTGGTGGTTTTTTAGCTGTTGATTTGGACTTATTCAGCACGACGGTGGTCAGAATTGAGTGTTGTTTCTCCAAAACAGTTCTGTGGACAAGGCATCATATAGATACCTGCGTCACACAAGTAGTAGAGTAGAAGATGTTGCCATTACCAATATCATGGTCGTGTCTTTTGGATGATAACCACCTTGTAAGAACAAGAAAAAGTAAGTATCGGATTGTGCTCAATGCTAGCAGTAGCTGGAGTTTAAAATTGTTTTAGAAGGAATGGTAGAGGTACGAAAAAAAAAAACTGAAGCTTTTTATGAAGATGGTATGCAATTATTATGATAGCTCCTGGCTGGATGAGAATGGTGAAATTAGGAAATGATGGGAAGCAAAAAAGAAAAGATACATGGCCAATTTTGTTACACAAAATAATGTTGATGGCAGGCAAAAACAAGTTATGCTTAATGCAATATGAAAGAGAAGGATAACACCAATGTGTGCTTGGACATTGCTTGGTTTCTATATGTGAATCTTCTACTGTTTAATGTAGTTAGAAGTTCATTTTTTGCACCTATAAGTCCATCGCTAATTCTGGACCTGTTTAGAAGCTCTCACTGTATTATGAAATCTAGAGCACTTCCCTAAAAGGGGATGTTCAAACAGTGGAAAAGATGCTTGAGATTTACAAGAAAGATTGGATGAATGAAGGGTAGAAAATCATGCCCGTTGGTTGGACAAATGGTAAAATTGGTTAAATTACTACTTTCTTGGGAGTATTCAAGATGGAACTGTTCTTTTGAGAAGTGTAGACAAGTATGACATCTCAAAGAATATTGAAATTTCATATCCTCCCATCATCATCATCTAAGCCTTATCCCAACTAATTGGGGTCAACTACACTAATCTTGTTCCGCCATTGACTCTATCAAGGGCTATAACTTCAATTAGACCATAGGTCTTCAAGTCCTTTCTTACTTCCTACGCCCACATCCTTTTGGGCCTTCAATTTGCACCAATTCACTCCTAACCAGCGCAGTTCTTGGTCTCCGCTGCACATGACCAACCCATCTTGGTCTACTTTCCCTCATCTTCTAATCTATCAGTGCTACTCCTATGTTCCCTCAAATGACTTCATTTCTAATTCTATCCTTCCTCATCTTGCTGCTTATCCATATCAAGTTCTCCACGTCCTCATTTCAGCTACAATCATCCTATGAACAATGTTGTTCCTCTGGTAGATTCTATTATAGAAGCTGGAGAAGACATGAAAATTTCCCCTTTGGTAAATTCAATTTTAGAAGAGGCTGGAGAAGAAAAAGCCATTCAATTTGTAACAGACAATGCAACACCATATTTAAATAAATAAGGGTGGGACAACTGTTGATGGAAAAAAAAATTATGGTCCATACTGCATGACACCAATTTGATGACTTTTGATGGCCTGTCTAACTGAAGGTATAGACCTTGATAGAGCCGAACAGCGGAACATGATTAATGTAGCCAACCCCAATTAATTGGGATAAGGAGTAGATGATGCTGTATTCTAGGCATGCAGTATGACACCTTGTGAAGCTTTGATATTGGAAGATTTGTGAAGGAGAAAGTGGAAGCTGCTGCAATCACAAAAGCCTGAGCTGTTTGTAAATTATTTGTAAACATGGTTCAATCACATGTGAAGAAAGAAAGCAAATGAAGGGCAAAGATTTTTATTTTTATTTTCCTTTACTGCAGTTAGCAAGTTTGCAACAAGCTTTATTTAAAATGGAACATGCTTTTGGTAATCTGCAGTATTCTGTCAAGGTTCAATGACACTTATAGTTGTCAGCTTGGTTGATGGAGATAAAAATCCTGCAGTCAGTTGTATTTAGACGGGAGTGGACAGAAATCAGCTGCTCTTAAACCCTAGTTCTTGCAGGCAGCTGCCACAATCAACTCATAACACATCACATCCTTTTGAGGTTTATTGGTAGCTGATCATGTCAGGCTACCACCAGAACAATTGTAGGGTTTATCCAAACGACTAACCATTCCTATACATTTGTATTGCCCAAAACATACTAATAATTCGGAAATATGCCCCCAGATGCCTAGGAAAACAGGCTGAAGTCCATTGTCTTGAACTGATGTTTGCTGATCAAATCCATACAATCTACACATGACTGTTAAAATGCCATCAAATCCACATAGGAGACTCAAGGATTGAGTGACCCATGCTTTATCATAAAAATCAGGTGTTTGTCATCCAAGAACCATCATTTGCTGCTAATGGCCTCTCAAGTAATGATATTTGGATTGGCCTGTAGCATCAATCATTTTAATTTAATAATAGCAATTACATTGAGTTTGCCAGTCATCCACCCCACTTGACGTTGAAATTTTGCCCTAGTGATGACGGCTTTTAATATACAATGTTGTGGGAAGCCACTCGGCCACTCCTCTTAATTCTCCATAAAACAGGAAAAACCACCATTCTTGATCACAGTTGATTTGTTAGGACTTGATGCACTGACTGAATTGACCCATATATCATGAAAACATGTTGTTTATTACCAAATCTAACTTGGCTTGTAAGGGGGAAAAGAGACACAACAAAAGGGGCTAATCACGAGTGGTGATCTAATCAGTCCGTCCTTTGGAAGGTAATAGGGTACGTCTTTGCATCACTTAAAATACCATTAAAAATACAACTCTCCCATTGAAGGGGAGAAGTACAAAATCTGAAACATTCAGAAGGAGAAGCTAACCCAGAACTAAGGAGCCCTGTTTATGGAAGTGGATGTTTGAGAAACAGCAACGATAAACTAGGAATTTGTATGAATTTTCACATGAAATTATAAACACAAAAAATTTAATGTCAGAAAAAAAGATGACAATGTTGGGAATTAGGGAAGCCCCTCAGCCTGAGTTACATAAATAGTAATAGTAATAATAATAATAATAATAATAATAATAATAACAAAAATTAAAAAGAGGTGAAGGACAAGAAAGAGAAAAAGAGAAGAAAAAGGACATAAATACCTCAACTATCTCACTGAAATGAACCAACACAACACAGCCCCCAATCTCCACGTGAGTGGGTGAGTGAGGGAGGGAACTGCAACCTTTGTCCTTAAAACAAATAAACACAAGCACCATCATCACCAAACAGATTCACACTATAGACATGACACATGAGCATGTTATTATCCAATTCTCTGTTTATTGGGATGGGATGGGCATATGGAATGGAGATGGAGAGAAGAGTGAGATTACTGATGCGATGAAAATGATCAGGCCTTGTCGCTGTTGCTGATGTTGTCATTGGTGGTGGCGGCATCAGCATCAGCATCGGAGGAGGAGTGGCTGTGGAGAAAGATGTCAGAGAAAGTAGAAGAGAGATCGGAATAGAGGGAGACGACCTTGGCAACATTGGTGTTGATCTCGCGAATGAGGGCAACGTTTTTTGAGAGGTTGTCTGGGAGCTTCGACTGATGGTTCTCGTTGACCTGAGCGATCAAGACCCTGTTCTGGTCAAGGACTGTCTGCACGTGCTGAAAGCTGTTGCTAAATGTCTCCCATACCCGCTGCCGCGTCACATCATCATCATCATCATCACCACCACCATCATCCTCCTTATAATCATCACCATCCTCATCTCCTTTTCTTCCTCCTCGACCGAGGAGATGGAGGATGTTCCTTCTCCTACGCTGCTGCTGATAGTCTTGGGAGTTATCGCCCATGCTCGTGTCACCCGATTCTGCCGCAGAGGATGACGATTCTACGGTTGTCATGCATAGATCTAGATTCTTTTATTTTTTTATTTTTTTTTTTTTGAGGGATAGCAAAGAGAACACCCACAACAAACACCGCTTATCGCTTGTACGGCCGGCGTTTACCAACCACACCACGTATTCCTTGTTTTTATATACGAAACTCAAGCGACGCCCTCTTTCATCTGCATCAACTACACAAGCAACCAAAGGCGGTGGCTTAGATGTTAAAAACAAAATCTCTATTTTTTTCCCGTGCCTGCACCCCTCACACGTGCTGCCTGTGATATCAGAACCGCTCCTCCAATTGTTCCCAATTCGACAACCAGCTGTCCGGGACGCGGATTCCGTCACGTCTTTTCTGTGAGGCCCACCGAGATGTATGTGCTGTATATCCACGCCGTCCATCCGTTTTTCTATATCATTTTTTTGGGCATGGACCCAAACATAAAGTAGATTTAAATCTCATGTAGATCACACCACAGGAAACAATTGTCCTAAAGGTCCAACTTAATGTTTATTTCCCAGCCAACATGTTGATAATGTCACACAAATTTAGATGAACAGTCAATCACCACTATTTCCTGTGGTATAATTGGATCTGCTTTACTTTTGGGTCCATGCCTTAAAAAAACAGATGCATGCTGCCGATAAACAACACATGCATTAAGGTGGCCACACATAAAAGAACCGACAGAATCCACGCCCCTAGCTTTGTATATCAGTTGGAGGATTAAAATAAATACTACTCAAACCGTCCAAATTCAAGAAACTTTTCATCATATCCTCAAATCAATCTGATTTTGGGAATACACCCGTCCATCAACGGACCTGCAATGCAACGGTTTGAATTGACATAAATGCATCCACATTTCCCACAGCGTGCATGACGTTAAAAAAAAAAAATTTTAAAATTTAAAAAAAAAAAAAAAAAAAAAAGTGCCCTGATGCAAAGCCCACAAGCGTTAAGCATCATGATCACTCATTATCCTTTTTGGTAGGGTCCACTTGATAAACGGTCCTCACAGCAGCATGCTTTCAAATCGAGAGGGGTTCATGATGAGTTATGTTGATATGCTGGACATGGCCAAGATAACTCTTGAATTATGCCTCACCACGCTGGCTCATCTATTGGACGGCGGATTGAAGTAACAGGGTCTATAACGATGGTGTCCACTAATACGCAAGATATACTATTTATTATTTTATTATTAATGTATTTATTTATAACCATCATTCAAGTCTTAACTAATTAATTGAGGTGGGTTACATGAATTCTTTTCCGTTATTTCAACGATCACCATATTTTTCGGGTTACATGAATTCTTATCCGGTATTTCAACCATGTTGTTTTAAGCAACTGTCATGGTTTCAGATCATCATATTTTTCTAACTTTAACAACCTTCAGAGTCTACTTTCCATCGTCTCCTCACTAGCCATGTATAGTTAGGTCCATGGTTGAATGGGGGCATGTCATTGTAATTTTTGGACCCACCGTGGATAGATCATGCCTTGAAAATCTGATAGATAAGAATAACATAACAGGTTCCATCTTTTTAAATTTTTCTTTTTAAAAAAAAAGAAAAGAAAAGAAAAAGGACCATGCTTGTGCCACCCAAGCATCTTCCAGTCTAGGAGAGTTTTTGGGGCAATGGGTCCATCCATGGCGGTTTGCTAGAACAACAGCTTGGATCGCCCATCCAGCCCACTCACACCAAATTGAAAACCCAAGTAAAATGCAAGTAACCTTGGGTGGAGGATTATATAATTCCTCATCTCCTGATTAATTCGAAGTACACCCAGGGTCTTCCTCTCATAAAATTTGGATGAGAAGCATTGGCTTTGTGAGGCTTTCGTTTGGAGGGTGAAACAATTGGATCATATTCAAATTGGTAGTAGAAATTTTCTAATTCTTTTCTACCATTGAATTGTTCTCTTTTTAGATGTTTTTGGAGTTTCATTTCGGTACAAATGCCTAAACTGACTTGGAGTTTCATTTCGGTACAAATGCCTAAACCGACTTGGCAAATCATTTGAATTAATTCACCAAACATATAGCGGTTATAGTTTAAGATACCGAAATTTGAGTCTTTTAGTTTGGTTTTTACCTTTTCAACGAAGAGAGGAAGAAGACCTAAGATGAATTTCTCTTTCCAGATAATATCATTACAAGAGGTAATTTTGTAGAGTTTGGAAAGAAAAACATCTTTGTACCAACATAAGTCTATTAGAGTGCGACATCTGAGATTCATTAATTGTTCTTTATTTTTCTCTGAGATATCATCGATAGGTCCAACAAAATGCTAAATGATGTTTACTAGAAGGACAGTGACTTGGTCACCTATCTCTCTGCCTTGTTCGTCAAGGATGGGAGTTCCTCTAGCATCTAGTTTAATAGTAGTGAGTATTTTATCACGCTGATTTTGAGAAAGATAATCCGTCCACCATCCATAAAGTTGACCAGTAAAACCTTGTGTTATGTCCATTGCTATGTTGACAATAGAATGATGGTAGATTAGGCAGGAATTTTGGTAGATTAACATTTGGTTGCAAATTTGGAGAATTTGTTATTTAGTCATACTATCAATATTCCATTCATAAAGATGATTGCCATCAAAATGAAGGCGAGAGAAAATTTGTTGTTCTTCGATTTGAAGATCAACAAGAGTGGGTCGACGATAATAATGTTTTGTTGGCTTGACTATGCTTTGGATTTGAGGGGATTGGATTTGTGGTTGCTGAATTTCAAGGAATTGATTTTCTACCTTTTTTATGACAGAGTCAGAATCAGGCTCTGGATCAACTTCCTCATCAGCATCTGATGTGGTAGAAGAGAGGCGAACATTTTGGAAGCTTTCTTCGATATTTGACTCTTGGGAAGTTTCTTTGGAAAGAATATTAACAGATGGGTTTTTTGCTTTGTCAAGTTCTTTAGCTAATTTAGCAATGAAATCTGAACAAACAATATTTGGATTTGGAAAAGCTGGTTTAGCTTGTTCTTTTGGAAGAAAGAAAGCAAAAGTCTTTCTTTGATCAGAAGAAGAAGATGGAGAAGAGAACGGCATCTTTTGAAGAGTCATTTGTTCTCCGAGAGTATGAAGAAACGTATTGGTATAGTTATTTTGTTCAACTATAGGAGCAAGGTCTTTTAGGGTGACAGGTCTATCAGCACTCATTTTCTCAGCAAGTTTGATTGGAGAAGCGATAGTACTTGAAACTTTGATGGGTTGAAATGGAGAAAAAGTTTGGGTTATTTGAGTTCCTGCTTGAGATTCTCATTTTCGTGTGAGATTTTGAAGCATAAGAATTTCTTTTGGACTGTTTGGCTGGATTTCACTAAAGGTTTTAAACCAAGTGAAAAAGGGAATAGTTATTTGATTTTGGTTCATGTGAAGATACCATTTTTCTTTGAGATCCCTTTTAATATCTTCAGGAATATTTTTAAAGTACCATTTTGTTAAGGGGTGTTTTTGGAAATCCCGTTTTAGATACTCAGTATCTATGACAAAGGATTTAGGTAGATTTTGGCAGGTCGCTGAAATCATGTTAACATGAGGGAGGAAATCACTCTCAAAAGGATTATAATCGTCTTCTTGCTTTTGATATCGATGGCTAAAGACATGAGTAGGAACAGGTTTTGGAGGGGTTATTTTTGGATTTGGCAATGTTTGAGAAGAACTTGCTTCTGTTTGAGTATATTTGGCAAAGATGATGTCTACAGAGCCATCAGCATTTGTTTGAATAAGCTCTGGTTCTGTAGAGTCTTTTGGAGTTTTCTTGCACATCTTCAAGATGCCAATTGGAAAGATTAACATCGTCCCATTTAATTCGTTTTGGTGTTATGACATTATGGGCAAGGTTTGCCAGAAACAAAGTAGTTAAACCTCTGATTCGATCCTCATAGGCAATTCTAGGAGAAATTGTTTTCATCAGTTTGTAATATATACAGTAAGTTACCGCAATATTGTCACTTCCTGGATACATATCGAATCATTTTGTATAAACTCTTAATCGAAAGAATTTAGACAAATGAATGTCAGTCAAGGCAACTGAATAATTTAGAATACAGATGAAATATGTTAGGCCATCTGAAAGGCTAGCCTCAATCATCCCGACGAGAGAATCTTTAAAATTTTTAAATCTACGATCTCGCAAAGTGACAAGGGTAGACGTCTGTAATCCCAATCGAGTTAATGGTTTTACAGCGACTTGGACAAACCCTACATGAATGTAGTTATATTTGTGAGAAGATCGGAGAAGTTCTTAAACCGAGAGTAGATTCAGATCTTCACTTTGATGAGAAATTGATAGAGTTTGTTCTACCGTTTTAATGATGAAGTCTGATTCAAGAGATTTATCATTTTAGAAAGAACCGTCTATATAAATTTCTTCTGTGGAAACTTTTGGCAGATTCCAATTTTGAAGAGATTGTTCGATATCAGAATATCGAATTTCTTCAAGATTTTTTATAGACATTATTTCAGCGTCAGCTACTTTGGCAATACTTGTTGATTCTATCATAGATTTGGCAGAATCAAAATTACTTGGGGTAGAAAACCATTTGATTACTTTGGAAATAACACTTTTGGAAGGTTTGGCAGATTGTTAGCTAGCAGAACTATCAGATCTGTCTAATTTTTTATAATTGGCAGATCTTTCTGAAACAGATCTCCTTCCTGAATCCATACAAGCAAACTTAAATTTAACAAGAGTAGTATGTCAATAATAAAAATCCCTACAAAGGCCTTATGCACCACAGGCTAATTGGCTAATCGACAATAGGGTATTACAACAAGGGAGCCTCGGACCTCTTCTTAAATTTAAGCAAAATATACAAACTCAGAAACTAAATATATTATGAAAAGATTTATCGAAATACTAAAAACTACAAGCACTGGCAGATGTCTGAGTAGGACAACCGTAACACGTAATTGCTTACGCAGGGCAACCTTACACTTAGACACAAGAAATAAGAAATAACAACAGAAATATAACGATAACAAATACAAAAGCAAGAACAGAAATAAATATATAACGAAAACTGCTTACAAGATGGCTTTGATACCAATTTGCAGGATGAGGTATCCTTGGGTGAAGGATTATATAATTCCTCATCTCCTGATTAATTCGAAGTACACACAGGTTTTTGAATTTATAAACCACATTGTTTGTAATGGCAATGTAACACATAGCACTTGTCGCACTATGTGCTGTTATAAAAGCTTTATGAGCCAACATGATGTATGTGTTTTATTTGTGCAGTCCATCCATTTTTCCTACATCCAAATCTCACAGGGACCACACAATAGGAGACAATGGTGATTGAATGCCCACCATTAAAAACTTTCCAAGGACTTGTAATGTTCATTTTACCATTCATCCTATTGATTAGGTCACACAGGCCTGGATGACAAGGAAAACATAAATATCAACTTGATCCAAAACTTTGCACAAACTTATAGGAGGCTTAATGGTGGGCATTCAATTATCACTGTTTCAAATGGTGTGGTCCACCTAAGACCTCATGCCCCAAATGAGGGGATACTGAGGGATGCAGATTTCTGCAAAAGCCTTTTACACAAAGTTCCTGCTCGAAAAATGAAGTGGGGCCCACCATCATGTTTTTAAGAAATCTACTCCATCCATCTATTTTGGGAGCTCATTTTAGGATATGGGACAAAAAATTAGGTGGATCCTAAACTCAAGTGGGCCATAGGAGAGGAAACAGTGGGGAATGAGCTACAACAGTTGAAACATTTACATGGCCACAAATTTTTTGCATTAGGCTAAGTTTTTTTTTTTTTTTATCAGTTAAACCCATTGACAATGACCTTATAAACAAATTGGATGTCATAAAAACATTAAGGTGGAGCCCATGGAAGTTTCAATGGTAGGGATTTCTTTCCCCAGTTTTTCCTCTCGCATATGGCCCACTTGAGTTCCGAATCCACAAAAAAAAAAAAAAAAAAAAAAAATGACGGGCGGTCCCACGTCGTTTGCCAAGGCAGGAACTTCCAGCACAAGGCTTCCTAGGAAATCCGCGTTCTAAATGAGGTGAAGGGGGTGGGGTTGATAAAGCACATACATCATCATGGGAGAGCCCACAGAGCTTTTCCAGCAAAACAGGGTGCACACCGATCATGCACTACGCAACCTGGTATACTAGACAACTAGGGCGTTGTGCCGCCACCGACACCGTGGATAGACAAATTTTCCCAAGAATATTCTCAAAGGACAATCTTACCCTTATGCTTTATGGGCTGCAGGACAGTTAATAACATAAAAAGAGTTACGGTCTATACAGTCCAACCGAAAAGAGTTCCATGAGTGGGGAGAATTTTGGCCCACGATCCACCCACACTGGGACTAACAGACCAACGTCTTATTACGAAATCATTGACAACCGTTAGAAATGCCGAGTAAACGTGCAAAGACACCGGCTGCCTTTCATGTGATTTTCTCTCGGCGCCAGTTTCGAGAATCCCTGTAACCCCAAGTTCTGTGTGGCCCACCCTAATGTTTGTATTAAATCCATTCCATCCATCCCTTTCGCCAGCTCGCTCAGTTTACAACATGACTCCAAAGGTGAGGCAGATCCAAAACTAATGTGGGCTACACCACAAGAAACAGTGAGGATTGAGTCCCACCATTTAAACCTTATTGGTGCCACAGGTTTTGAATCAGGCAGGTATTTGTGTTTTCCCTTCATCCAGGTGGCAGTCACCTTAACGTGTTGGATCACATATAAACACCACGGTAGAAGTTGTCAACGGTGTGGTGTGCGTGTTTCCATCCCTGCTGTTTCTCATGGTGTGGCCCAATTGAGCTTAGGATCTCCCTGGTGTTTAGGTTGACGTCCTAAAATGAGTTGGTGACACAGATGGACAGAGTGGATACATAGACATCAGGGTGGGCCCCACAGAGCTTGGGGCTCGGTTACAGGCAAGTTGCATCCTCACTCTCCCCGATAAAATACGCTGGAAACGTTGAACGACGTCATCCAGTTTGTTGAAACCGTTACTGTGGTTGTCCTCCAAATTGAATCTGGCAGACAAATTGCCTTACCAAATGCAATATGATTCTAGGAAAACAGAGAGAGAGAGAGAGAGAGAGAGAGAGAGAGAGAGAGAGAGAGAGAGAGAGAGAGAGATGGCTAGTGTCTGATTTTGAAGGGAGAGAAGCGGGTAAAGCAGAGGATGAAAGAACCCAAATTTATCCTCATACATGATGGAAGGTTGTCTATGCCTTTAATAAAGGATGGTAAAAGCTCAGAAACCTCAGCGGATGAAAATGAAGATTAGATGGATACATGTATTATGTGATGCCAAGAGCCCTGATTCTGATAAAATGACAGTCCATCGAAGACTTTCATGACTCAGGTTAGTTGTATAGAGAAGATTTTCTTTTCTTTTCTTTTTGGATGCTTTTTAGACTCATTAAAAAATGGATTCAGAGATCCATCTTGGCATCACCAAATGAACGTCTTAACAATGCTGTTAGATATAGGAGTTTTGGCCATGTATGTGTATGTAATTTTAGTTTCCCTCAGGACACTTTATTTTTGCTTAGTCGAGGATTTTATTATAATAAAAATAAAGGTTAGAGAGGATACCTCTCTCTAATCTCTGTTCTTCTTCCTCCCAAAACAATCTTCTCCCCTATCATATATTCAAATGGAGATTTGAAAAATTCGTAGTAAAACAATGAGAGCTGAGTCAGAGAAAAACAAGACACTGAACTTGAAAAAAATTAAAAAAGAAAAAAAAAAAAAAAAAATGCAAGGAAAGATAAGAAATGAGAGAAACAGAAGAAATGGGTAAGGATACAATAGAAGAGAAAATTGGTTGGGAGTAAATACCCCTTGTGGATTTGGAAGAAACCAAAAAGAGTCAAGGTGCAGAATTGGGTTAACTTTCCCATCGAGGAATAAAATTGTGGTTTCCATCTTTCTTAAGCTCATCCAATTTTATTTGGAGATCCACAAGTTGATCCAATGAGTAAATCATCAACTTCGTGATAAAAAATAAATAAATAAATAACATAATAAAATGGACCAAGTGAAATTGGAGTGCATCCATATGTATCATTGCAACATACCTTCAGCTGCTGCTTACTGCTTACATGAGTTTTGAATGCCTACACCATGAACCTTGCTAATAGTAGTATTTTCCTTTATTCCATTGTCTTAATTCGAAATTGAAACCATTTAGATCTAATGCCCATTATTTGGTTAGCAGATTGAGATATGGATCAAGAGGTCGGGTCCTGCATTGGGCCAGCCGGTTTCCTCTTCCTTCCAAGAACAGATGCCCTCTCCAATCTCGACCCACCTACCCGCCATTTCTTAAATGCTGCCATGGAAGATCGAGCTGCCTCAAACACTTGAAAAAAGCACAACCAGCCATTTCATTATTCATGCGTAAACGAACATGGAGGTAACAAGGGCTGAAGCATAATTAAAATGAATTGAAATCTCACAGTGGGATTCTTCTCTTGTAAGAAGCGGCAAGAACTTAGGAGCAGTTGCAAATGCAGCACTGTGTCCCTTGCTCAGCACTTCCTTGTACCTGCCTGAAAATGCATACAGGAGGAAAGACCCAATACTTCTATCGCCAACCCTGCCCATCACACAAACATGGTGAGAGAAATGAGCAGCATTTCATGCAACTGACCCTCCTGACAGATCAATAACATAAACTGCTCATTCACCCTATGCGATAAATGCAATAAAGATGAAGAAATTGTCCTTTACTCGTCTGCTTGACTTCTCAGGGGAGAGTTTATCGCACCTGGTGTAGCGAGAAGGATTTGGGACACGGGATTGGATGGCAATTTCTCTGTTTTTCTTAGGCCAGCACGCTAGTAGAGGGGAATTTAGGTGATTCAGTCTATTTCTCAAGGATCTGGAATGTTGTGGCCCACTTGAAGGTCAAAGCTTTGTCTGGGATGCATGTGTGGAGGAGATTCTGACAGTCAATAATTAAAGAAAAACGGCATGATGCTTCCGAGCACATGTGTAATGTGCTATTCGCTGAAGAGTCATTTAATTACTGTCTTCGGTTTTTACCCCTAACTGGGAGGAAGTGCTGCGGTGCTGCCAATTTAAAATGGATGTCCATTTGGTGACCCAGTTTTGGCCAGTGTAGGTATAGTTCATGACCCCATCAGTGACACCTTCACTGAATTCTTGGATCCATTGGGGAAAAGATATTCAAATTTTGCTGAGGCTGCTGGCCTTCTTCAAGCAGTCAAAATGTGTCTGATTTTATTGTTTCCAGCATTGGTGGAAAGTGAGTCACGAAATGCAATTGCATGGGAAAACTCTAGTAAAAGCCCATGGAAGGTTGCTGATATGGTGGATGGAATACTGGAAATCTGTAGAGACAAGGATGCACCATGGTGTGCCATAATGGAGCTGTAAAGGTATGGCTGGCAGCAACTGTTACATGTGGCCGTTATGGAAAAAAATGACCCGGAACTGCCATTACGCCCCCCATAAAGGCCATAACGGTCTGTTACAAGGTAGATACAGGTTTTCCTGGATTTTTTCAATAAAAAAGACACCGTAACGGATGTTATGGCCCGTATCGTAAAGGTAACGGTAGTGGCTGTTACAGCCACCGTTACCGTTATGGAATACCTTGGAATGCACCGTTCATGCATGTGGTTTGCCGAGCTAATGATGCTGCAGATCCACTTGTGAAATCTGGGGTTTCTTTTCTAGGAATGTGTTGATCATGGAAGATAAGAGAACAGGCTGATCGTTAGGTCTCTTTTCTATACTTGCCAGGCTTTATTTGGCTCATTCATATTCCATCTCCTAGCCTAATCTAGGCTTAGAATGGTGTTGGTTGTTGTTGTACCTCCTTTTCTGTTCTTCTTTAATAAATTCTGTTTATCATTTTTTTAAAAATGCATTTAGACTGACCTAATTATATAGGTACCTTTATTAACAGGCATGGTCATGCGTGTGCCTGATGAAATGTGTGGATGATCAAGCAAATTAACATGTCTGCAAAGCTATATGATGACCCAGCAATGGGTGGGTTGACTGGCAGGGCAACAAACCTGACCTGGTTGAACGACGGGCTCAGATTGACTTCATCGGGTTTCAGTAGGGCTGTCGATAGGCCGGGTTCGGGCCAGGCAAAATCAAATTTTTCAATAGGACTGGCCCAAACAGTTCAAAATCCAGGCCATAGACAACCCCAAGAGTGGCCCGTTGACAGCCCTAGGTTTCAGGATGCGCTCAGATCAGAAAACAAATTGAAAAAAGGTATTAAGTTCAGACCCTACAAATGTTTATTTTAATACAATTGGCAGGTTGAGTGGAACCTGGGCTTCGGAATCTGATCATGGGTGCTCAGGCCTGGTCATCATATCTTGGGTCATGCGTTGGGCTAGCTTGTCCATTTAGTAAACAGGTTGGGCTAAGGTTTGCCACCCTATTATTGTATAAATATAGCATCACATAATACAGTTCATAGATGATGCCAGGGGCAAGAAGAAAAATGATAAATTAAGATTGTTTTCCTAATAGCCGTGTCAAGATGTGGGTCAAAAATGGAATATCCTTTTTAAGAAAAAGGGGTGTTCCTGTAACATATACAATACAAAGTGGGGAGAGAGAAACTCACAGAGGTGTAACCTTGCATCCCAGCTCATAAAAGAATGGGCATCGGGTCCTGAGATCTACACAAGCTGCATCAGCCTGGATTTCCTTTCTTGTTCTGCATTATCAAGAAAACCATTCCAGAAAATAAAATAAATAGAAAACATAGTCATAACTCTGCGTTTGCAGCAACTTGTCAGCTCCAATTATCGTGCCTTTTAAAATGGCTAACATGTGCACTAGAGCAATCAATCAAGGAACCAAGAGCTTTACTTTTGATTAAAACAGTGGGGAATGTTAATGGACACTGCTTGTCTCAAGCATAACTCATGAGCAAGCCAAAATGGTAAATCTACTTTCGCGCCTTGTTCAACCTGATTACCAAACAGAGAAACAATTAGAACACATTCACATGACCACCTCCCTCAAACTATCAAAACTTACATTGTTAGTCTCGGAACCAGGATCAAGCAGTCCAACTCCATTTGCCCCAACTTGAAAAACAACAGAAATGAGCTGCAATGCAAAAGATCAGTTACATTTAGAAGGATTTGAAACAATAGGTTGTAGTTAAGGGAATACAATATCTCTGGACTGAGAAGAAAGTCTTAACCTCCTCTTCCATCATAATGTCATCGATATCATAATACTGTGCCATTTAAGAGCTAAAGGCTTTTCCGCTCGTCTTCTCTTCTCGGTTATCCTAGAATAGAATGAGTATAATGACCCTAGTAGCAGCAGCAGCAGCCTCCTTCAGCCTGTTTCAACTGTTTGAAGGTTCACAATTTTTGTAGTGTTCGGTGGGAATCAGACCCACGAAAGTAGACCAAGTGAATACTTAAGACATGAAAGATACACATATCTGAAAATCTTTTACGAGTTTAACTGTTTAAGCCTAGTTAGAAGTTGAAATGATTAAAGTATACAATGTGAAATGAAGAAAGAAAAGAGCTGGAATGCTACCTCCTAAAAGCCCCCACCAAACTTTGTTTACCTGGAATTAAAACCACTACTTCTTTTCCGCTTCCTACAACATGACCTGTTAAGTATGAGGAAATGAGGGCACTGCATGTTTCTCTCAGCTATCACATGTACTTCAAATGTCCGAAATACAACTGATAATAGTTCTACAATAAGCCTAAGCTAAGTTTGGTAGGTAACAGGCACCTTCAAGGTGTCCCAAATCGGTAGCGGCGGTTACCGTTACACAATACGGGGAGGAAACGGAGAGGTCCAGAAAAAATTAACCGAAACGGCAGTTAAGGACAATAAATCTAAAAGAAAAAAGAAAAACGAAAAAAAAATGAACCTGATTTTCTTCTTCTTCCTCTTCCTCTTCCTCTTCTTCTTCCTCTGCGGCGCTACTGTGGCTGCTCCTCCTACTTATTCTTCTTCTTTCCCCTTTGGTGCGGCTCCCTCTCCGCCCTCTCTCTCTCTCTCTTGATCCCTCTCGTTTTCTCCTCCTCTCTCTTCTTCCCTCTCTTTCCTTCTCATTTTTTCTTTTTCCCTCTCATTTCTCTCTCCCTCTCTGTCTGAAAAAAATGAACGGGTGGACTTTATTTCGTGAAGTAGTATGCGGCGCGTGCCGCTTAGTGCACGCGGCCCACCTTGATCTAGGTGTTGTATATCCATGCCGACATTAGTTTTTCCTGATCATTTCAGGGCATGGTCCCTAAAACGAAGGAGATCCCTAAAATGACCGCACAGTAGGATTGAATGCCCACTGTTAAAAACTTCTTATGGCCCACCGTAATGTTTATTTACCATCGAAAATGTTGATAAGGTCGCATGGACTTGGATCAAGGGAAAACACAAGTCGCAGCTTATAAAAAATAATAATAATAATAATAGAAGTTTTAATTGTGTGAATTGTGTGAATTGAATCCCTACTGTGTGGTCCACCAAAGATTTGAATTTGCCTCATTTTTTGGACCATGCCCTAAAAATGAGTTGGCAAAAAGGATGGACGGCATGGATATACAACTAATGCATCAATGTGGGTCCTATGTTTAGGGCATCATTCACTAGTGGTCCACCTGAGGTTTAAATCTACCTGATTTTTTGGATCATCCCTTAAAATGAGTTGGCAAAATAGAATGAAGGCACGGATATACAAATACATCAAGGTGGACCCCAATTTCAAGGCTTCACCCACTAGTGGTCCTCTTGAGATCTGAATGTGCCTCATTTTTAGACCATGCCCTAAAATGAGTTGATAAAATGGATGGACGCCGTTGGTATACAATACATACATCATGGTGGGTCCCATGTGCATGGCCCTAAAAATTGCCTATGAGGCATACATTAACTCAAAATTAATAAATTAAATTATAGCACTGTTGTTGCCAAGTGACAATCCCAAAATTAAATTTTTTAAACGATTTTCATCGTTTATTTGCAAACGCTTGTTTTTATGAAATAGGATCATTTGATATTTTTCTTTCTTCACTGTTCAATAAATATCCACCAATCCATTAGTAAGATAAGTGTCAACAGATTGCATGAATTTAACGTTGATTTGGGGCATCGAATGGTCCACCAAATCAGTTCCAAATCAACAATGCTATTTACTTAAATTATAATTTCAAATTTTTTCTTAAGATATACTGGGAAAAATGATATTAATTTGTTAGATATATGAATTATATAATCAGACACAAAAGTCCCTAGACTGTATGTTGAAATAAAATGTACACAAGTCACAAGGTATGTAATACACCAATACTTACAAATATGAGATATTTTGGTATTAGATTCATTCTAATTAATTCGTATTGATATTATATAGTTATATAATTAAATATAAAAGATTTCTAGCCAATACTAGGTTGTCAAATTCATAAATTCATCAGACAGCCCGATACAACATTTTCACCTAAAATTGGACCGTTACACCACCATAAACATGTTTAAAATTATAAATGAATACATATTTGGAATATTTATAATTTTCTGGATTTTTCGAATTTTTTTTAGAATTTTTTAAGCATTAAAAAAAAAATGATTGTTACAGGCACCATATCGACCGATACAGGCCATATCCGTATTGGTAACAGTGGGGACAGTTACGCCCACTGTTACCGCAACGATACACCTTGGACACCTTTGTTGCAAGTAATGATGAAATTACAAGGGGTTGTAAGCGTAGCTTAAGATGGAGACTTCATGGCATTACAATTCTCAGAAACTATGAAGTTTTAACCACATTCGTCATTTTCTAGTTGGATTTTTTTTTCCAAAGAACAATTGGCAACAAATTTGGAGTATGCGTTAAGGATAATGAGTGAAACCTTCTATATAACAATTACAAGAAACAATCTAACCCAATAGATCCATTCATGGAACCCATCAAATGTTAACACATGGACAACCTACAAAATATCTTAGGAACTTATAAAATTGATAAACTTACATATAAGAATCATTTTCGATATATTGGGTCAATAATTCAGGAGAGTGGATAGATTGAGAATGATGTTGCTCATAGAATTAGAGCTGGGTAGATGAAGTGTAGATATGCATTTGGAGTTTTATGTGATCACTACATACGAATGAAACTAAAGAGGAATTTTATAGAATAGCTATAAGATCAGTCATGCTTTATGGGATGGAACGTCAGGGGGTCAAGCAACAATATGTTCATAGGATGAGCATAGCTTAAATGAGGATGTTCAGATGGATGAGTGTAATGTTCCAAATATTGGCAATATTATCAATAACATCGCCACTATAATCAGTATTGCCCGGTTAACGATACTGAAACTGTTGAAACTGTAAAAAAATTCAAAAATTGCCAATATTTTTTATTATATCAGCAATACTTGGCAATATTATCAATATCAGCGATACTTTGAAAAGAATCTCTTATAAAAAGTCCCTGGTATCAACAATACTATCGATAATATCTCCTATAGGAGTGATAATATCATCGATGCCAGGGAAACATCCATAAATTGGCAAAAGTTAACAGAATATTGGAAATTTTTTCAAAAACCCAAAAACACCCCCATTTTTTAGGATTTATTTTTTAAAATTTTGTTCTTTAGGTGATTTCAATGACTCTTGGTTCTGGAATCAAAGTTCGGATTTATGGAGAAATCTCAACTTAAACAAAGACAAGCCAAAACTCAAAGGTGACAAAAGATTCATAGGAACTTCATTTTTTTCCTAATGTTAGCATAGATTGCAACGGAAATCCATGTCAATGCATGGATTTGTCGCAGAAAATATTAACATTTAAATGAAAAATGAGGTAATTTTTATTTTTTTTTCCATTTTTATATTGGAAAATGTGTTTTTCACCGTTAATTAATGTGGAAATTTTATATATCAATGAGTGTTGACCAAACTATTGATCGGCTACAAATTTTTATATTTATTTTATATTGAATTTTTTGACAACACATGGTTAAGCCCCTATAAAATGGAAACGTATTATGTATAGTTTTTTTTTTTTTTTGCATGTGCAAACATGTCTATTTTAACATCTCCTGAAGTTTCACTGAAAATCTCAACCTTTTTCCCCAAGGTTTCCTCAATGTTTCCCTCAAACGGTAATAATTTTTCCAAGTATCGGCAATACTGATAGGTTTCCGTAACCCCGGTCATCGATACATGTAACGATAATGATACTCTGAACACTTGTTCAAGGGAACTTAAGAGTAACACCAATAAGTAATAAGATTTGTGAAAGTAGACTAAGATGGTTTGGGCATGTGCAAGGGAGACCAAGACTTGCATCGGTTAAGAGGAGTGTGTTCTTACAAGTTGAAGGCTCTAAAAGGGCAAGGGGAAGGCTCAAAAGGATGTGAGTGGAAGTAGTAAGAAGAGGCTTGATGACCTATGGTTTAACTAAGGATATTGTTCTTGATGAAGTGGAATGGTGTAACAAGAAAGTAGACCCCAACTAGTTGGGAATTGGTATAAGGTTTAGATGATGATGATGGATGAGAACTAGAATGATTAAAAATAAGATATGCACAAATCAACCATAAACTAAAATTCTAACTTCTGCAATTTATAGAACTTCGTGGTATTTTTATACAATAATAATTTGAGTGCCCATATTGACCAAAAACAAAAAATTCAGTCGATCATTTCACCCACGGTTCCATTCCATTTCCCTTCAATTCATTAGAAATTTAGACTAGCTAACTGTTGTGTGCTGTAAATCAAACTCATCACCTGATCATATAAATTCAGATGCATCCAGTTTAATGTCGTTAACGTGCAAGTAACACTGAACCTTTGTTGGAAAATACTACCTATAAGATACCTATCATCCATTTATGTATAAACAATAGAAATCATACTTGAAATAGATACGTTTATGATTTTTGTTACTCATCTTGGTCAGTTTGGGTTCTTTGATTGATTGCTGTTGCCAATTTTTTTACTTCTTTTTTTTATGGGTAGTTTCCTTAAGACAAAACCCATTTTCCATTTGGTCTGCACCCAGGATTTCAGTTTTGGAAATTGATTTTCCAGGGGAGTTGACTGAATCTAATGTTCATTTGATTGTGGATCTCTAGTGGTTGTTCAACTAAAATTCTAGGAGATTTTCCATGATTAAAGTCATCTTGTTTGGTGATTAAATGGTCTCTAATTAAGTTGCAGGCCTGCAGTGCTTGTTAACAGAGACAAAAGAAATTTATGCATTAGAGGTTTCCAAGATCCTTTGGACAGTTTGACCTTTAAATTCTTAGTACACTCTGATTCCATTTGTTTCATTCATTTATAGTCTCAAGAAGTTAACAAGTGATTTGTGAGATGTATCCAAAAGCATGTGGTGAAATAGGTAGAGTACATATACACAGTTAATAGATTTCACTAAATTGTCAAATGTTAAGATATGAATGTGGATTAATTGCTCAAGTGTGAGCATACAGGCCTTGATTCAACTTATTGTTCCTATATTGGTTTCTTTTGCTATGAGTGAGCTTGAAATGGAGACATGCTCACATCTTTAACAATCAAAATTGAGTAATTGTAACTTGCATCAGCAAATGTACAGTTAATCGACATGTGGGATTCCATACAAATGGGCCACATTGTTGGTTATCCAGATCCTAGGATTATTTCCATTGAATGTGGACATCTGCTCCTTAACCGCCTATCTGAAGCCATTACTACTTAGGTTAAGATCTTCTATTTAGAAGATTTCCACCAGGTCAACATGTGGATCAACAAGCCATGGCCCCCACATGCAAACTCTTGTGCACCAAAGAGTATATCTTTTGATGTTCAAGATCCTATAATTTCACCACATATCGTCTAGAGATATATGTGAGTATTGATAATCTTCATAAGCCTTGAGAAAGGTCCAGGAATCTATCAGGTTTTCAGCATTCTAATGGGCAGTGTTTTCCAGCAATGCTTGACATAAATGAAATTAAAACTAGATACATCTGAATGACACAATGAAAGGATGAGAATAGGTCACAGCATATTCCAATTTACATACTCCATGCAATGAGGAAAAAAAAATATTTGGAGTAACATCAAGCATCAATCGTCACATTGGAGCTTGTAACCCTTTTGTTTCTTTCAAATAAGATGACACTGCTTATCAGGATTATAAAATAATAATAAAAAGAATTCATAATTACCAAGGCCTAGTATAACATTCAACTCTAAAATTCATTCTAGAGTCCAGACTGATTTATTGTGAACAGTTAGTCTCTGAATCTTCTTTTCATACTTTTCAACATCCTCAATTGTCTTTATATATATATATATATATCAGGTCATCTGTACCCAGTGGCTCCTACAATGGATGGGACGCATGCAAAATGACACAGGTAGGGCAATGATAGTGGTTCGATTGGTGGCATGAAAAAGGCCTTCCATTTCCATTTAGGGGTCCTTTGGATGCCTGTAAATGGTTAAGTTGTAAATGATTTACAGGGAAATCATTTACAGCCTATCCTGTTTGGCTTTAAGCTGTAAATGATTTACAGGTTTGATTGTTTGTGTTTGGATAACCTGTAAATTGTTTATATCCTGTAATTGGGTATTCAACAGGAGGTAAAAGCTGTAAATGAAATCCTATCCTTTTTGCTGGAAATAAGAAGGGAGTAAAAGCTATAAATCATTTACAGCCTGTAAATGATTTACGGGCTTAAATCAGCATTCAAACACAGCCTGTAAATCATTTACAACTAGCCCCATTTACAGGCATCGAAATGACCCCTTAACCAATCTGTTTCCAGGGCTTGGATTGGACAGCCAGCATATATCAGTATTACGATTCATTTGGTTCCCATCATCTTCATCTGTTGGGGCTTACACTGCATGTGCCACCTTGCAAAAGATGAATACATCCAATGATTCCAACTATCATATCAAGGTTTGTGACCAAAGGAAAACACTCTCTTTTTTTTTGGTTACTGTCTGTTTCCATGCAATCAAATGGACGGTAAGGGTCATCTCACTGTTATAATGCGTAATCCAAATAACACTTCCACTGTCGATATTAGTCCTTTGTGAAAGTGAAATTTGATTGGATATTAATTCTATTTGAGGCATGTAAGCAAGACCAAAGGCTCTTTTTTTTTTTGCCCATTTTAGGCATCAGCCTCAAGGCCACACGATCATATAATTGCTGTGAATTTTGTGGTTCCAGTTATCTTAGTCTGGCCCTGTTTTGCATGAGCTACCTTAAGAAAAGAAGAAGAAGAAGAAGAAGAAGAAGAAGAAACACCAATCTGACATTTTTAAGATAAAGAGGAAAAATGATGTGAAGGAGTAGAGAGGGATCGCATAAGAGAAAGAAGAAAAGAGAAAGAGGGGTCACCAGCTCCGGTGGGTGAGGATTAGGATTATTAGTGCGTGCAATGAAATGCAGCCTCAGACGCCATTCCAGTTCGAGGTTTCGTTTGGAGGGAAATTTCAGACTCGAGAGAGGTTCAGGCGGGAAGCTTTCCAGTCGAGCGCATCTTTCTTTATTTTTATGAGTGCGGATCCTCTGCCTCCCGGAGGCAGGAACTCCCTGCCTCCAGCGTTTTCATTGGTCAACGTCACTATAAGTGCCACGTCATCAGATTTTTAAATATATTAAAAAAATAATTTAATAAGAAATATAACGGACGTTAAACGGAAGCGGTTTGCCTGCTGAGTTACTTAGCAGGGTAAGCGTACAGAGAAAAGTCTGTGGAGCCCACCGTGGTCATTCGTGCATTGTATCAACTCCATCCATCTCTTTTATCATCTAATTTTAGAGTTTTTCAACAAAATTAATCATATCCAAAGATCAAGTGGACCACACCACCTGAAACAGTGTGAATTGAATTCTACCGTTGAAAAGTTGTTGGGGCCCACAGAAGTTTTATATCAAGATGATATTTGTTTTTTCCATTTATCCATGTCTTTGTGATCTTACGAACAGTTTCGATGAAAAAAAAAACATCATTGAGGGCTTAGAAATATTTTAATGGTGAAAATCAATACTTTCACTGTTTCCTTTGGTATGGTCTACTTAAGCTTTTGATATACTTCAGGTTTGGGCTCAACCCCTAGAATGATTTGAAAAAACAGATGGACGGCATGGATAAACCACACGAATTCACAGTGGGTCCAGCAGAGTTTACTCAGTGCGATAAGACTCGTACGCAATCCAATTACACGGGGATGCGGATTTCCAGCCAAAGCCTTTTGCAGTAACATCCTGCGCAAGGATTTTGGATGGGCCAACTGCGACATTAGTGATAAATCCAACCTGTTCATCCATTTTTAGATATCATTTTAGGACATAATACCAAAACTAAGGTATATACAAAACTCAAATGGGCCACACGAGAGGAAACAGTGGGGATTTAGTGTCCACCATTGAAATATTTATATGGTCATAAAAGTTTTGCATCGGTCTAATATTTTGGTATATATTTTCACTTCATCTTAATAAAATTGACCTTATAAACAGTCTGGATGGCATATAAACATCAAGACGCCTAGGAAGGTTTCAACTGTAGGAATTTCTTTCTCCACTGTTTCATCTTGTTTGGCCTAGTTGAGTTTTTGATCATCCTATTTTTTGGTTACATGTCTTAAAATGAGCTCTAAAAGTGGATGAATGGATTGAAATTCTTATAAACATCATGGTGGACCCAACCATACATCCCAGTGCTGGAACTTCATGCAAAAGCTTTCCCCGGTGAATCCGCGTCCACGGTTTTCATTGGAAACGAACTGGCTACTCCCCTGCCACTCGGTACTATGTGAGCCCACCATGATGTATGTGTTTCATCCATGCCGTCCATTTATTTTTCTAGATCATTTTATGGTCTGAGACCAAAAATGAGGTATAACCCAATCTCAAGTGGACCACATTACATGACATAGTGTTGAATGAACGTTGACCATTAACAACTTTTTGGGGGCAATAAAAGTTTTGGATCAAGCTTTTCCCTTCATCTGGGTCTTTATGACCAAACCAACAGATTGAATGTCAAATAAACAGTACGGTGGGCCTTAGGAGGACTTTAATGATGGATATCCAATCACGATTATTTTCCTGTGGTGTGGTCCATATGAGATTTATATCCCTCTCATTTTTGGGATCAACCCCTAAAATTATATGTAAAAATAGATTAACAGAATGGATGAAACATATGCATCATGGTGGGGCCCATAGAGTACCGACCACCACCTCCATCGGGCTGGTGGTTGGGGGAGTAGCCAATCTGCTTTCATTTCCATTTGGGATTCAGTGAAACATTGACTAGTGAGACTCGCTACTGAAGTAATGTCACCTATTTATATGGGTCCCACTATGATGTATGTTTTGTATCCACACCGTCCATCCATTTGGAGATATCATTTTAGGGCATGAGCCAAAGAATGAATCAGATCCAAAACTCGAGTGGACCCCACCATAGAAAATAGTAGAGAGAGTCACGCCCACCATTTATTATGACTGAATCCAATCCAAACCTCGTCACTTTGTCTATTGAACCCCGTCACTTTGTACTGCAACCCCATCACTTTATCTACTGAACCCTGTCACTTAGTGTTGCAACCTCGTCACTTTGTTTAGTGAACCCCGTCACTTTGTACTGCAACCCCGTTACTTTGTCTATTGAACTCCGTCACTTTGTACTGCAACATCGTCACTTTGTCTATTGAACTCCGTCACTTTGTACTGCAACATCGTCACTTTGTCTACTGTACCCCCATCACTTTGTGCTACAACCTCGTCACTTTGTCTACTATACCCTATCACTTTATGTTGCAACCTCGTCACTTTGTCTAGTGAACCCCGTCACTTTATACTGCAACCCCGTCACTTTGTCTACTGAACCCCGTCACTTTGTACTGTAACTCCGTCACTTTGTTTATTGTACCCCGTCACTTTGTACTACAACCTTATCACTTTGTCTATTAAACCTCATCACTTTGTACTACAACCTCGTCACTTTGTCTAGTGAACCCCGTCACTTTGTACTGCAACCCCGTCACTTTGTCTACTGAACTCCGTCACTTTGTACTGCAGTAGACAAAGTGACGGTGTTGTAGTACAAAGTGACTTGTCGAGACAAAGTGATAGTTACAATACAAAGTGACGTGTCATGAGACAAAGTGATGATGTCTGACAAAGTGAAGGGATACAAGCAAAGTGACGGGTTACAGTACAAAGTGACAGTGGTTCTGTAGACAAAGTGACGGGGTTGCAATACAAAGTGACAGGGTTCACTAGACAAATGACGAGGTAGTATACAAAGTGACGGGGTTGCAGTACAAAGTGACGGGGTACAGTTGAGGGTGTACACGAACCGAGTTAGCCCGGTTAACTCACTCGACTCGGCCCGAGCCGGAACTGAGTTCGGGTCGGGACGAGCCATTTTCTTCGGCCTGAAACTGAGTTCGGGTCGAGCTTAGATAGGTCCCAGTTCGGCCCGACTCAGCCCGAAACCCGACTCGACTCGTCCCAACTCGCCCTTTGGGGTATATATACCTTGTTTTAAGGAAAAAGAAAAAGAAAAAGCTTCTGAAACCCTTCTCTCTCAAGGTATGTCCGTTTTCTTTCTTTCCTTTCTGTAATTTTAGATTCGGAAATTTTATTTTTCTTCATTTTCTTTTCATGGCCTAGATCTAGATAAATGTTGTTACATCAATAGATCTGCTATTTTAAGGGGATTTTAGGTATTTTTATCTTTTATTTACGGTGTAGATCTTACTGTGGATGATATTTCCGTTATCTGTTTCTGATTTTCATGTTATGTGGTGGTGTTATTGAATATGATCTTGAACCTACGATCGGGATTTCAGCTGTTATATGTAGTCTTTTGAGTTGTTTATTTATTTATTGTGAATTTTGTTGTTTTTCTTATGTTATTGTTGTGGATCTTTTAATCTACAACAAGGTTTTATTTTATTGTACTGATCTTGAATCTATGATCGGACTTACAGCGAAGTTTGTAGTTTTTTTCATGTTATTGTATTGAATCTTGTATCTAGGATCGGATTTCGAGCAGTTTTTGTTGAGGTTAGATCTGCGTAGAGATATGTGATTTGCTTATCCTAACTTTACGATCTGATTTTCAGTTATTTTTGTGGTTCGAGCGGATGAGCGGACCTACTATTTTAAGGGGTTTTGGCTATTTCTTTTTGCTACTTCTGAATCAGATCTAGCCATGGATGACATCTCAAGCTATTTTTTCTGATTTTCAAACTGATTGGTGATGGCATTGGATGTAATCTTGGACATACAATCCCATTTTCAGCTTTAAATTGTGGACATTTTAAAGAGGGATTAAAAAAAAAAAAAAAAAAAAAAAAAATCTTACTCTTATGTTATTGTTGTAGGTTTTCAGCTATTTTCGGTTTTGTAGGTTTTCGCAACTCGGCCCGACTCATCCCGAAACTGGCCCGAACTCGAAGGTTCGAAACTGGCCTAAACTCGCCCGATTGTTGACCGGGCCGGGTTCGTGCTAGACATGTTTGCCCGGTGACTCGGCCGGGCCGGGTTTGGGCTGGGTGTGGCTAGTGACCGGGCTAGGCTGGGTTGAGCCCAGTTCAACTCGGAT
The DNA here is from genome assembly GCF_029962835.1 of Magnolia sinica. NCBI lineage: Eukaryota > Viridiplantae > Streptophyta > Magnoliopsida > Magnoliales > Magnoliaceae > Magnolia > Magnolia sinica. Next base: position 115,896,175 of record NC_080576.1, on the reverse strand, counting down.
CGACTCGTGTACACCCCTAGGTACAGTAGATAAAGTGGCGGGGTTGCAGTACAAAGTGACGGGGTTCAGTAGACAAAATGGTGGGGTTGTAGTACAAAGTGATAGGGTTCACTAGACAAAGTGACGAGGTTGCAGCACAAAGTGACGGGAAGCAGTAGACAAAATGATGAGGTTGTAGCACAAAGTAACGGAGTACAGTAGACAAAGTGACGATGTTGCAGTACAAAGTGACGAGGTACAGTAGACAAAGTAATGATGTTACAGTACAAAGTAACGGAGTTCAGTAGTTAAAGTAATGAGGTTGCAGTACAAAGTGACAGGGTTTAGTAGACAAAGCGACGGGGTTACAGTACAAAGTGACGGAGTTCACTAGACAAAGTGACGAGGTTGCAACACTAAGTGACAAGGTTCGGTAGATAAAGTGACGGGATTGCAGTACAAAGTGACGGGGTTCAGTAGACAAAGTGACGAGGTTTGGATTGGATTCAGTCGTAATAAATGGTGGGTGCGACTCTCTCCACTATTTTCTGTGGTGGGGTCCACTCGAGTTTTAGATATGATTCATTCTTTGGCTCATGCCCTAAAATGATCTCTCCAAATGGATGAATGGTCTGAATATAAAACATACATCATAGTGGGACCCATATAAATAGGTGACATCACTTCAGTATCGAGTCTCACTACCCAATGTGGCATTGAATCTCAAATGGAAATGAAAGCGAATTGGCTACTCCCCCCACCACCAGCTCGGTAGTGGTGGTGGTCGGTACTCTGTGGGCCCCACCATGATGTATGTGTTTCATCCATTCCGTTAATCTATTTTTACATATGATTTTAGGGGTTGACCCCAAAAATGAGAGGGATATAAATCTCAGATGGACCACACCACAGGAAAACAATGGTGATTAGATATCCATCATTAAAGTCCTCCTAAGGCCCATTGTATTGTTTATTTGACATCCAATCTGTTGGTTTGGTTATAAAGACCCAGATGAGGGGAAAAACTTGATCCAAAACTTTTATGGCCCCCAAAAAGTTTTTAATGTTCAACGTTCATTCAACACTACTTCATGTAATGTGGTCCAGTTGAGATTGGGTTATACCTCATTTTTGGTCTCAGATCATAAAATGATCTAAAAAAATAAATGGACGGCATGGATGAAACACATACATCATGGTGGGCCCACATAGTACCGAGTGGCAGGGGAGTAGCCAGTCCGTTTCCAATGGAAACCGTGGATGCGGATTCACCGGGGAAAGCCTTTTGCATGAAGTTCCAACACTGGGATGTATGGTGGGGTCCACCATGATGTTTATAAGAATTTTAATCCATTCATCCATTTTTAGAGCTCATTTTAAGACATGTAACCAAAAATTAGAATGATAAAAAACTCAACTAGGTCATACAAGATGAAACAATAGAGAAAGAAATTCCTACAGTTGAAGCCTTTCTAGGCGTCTTGATGTTTATATGCCATCCAGACTGTTTGTAAGGTCATTTTTACTAAGATGAAGTGAAAACACCAAAATATTAGACCGATGCAAAACTTTTATGGCCATATAAATATTTCAATGGTGGACACTAAATCCCCATTGTTTCCTCTCGTGTGGCCCATTTGAGTTTTGTATACATCTTAATTTTGGTATTATGTCCCAAAATGATATCTAAAAATGGATGAACGGGTTGGATTTATCACAAACATGGCAGTGGGCCCATCCAGAATCCTTGCGCAGGATCTTATTGCAAAAGGCTTTGGCTGGAAATCTGCAACTCTAACATGAAATCAGATTGGGTACTCTGTTGGGTCCACTGTGAATGCTTGTGATTTATCCACGCCGTCCATCCATTTTTTCAAATCATTTTAGCGGTTGAGCCCAAAACTGAAGTATATCAAGAGCTCAAGTAGACCATACCAAAGGAAACAGTGGAAGTATTGATTTTCACCATTGACATGTTTCTAAGCCCTCAAAGATATTTATTTTTCATCCAAACTGTTCATAAGATCACAAAGACATGGATGAATGGAAAAAACAAATATCATCTTGATATAAAACTTCTGTGGGCCCCCAACAACTTTTCAACGGTAGAATTCAATTCACACTGTTGCAAGTGCTGTGGTCCACTTGATCTTTGGATATGATTAATTTTTGTTGTAAAACCCTCAAATTAGATGATAAAAGAGATGGATGGAGTTGATACAATGCACGAATGATGACGGTGGGCTCCACAGACTTTACTCAGTACGCTTACCCTGCTGAGTTACTAAGCACGCAAACCGCTTCCGTTTAACGTCCGTTATTCTTCCTATTAAATGTATATTTTTAATATATTTAAAAAATCTGATGACGTGGCACTTATACTGACGGGGACCAATGAAAACGCTGGAGGCAGGGAGTTCCTGCCTCCGGGAGGCAGAGGATCCGCACTCTATTTTTATTTGGCAGTAAACGGGAAGCTAGGTGGGGCCCACTTTCTTGTTTGTGAGAGTTCCACCCGGTCCATCCGTTTTTCCGGATCATGTTAGGCGATGGGGCCAAAAATGAGGCAGATTTCAAAACTCAAGTGGGCTGCACGCTTAGAAAAGGTAACGATTGAATATTCACCGTCGAAACATTCGTGGGTCACAAGAAGTTTTGGATCCGACTAATATTTTTGTGTTTTCATTTCACCTTCATGAGCCGTATATGGATGGCATGTAAACATCACATTGACCCCACAGAGGTTTCAACGGTAGGCATTTCTCACAAACACGAAGTTGGGCCCCACCTAGCTTCCTGTGGCAGAAAGTTCAGTTAAAAGACTTTACTAGGCAATCAGCGTCCGCTTGCGACCAGCTGTCAACTTTCGAAAATTTTAATCTACAGTAGATAAGCCACAATTTCAAAACCAAATGGGTTAAATTTTAACCATTGATTAGTGGATGCTTTTCTGTTGAAACATGACCATTGGATTTGTTTCATTTTAACCGTCCAACAAATGTCCACCATTCCAATATCAGTTAATCTAATAAACTTAATTCTTAGTTCAGGACACATGATTGGGACCGCTGAAATTGATTTGGTTTGATCGAAATTAATGTCCACCCATAACACTCCACTCAGGCAAGCGCTTTCCAGCAAGGCTCGAAAGTGTATACTTGCTTTGCTGAGGATATGACATTTCCACACAAGGGTCTACTCTAGGGTGAGATCCTTTTAGACTGAATAATGGGTTAGATAGGGCACCTAGCAAAATGGATGTGTCACTCTTGACTAGATGGGTCTTTGTTGTCTGGGAAATAAGTCCCCACACATCATGTTTGAGACCACACAACATGCATTCCCAACGCCGAAAGGAGACTCTCTCGTGGCTCTCCACTATAGTAGTAGTTGTACCGAAGCGTGCGTAGTGCTCTAAAAAGAAAACTCCAACATATTCCATTCGGCCAGCCGCACCACTAGTATTTTCTTATGATCACATGCGTCGATTGTACACCGTCTCATCTATTAATGTTTCATCACCTGATTTTGATGGTGTGGTCCACCTTATGAGTGGATCGTTCTGATCTTAGTACTATTTGTTGGGGCCTGCATTTTGGACGGCTCAGATGAACAAAAAATCAGGCATGATTATGGAATTTAGATTAAAAAGAAAATAGACGTCAGTCCATACTCAGCATGTAAAATGGGACGGTTGAGCTGATCGGATCCATGTCATTTTGGGGCCTGGCCTCATTCATGTTACAGCCCATGATTTTGATAGTTTGGATTGCCGTCCACCTGTGTTATTTGTATCGTAGATGAGTTTCTACGTTGAGGCCTGATCCGCTGCAGCCTGGTGCGTGAACCTTAAACTGCAGCACCATGGGTGGGGCCCACAGTTATTTGAAACACATCCATTCCGTCCATCAAATGATTCCCATCAGTTTCTCCTTGGAAACGAAAAATCAAGCCGATCCAACACTCTGGTTGGCCACATCATTTATATTCGTAGCTAAAACTTAAAAATCACATGGGGGTGACTCACCTGAGTTTTGGAATGGCCTCTCATTCATTAGTGACTAAAAACAAGGTGGACTCCACACCCTCTAAATAGTATCCCATCCTAGCCGTTCCCCATGGTGTGGCCCACTTTAATTTTAGACCGACCTGATTTTTAGGCACCCAACAGAACATGAGGAGCCATACATAATGTATGTATTGGATTTCAAGTGCATATCAGGGTGGGCCCCACGAATGAGTACATCATGGAGCTAAACTTAGCGTTCAAGTGATTGAGCGAATTCGTTGGCTTCCTATGGTTGATTAATCGGACTTGTATGATTCTTTACTGGTACCACCCGTATATAAATTAACATTGAGTGCTAATGGTTAATAAGTAATAATATAAGTTAATTACATATTAAAAAATATTCAAAGATTTTTTGAAATCCAAAACAGTGAAAATTCAGGACATTATATGGTATATGTATTGGATTTCGAGTGCATATCAGGGTGGGCCCCACAAATGAATAAATCATGGAGCTAAATTTAGTGTTCAAGTTATCGGGCGGATTCGTTGGCTTCCTACGGTTGATTAATCGGACTTGTGTGGTTATTTACAGGTACCACCCGTGTATAAATTAACATTGAGTGCTAATGGACCATAAGTGATAATATAAGTTAATTACATATGAAAAAATAAAAAATCCAAGGATGTGTCACTCTTGACTAGATGGGTCTTTGGTGTCTGGGAAATAAGTCCCCACAAGGGATGCTCATCCCCGATTACTTTGAAAATCAGCATACGTTACTCACAGGGGTCAGCTTGTAAGACTGATGGTTATACCTATATTTAGGGGCCAGGGTTGAGCTGGGTAGGCTAGGCCAGGCCAGCTTAACAGAGCAGGCCCAAGACTAAAAATTGGTTGGGCTAGGATTTGACCCCGGCTAGGTCTACTATAATGCTTCTGATACATCGTTGATCACATGGGCTACACATGCACAAATGTATAAACATTTTGGAGGAATGATACCAAATGTATACATTCAAGCTGGATACGTTGTCTGACTGAGGATTGGAATGGCTTATTTGTAGGATATAACACATGTAACACTTGTACATATAAACTCCGGTCGGACTGAGATGACTAGAGTCCAAGCCCAGCCTGGAAATTGATTCAGCTAGGCTAGTGGGTCCATGCCTGTACCAATGCCAGGTTGGGCGGGCTACCTGCCCTATTGCCACCCTTACCTATAGCACAAGACTTGCTATTAATTCCTTGGTCTAGTCTTAATTTGGCCTACTGCATTCGTTAACATTGCATTTAATTAAGGTGAGTTGAAGTCCAGAGTCCAGCCCAATCCCTGCACATATTCCCCATTGCCGGGCATTGAGGCAGATGAATGTCTCGGATCTCACCAAATTGGCATGCATGGCAGGGCAGTATCAGAGGCGTTTTGACATGTCAGGAAGGCTAGTGTAGCAATGGGCTGTAGAGCTTTTTATTATTATTATTTTTTCCACAGTTGAATCGAGTTTCTCTTATTCTGGCAGATCCAACACTTGCTTCTGGAAAAGAAAAGAAGGTGGACTGTAGCACCAAGCTCACTGGCACGGTTTAGCTAGCATGATGTTTTTAGGGGGTGAAAAAAAACAAGAACTAGGAATGAACTTCCTAATAACCAAGTACACTTTTTAGAAGATATTTAATCCTCCCTGTGCTAAGTGCCAGGACGACCTTTAATCAGGGCCAATAAAGTTTGTTTTCAAAAGACATCCATTTGTATCTTTAATTATCAGAATGAGTAAGAAGCAATCACATCCGTTCATACGGCACCAACTGATAGCAGAAAAAGGCAAAAAATCTTCAATCTCAGTCCCACTGGATCTTCCTGTGAAAAGCCCACTCAGAAATGTTGATAGTCGTCTTTCCATCTATTGCAATAACATCGTACGGTGAATCCTCTGCAAATTCAGTTGGCATTGACTTCCAGTGCAAAGACGGCTCCCACTCGGCCTCCTTGAGGACCTTGAGTATTTCTTCCACAACTACGTTGCTCCCCTCAGACGAAAAATGAATACCATCTCTGTTACCAGTCACAAACAAAGCACAATCACTGCATGTCTTTGGTTATTATACTACTATCTCAATCAATAATGAAGAAGGGGGGTTCCGGTTCCATGGCTCAGTGGTAAACAAAAAATCGCAGGTACCATTAGAATGCAATGGAAAATATCAATTGAAAATCCATACACCATTTCTGACAAAAAAAAAAAAATTATTTTTATTTTTTAAAAAAAACAACTAGATAACTCAAAGCAATGGAGTCATTTCCAGGTCCATCCACTGATATCCGACAACTGGGGAGTTCTTCCAGCTCAGTAGTCTATGGTAAACCTGGCAATGACTCCATTGCTTTGAAAGACTTGGGATGGATGTCAAAAAACCAGTCTCTATCAAAGTGAAGTTCTTCCACTTCAATAATCAATGGTAAACTTGGAATTGCCAAAGAAAAATGAAAAGAAAGATAACACTTGCAGAGAGAATCTGCACCCATCCATTACAGAACTAGTCAATTTAAACCACAGTTACCAGATTAGCATAGGTACAAAGATGTCAAGTTCTAAAGCAGTTACAAATGCTTGCCTCTGTTTACAGGCTCCAAGTCATTAATGTTCATTTGTGCTTTATACTTTTTTTTTTTCCCAGGTGAACTGAACTCGCATTGGTCCTGTATAGAACAAGACACACAGATACTATCCTCCATCTGCAGAATGCATGATGGTATTGCCTCTCTCACGTTACTGAAGTCCAACAGTTTATGGGATTTTCCACTCATTCTTGCAGCAACAAGCTTTTGCTATCACGTCTATCTGAAAATGAAATTTGGTGAATATAGTCTCCTTGTTACATAAGCTACATGCTGGTGATATGTTCTGCAGATGGCTAGCTGCATGCAGGAAGAGTTGGGATGGTTTAGATGCAGATTCTGAAAAAAAAAAAAAAAAAAAACCCAACCTCCTTCCAGATTGTAACTGGTTTATGGGAATCGACTTTCCATTCAAAAGTCTGGAAAGAAAATGCCCACCTCTGATGATTGCTTCCATAGCAGAAGGCCCTCTCACTCTCTTATATAGGTTATTCTTATTCTTATTCTTATCATATGATTTAAGCAGCAATTTCCAAGCCCCTTGTTCATTTTCCTTCACCTTAAGCTGGACATACATCTTCGTGTTTTTAATCAAGTTTATTTTACCAACCAACAACTATATGACCACCGTTCTTCTCAGATGATCAGCTTGAGCATGGAATAATATGAGGAAAGACTGATTTTGGATGAAAAAAGACGTGATCAGATTCTTATGTGCAGCTGTTAAATCCAGACATCCCTTGGTTGTATCAAGTTCACATTGAAAAGACAACTTAATCTTGACAGTTTCCTAAATAATGTGGCACAGCATTCTATCACAAAGAAGGGAGAATAAAAAAATTGGAAGTCTTTAATTGATTTTTTTTTTTTTTTGTTATTCATAGAAAACAGATGTCTTAACTTAAGATATATATATATATATATATATAAACTTCAAGGATCTAGAGATGCAATCCATGCCAAAAAGAGAGGGAAGAATACTCATACATGGTATCAGACAGGAAAAACTGTACTAAAAACAAATTGTCTGGATCCACTTACTAACTCGCAAATATGCATTAAAAGAAGCTGAGTAGCAAGCTGATGAATAATAAAAATGTGAATGAGTGAAAGAAACCTGCCAGAAATAGCGTAAATAAGAAAGCAAGCTCACATAAAACAAGTCTCTCTCCAGTTCTCTCTCTTTTGGACTGCAGTCCAAAGATCAATGACCTTCAAGTCCATCTCCTTGCACATATCTATACATGCTTCTGAGTATCTTCCACAGGCCTCATTTGTTCGTCCCAGCCTAGTGAATATAGTGCTGATATCATAGCAAAGGCTGAGTCAAAAGTCGAACTCTAAGCAACAAAAATAATAATAAAAGGATAATCATTGTATCACCTAGTTGATTGGCTAATTAATTCCTCATTGACAGGAGGACAGGTGAGAAAAATAATTCGGGTTTTTTCCGAAAGGCTCTGACCATAAAATATTCAATTTGTTAGAATTCATGCACTAAAAACCATATTCTGAGTGACAAGATAATGTCTACATGAAAAAAGATTACCTTGAGATGAATTGCTATCTTTCTCATGTTTTCAATGTATTCTGGAAGTGGTACATGAGGACCTAGGCCAGACGAATGAGATCCCATTGAATCATTACCTCCAAAGTAAACTATCACTAACGAAGGCTGCACGGTTGCATCCTAGAACAAAGAGAAGGATGCAACATGGTCACAAAATTTTAACAAATACAAGATAGCAACTGAATCATGAAACATGAAACTAACATGGCAGAATAAAGGAAACAGGCGAGATGTCCCAAAAAATAAATTACAAGCTAATGGTGAGACTTAAAATATGGAAACTTGATTTGGACTCAATAAAGGCCCAAGTGTCAAATCAAAACTTTTTTATTTTTCTTTCTCTTTCTTTCTCTTTTCTCTTTTTTTTTTTAAAAAGAAAGAGTCGACTCAAAACTTCATGAAGCACCAGATTGAGCTTTTGTTTATTTAAAAGGCTTATGCTATAATCTATAAGTTTGTAGCGTTCGACAAAAAGAAAAGAAAAGAAGTGTTCAAAAAAAAATAGAAGAATAGGAATCTCTCTATCTCCACTTGGAAAATTTTCCTGAGTAATTGAAAAGCTTGCTAAGTTGGCAGGTAATCTCCACGATGAAAATGACTCGCAAATATTACCATTGCATGGGAACTGAAGAGGAGTCCAGGTCAATAGAGGTAACAAGCATTATGATTTTGGAACTTTCAAGTGGTGAAACAGCTTCTTTCAGTTACATTTTACGAAAGGCTGATCAGGTAGCAGAATTTCCAGCCAAAGGAGCAGTTTAGCAGAACCTGACTTTCCAGTGGATATTTCCCACAACAATTAACTCTGCTACTTATCAGGGAAAAAGCTGATTATGAATCATGAACAAAATGTCAATCAACTTGTTCCTACGATGTACATTATCTCAGTGAAGGGAAAGAATGAATTAACATATACCATGTGCCAAACAAGTATGCAGAAGAATTGCCATTGGCATGATAGTGTCAGCATGTTCTGTTCAATAGTGCTTTACTAACAAGGTTTTGCACTTGGATAGATTTCTCCTAGGAAGATATAACCACGCCTCAGGGAAAACTGAATGAAGTCATAAAACAATTATGATAGTCGCAGTGTTCCATTCACATGACCAAATTGTTTCCTTTTTATTTGGGAAACTGGACAGCATCAGCACCAAAGACTTCATCACATCCCCAAGTTAAACAAAATGATAGACAATTCAGCAGTACTGTGGAAGTATGCAAAGGTCAACCAATCAGATAAGCAAGAACATTTAAAAGGCATATCATTGGAGCTAATCAACAATACATGTCGTCAAAATAATAGTTAGGGATCTGAAAGGGTAGTCATATAAATCGATGTATCTATCTAACATTAGCAAACAAACATATACCTTTGGGAAGATTTGATCAAGAACTTGGACCGCACGCCTTGAGTTCCACCCAGAATATCCTCGGAACAAAATGTCTGCCTATACCGAATTAAAGTGAAACATAAGTTGCTCCATCAAAAGATGGTAGTTATATAAAGAAATGGCCAAACAGAAATAGGAGAAGAAAATAGTATAGGAGAAAGTGATGAGACCAAGGTGACTATGTTAGCAGGGTGGAAGGATCCCCAATCGGGAGTTGGAAGTTTAACCTTTGATAGTTCAGCGTTTGAAAATCAGCAATTTACTGAAAAGCAACAAGGGTGCAAATGTGATGTCTTTCTCCTGGCAAGAAAAGGATTAGCAAAGCATGTTGGCTTGCTCATAGCGAAATCTTAAGCCCCTGTTTGTGTTTGGTAAATGCCTAAAAGTTCATCGCAATTTAGTTAACAGTAATTATGTATTAGAGATCTTGATCTCTAATATATATGAGTTCATGTTATAAGTAATGATGTATTAGAGATCCAAATCTCTAATAGATCATTATTGTTAACTAAAATGAGATGAATTCATTTTTAGGCATCTACCAAATAGGCCTAATAATTTTTAGTAATCATTTCTCCAGTCCCTTGATTGTGCCAGGGGATTCTAAAAATGTTATTTCTCAGGTCACTTTGCGTGGGCAAACCCCGAGACTATCTTCCATTTCCAATAAAATCCATGACAACACCTCCAGGATAAACATTTCATTTGTCTGTGTTGGTAGAGAGATAATGACATCACAGATGTTTTAACCAAAGTGGGAGTTTATTGAGTGGCTCTTTGTATCGGGAACCCATTTTCCCTGCAGCATTCTCATTTCTTTGTTGCTAATATTTTGGATAGTCTCTTTAGAGAAATCCTATAATAAAGGTCCTATAGTGGGAAGTGTAAATCAGGATACCTTGAGTCAGTTTGGCTTAGTTTCAGTTGTTTTCAGTGACTTCTGGCTATCGATTTGCTTTGATAAGGTAAAAATCATTAATTGCTACTTATTCTAGGATACCAATGCAGTTGAGGGTTTGTACTTGGTAGAAATTGGCTTTAGTTTGAGATTTGAATAGGAAACAACCTCAAGAATTAGTTGAAGAGAAACTAGACCTTAATCGAGGTCGGCACATAATACATTTTTTATTACTCTCTTAGAAAGAGAGGTGCCTGGATGGAGTCTTTTCTTGAGACGGGTTGAACAAAGGGACTTGTGGTGAAGAAAGAATACTGGATCAGAAGGACTAGGTAGAGTTTCGACTTATGTTAGATAAAAATTCACTTTCAAAGAGTAAAAACAATTATTCTCTTTTCTTCTCATCTTCTTTGACCGTATCCTTCTTGTCTTCTTGTTACATATGTTGTGCAAGCAAGTTCTAGGATTTTCAGAGCCCGGAGCTCAATAATTGGAATCGAAGTGACATAGATTCTATGGGAGAAAATGATCACGAGACTTCTAATATTGCAGACTCATATGATATTTAGTATAATGAAAATGTCACATTTAGAGAAGAAGATATCTCTTGCAGAACTTTCAAACTAAAGAAAAAGAACCTTATCAATGGTACTAACAAGGTTAATAACTAAAATGACAAGTTAAATGAACACTAATTATCAAAAGCATGAAAGATAAAAAAGAAAACTGAAATTATAAGTATTGAGAATTCCAAATGCAGGCTTTTCCACAAGTGAAAGACTTAGTATTATATACTCACTGGGGAGAAATCAACCAAAGAATATAACCCTAAACAAAAACGCAACTCATAAGCAAACATGAACAAGGGAAAACTCTATTCATTGCCCAAGCTTTGCTGACGACTTGGTAAACAGCAAATGCACATATCTAAGGGAGACAGTTTTAGCAATATTTTGCATGAATATTATTCTAGGCTGCAGTTTCTTGAGAACAAGATTGGATTTATCAAGCAGAGGAAATACTAATCTAAAAAATTCCTCGCAAAAGTGGCAATATCTCTAAACTTGTCTAAGAGTTGGACTTGGCCAAATCGAGGCTACAAGGTTTGATTGGGGGATGTCTACAACCGGAATACAGAGGATTCATGGATTCCTTAAGTACCGTGTGAGGTTTGCAACCAGATCCTAGAGAATTATTAGCTTCCTTGAGTTGATAGTCCACATTAATGGGAGCTTTGTAATAGGCAGATCTTCGATAGTGATATTTTGAGGAGTTTCCCCATTGGAAAGTGGTATCTGGTGGATCATAATGAAGAGTTGAGGATGAAAGAGGATGTGAATTGGAGTATCCATGGGTCGGGTAGCTGAAGCTTAACTTTGACAGTTTCTCTTCTAAGGAATTTTCAGGGATGAGAAAAGAATGCTCCTCCATGTGTCCTTCTCTGGACTTGTTGGGCCTAGAGAGGCCAATGTTTCAGAATCTGTGAGTGTTAAGAACCTAACCAATATGCCAAAAGCCCCAAAACTGATGGAACACATCAAGCTAGGCTCTTTAAATCGTTGGGATCGTAACATTCCACCATGCTCAACAGCCCACGTCCGCGGCGGCCCACTCTGTGGCGGCACTCACTCTAGCCTCTTTTCCAGGTAACCCTTTCCAGGGCATGGCGGCTGCACTCCGGTTATCCAGGTAGCCCCTTTCCACTTGGCGGCTGCACTCTGGTTGTGCACGTAGCCCTTTCCACAGGTCGCCCCTTCCATGACTCGAATACAAGACGTGGTGTTGGCTCTAACACCAATTGTTAAGAACCTAACCAATGTGCCAAAAACCTCAGGACAGATGGAACGCATCAAGCTAATCGTTGGGATCGTAACAGAGAGATTCTCCAACCCCTTGATTGGTGAAGGAGAAATCTCCTTAGTGTTTAAAGAAGAAAGGAATTTTTTGGCAGCTCCAAGACAATAACATGTCAGTGTTTCTTCCCCAATTATGTTGGATGGAGCAACCCTTTTGGTTCTCTGTTACGATTCCAACAGTTAAAAGAACATAGGTTGACATGTTCCATCAGTCCTGGGGCTTATGGTGTATTGGTTAGGTTCTTAAACAATTGGTATCAGAGCCAACACCAGGTCATGTGTTTTAGTCACGAAAGGGGAAACCTGTGGAAAGGGGAGACGAGAGTGAAAGCTGCCACGACATAGAAAGGGCTACCTGGACAACCAGACTGCAGCCGTCAAGTGGAAAGGGTTAACTGGATAACCAGAATGAAGCTGCCATGCCCTGGAAAGGGCTACCTGGAAAAGAGGCCAGAATGAGTGCTGCCACAGAGTCGGCTGATGGGGACGTCTGCTGCTAATTGGTTAGGTTCTTAAAACTCTCTGCATGGGAAATCGTTTCCAACTTCTTTAATGATCGTATTTTCCAAACTGTAAGTGAAAATGCTGGAGTGACGTGCATTAATCAGTTTATGACAAAGGAGAAGAGAAGAGAAGAGAAGAGAAGATGGTATGTGGCTCCATACACAACCATCAACTTTTATTTGCCAGTTTGGTAAAAGGGGCATTGGCGAGCATGGTATTTTGATTAAAATACGAGATTGAAGGAGAAGAAAATTGAAGGGAAGGATGGTACCTTTCGGGCATAGAGGTCAGAGAGAATGGATCCCCATCCATCATTACTGTAACTAAACTGGACGATGGAAGAACCGAAGAGAACGAAGAGAGGGCGTTGAGGTCCCACCATCCTCTTCAACTCTCTCTCTCTCTCTCTCTCTCTCTCTCTCGCAAACAAGGAAAAATAAGAGGGATTTTTTCAAGAGAGGTAGAGAAGAGCTGATTTCATCACCCCTCGCTCTGCTCCGCTTACTCGTCCTTCCGCATTCAACTGACATAAATACGGCATGGGACCGCTTGCGTCCGCAGATGTATGCGTGGGAATCGAATCGAACCGAACTCTTGGTTCACGATACACCACCCACGTCGGTACTATGTTGGCGTGGCAAAGTTCTGTGGACCCACCATGATTTATGCGTTATATCCACACTGTTCATCCATTTTTCCAGATCATGTTAGGGAATAAGCCCAAAAATGAGGCAGATCCAACCCTCATTTGGATCACACCACATAAATCAATGGGGCAATGACATCTACAGTTGAAACCTTCCCAGGGCCCACCAAAATGTTTATTTGTCATCCAACCTGTTCATGAGATTACACAGACATGGATGAAGGTAAAACAAAAATATCAGTCTGATCCAAAACTTCCGTGGCCACCAAGAAATTCTCAAGTGTAAGCGTTCAATCCTCACCATTTCCTGTAGTGTGGTACTATTTGGATCTGTCTAATTTTTGGGCTCATTCTATAAAATGATTTTTTTATTTTTAATGGATGAACGGTGTGGATATAACACATACATCATGGTGGGCCCACAGAGCTCAAACGCATCTGTGTTCTAAACTATGCGACTGGAGTCCAACGCGTAACACCCTAGCACCGTTGGGGACACCATGTTTTATATGTAAATCCACCCTGTCCATCAGGTGATAGCCATTATTTTAACCTTACATAAAAATATCATCCAGCTTGAAAATTCTAATGGCCCCAGTCCGATGGGAACAATGTAGCGCTTCTCGTAGACGTCTAAGTTCAGATGGTGCGGATGCAGAGCATTTGAATCCAGCTGATTTTATTTGATTTTATTTTTTAACATTTTGATATCATCCTGTAAGTTACGCCTGATTAACGGATTTGATGAAAGATATATGATGGCTCCATGCACAAAACTAAAACTATGGTTGACATCCATCTCTATGGTTCTCTGAACTGAGATATTTATATTGCTGATTTTTTTCTCTGCACCACTAGAGTATGGGATAAAACTAGACGGAGTACAACAGCTAGCTCTCTTGGTGTAGTAGAGGATTCCGGTACTGTTCAATCTCCCCAACAACTTTTCCAGCGCCATCAACCAACGGTCTTGGTGGTTGACAATCAATGACTCACCGAACCCACTCCCACTACGGAAGCGGATTGCGTGGTGCGCCACACACCACTCACCTCTAAGCGGATTGCGTGGTGCGCCACACACCACTCACCTCTGGTTCGTTGACGTCACCAAGTGGGTGCCTCCATGATGTGTATGTGTTATATCTGCACCGTCCGTTCATTTTTCAAGATCATTTTAGAGCATGGCTCAAATAGATCCAAATTTCAAGTGCACTGTGCCACAATAAGGGCCCAAAAATGAGGCCGATCCAAAGCTCAAGTATACCACACCATACAAAACAGTGGAACAATGACGCCCATTGTATGGTCCACCGTGATGTTTATTTAACATATAACCTGTTTGTAAAGTCACACAGTCTGCGTTGAAGGGAAAACATGAATATCAACTTAATCCAAAACTTCTATCATCCTCATAAAGCATTCAATGGTAGACATTCAATACCTACTGCTTTCTACAAAGCATTTAATGGTAGACGTTCAATCCCTAATGCTTTCTGCTGAGTAGTTCACTTGAGCTTTAGATTTGTCTCATTTCTGGGATCATGTCCTAAAATAATCTCATAAAATGGATAGACTATGGATATAACACAGACATCACGATGGGGCTCAAGGAACTTGGTGATGTGTGTGTAGCACGTGTCTTCCTGACCTTTTCTTTTGAAGAAGTCTGTGCAACGGTGGAGCTGATTAGGTGAAAACCCGAGTGACCCAAGACGGTGCAGCACTTACTGTGGGGGCCACCTTGATATATGTACTCTGTTTCGAGACAATTCATCCATTTTTCAAAATCATTTTAGGGCATCACCCCAAAAATGAAGCAGGTACAATTATAAGGTGGACAATACCAGAGGAAACAGTGTTGATTTCCACAAAGGTTTTAGATCATGGTCCACTTGATAAAACGACCTGAAAAAACGGACGGACCACGTGGATACAGAATACATACACTGAGGTGAGCCCCACAGTAAGAGCCACATCGTCTTAGGTGAGTCCAGGGTCTTACCTAATCCGCTTCCCTGCATCAGAAGGCTCTGTGGGCCCCACCGAGGCCACACCACAGGAAACAGTGAAGATGAGGACCCACACCCCATTTTTCGATCAGGCTACTACTAGTGGGCGTCCCCTTATGAAGGGGTTGTATGGCATATAAAATTCATGAGTTGCCTCAGCGGGTTCCCATCCCCACTATTTACTACTGTGTGGCCGACTTTGAGTTTTAGATCTGCCTCTTTTTCCAGCTCACGTCCCTGGCATGAGCTGGTGAACTGATGTTCAAGAGGAGATGTCACATGAACAGTGCTTCTGGAGCCACAGAGCTTGTGTTGCACAGTGTGCCCCTTGTTAGAAAATCATACTGAACAAAAGCAGAAAACAGAGTAATGCTATGGTAAGAGTAGGCCTCAACGGCTTTTTAACACATGCACTAACTACACTAGAAGAAAAAATAGATGAGAGGAAAGTGCATCAACCAACCCTCTCAAAAGAGAGGCCCACCACCTTGATTTCACCCTGTATTTCCGTCTACTGAGACCTCTGCTGAATTTTGATTCTTACAAAAATCTCACAACCAAAATTCTTTGTTTCTTAATTCGTTTTTCTGTTTCATTTCTATTCAATCCCCCGCTTATTAGCATCTACCACTGAAGATGCACAATCCACGGTGGGCGATGCATCTAATGCAGTCAGACACTCAAAGAAATCACATGATTCCTCTGCAACCAGATGGGGCCCACCCATCTATTACCCCATACCAGAATCAGCTCTGAGCTCCCCATCAATTTAAATGGGTCAATAACATTTTGCATTGGTTAGTTTACTTGCATCTTAACCTTTTCGATTGGCCAGGACACCCAATGGACCCAAAACTCCCCACCATTCAGCATCTTCAACCAGCATTATAATCAGAGCAAACATGATCAGATACAGCAGCTGTATTGATGCAGCCATTTCCTATCTGTGCAATGTGTCACATTTGTAGAATACCCGGTCATGCAAAAGGTGGGCCACACCACTATAATCACCCGGAATGAAAATCTGGCTGATTCACTTACTGGGTTGGTCGTGCCCCGTAAGTTCATTCTTTGTGCCCCACCCAATGAGTGGATCAGCTTGATTTTCATACCAAGTGACCATCTTCCTTTCATGGATCAGAAAATGCTGTAGATCCAAAAGAAATGGCTATATCAATACAGCTGTTGCATCTTATCATTTCTTCATAGCACATAATATGTTCTTGTCCATTTTCTCTTTTTAATACAAACACTCTTAATAAGGACAGAGCGTAGAAAATGTAATTAACTACATAAAAAAAGCTTTGCTAACCAAGACCTCATTTATCATTAGATTGGGATGGCTGGTGTTATGTTGTATAGACTAGCATTTTTGCAGCAAGAATTACATATTAAATCTGTGCTATTACAAAATCTCAATTTCCCAGATTAATCTGCATTTTTTTTTTCTTGACATGGTCGGACTGGCCCAAGTAGTTCACAGAAAGAACCAAGTAATAGCTCATTGTTTAGGCGGTCCCTGTGCTCTGCGTTGGTCATTTGAATTGTCTGCATATTTGCATTCTAAGCAACTGTTGCAAACAAGGATGCCTAAAACTGAAACTGTTCAATGCATTGTATTGTCCTTTCCACACTTTCTGAACAAAAACGACCACAGAAAGATGTTAGCTATGTGAAAAAATAACATGTGGGTGGACTTAAAAGCATATGCAAGCTATGTCTAAGATAGCAGATGTAATCAGGCGTTTGAAACTGTTGCATGAGGATTTATATACTGTTTCCATCAGGAGACCCTTAAAACTCATATTTGTTCTTATTTCAGCAATTAAGATATTTCCTATTTTATTCTTTGGTGATTGAATATAATATGGAATTCATCACAAAAAATAAAAATAAAAAATCTATATATTAGGTGGAGGTGACTGCATGTTAATTTTATTTAACTCGGATAATTTTCTACTATTTGTATGCTTTGTCATTTTTTAAATTCAGATCTTATTAGTTCTGTAAAGGTAACCACTAAATATGTTTGTTTTTTTTTCCTGCTTTTGTGAGTATAAACACAACGGACTGCTTAATATTAATATAATTCATGTTTAATTTCCGGTTCTTGAATTTTTTAGAAGTGCCAATTTCACACTCCAGGACATGAATCTGCTCCTGCTCCAGCTCTGACATTGGGCAATTAAGCAAGGAGAAGGAACGGCATCTCTACCACAACAAGTCCAGAGCATGTTATGATGCTACATGCTCTCAAGCATACTAATTAGGAGCCAGAAATCAATGAAGCTTTTGAAGAATGTGACCACATACTTATCGTCAAACCTAGTTTTCAGCACTATAAAACACATCATTTTGATGAGATAGAATAATGCATTTAGTAGGCAGATATAGTAATTAATAGATGTCCTTAAAGCTGATGATCAGAAACACATCATCAGTGGCACATGTAAATCAATCCACATTTCTGCAGTTGGCATGTCCAACAAGCCTTTTGCTTGGAACAGCAACGTTAGAATATTCCTGATTGCCATTTCACAATTATTCTATCTGTAATATGGCGTCCAAGTTACAACCTACTAATTAACTTGGTTGTTTGGCAAATAGAATCGAAAGCTTCTTTTTCTTTTTGTATTAGTGGCACGCCATCACACCATAAAGTTGTCTTTGTTCCTCATCTGATTAACAATTATATTTCAATTGTCCAAAAAAGAAAAAAAAAAGAAAAAAAAAGTGCGAATCTGGCAGACAGGAGAGCTTAAACATTACACTTGTCTGGTGAAAGGTTGCGTATGGTGATATCCATTGCTACTTGTCCTACAAAGATTGTTAAGAATCTACTAAATGGCTTTGAGATGATCATAATAGTGTCGCTGCTACATAATAGAGATAGCTAATTAATTCACAAATCCTTGATATGTGAAAGCATATATAAGAAGAAGAAATAAAGTAAAATAGCGCACAAGATTTTAAAGAAGAAATAAAGTAAAATAGCAAACAAGAATTTAAAGAAGAAAAAATAAAGTAAAATAGCAAACAAGAATTTAAAGAAGAAGATACATCCCCAGGCGAAGATATTTAAGCACTTGTATACCACTTGTATACAAGTGTTTGATTCAACTAGGCATGGACCAAAATGACTCCTAACAAACTCAAAAAACCCTATAGAGAAGCTTTCACCCAAACAAGGAAAATCTACAACAAAAATTCTCCTATTTTAGGCTTGGGAGTCCTCATTATGGGCCCCTGGGACAATAGGAATGTAACATAGAATTTAAGATATACATAACAAATCTCCACCTTAGCATTTGTTGAAGAAGCTCCTTAATCAATCGGCTTCTCTACCACACTTGTAAAATCAATCATTTCTGTAGGAATGATTTATTTTCCGTGGTTGATATCTTCTCAATATAATATCTTTGGACATTGTTTAGTCGGTTTAACATGACTAAATGCATGCCACGTGTACCTTTTTTTTTCTAAACACATGCGTATCAAGCATCACACGTATCCAGATTATCAAATAATTCCTCTGAGAAAAAAAGGAACTTTAATAGCAAGAGATCAAACGAATAGAATTGTTCCCTAGGAGTGATTTTTGAGACAAAAACTAGCCCTGCCTGTGGGCCGACCTTTGCAAATATTCATGAACTGAAGGAATTATCACCTGCGTTGGAACTGCCATTAGTTCGAGCTGCACTGGGTCCTCATCATGTGTGAGTGCCATCCAAACCGTTCATTAGATATGCCCCATCAAGTTTTTAGCATATATCAACAATCATCGTGTTCTAGAACGTAGATGGGCCCCCACTAAAACCGTTTAGATATGTGGGCCCACCTTATTTTGTAATTCATAAGATGCACCTCACCATTATTAACAGGCAACTCAAAAAGAATCCATTCCAAAATTCTGGTGGGACACAACACATGATTTTAAATGTTTTTTATTCATGGCTTTTACTTAGCATGGTTCACCCGAGAATAGGATTCGCCTTGTTTTTGGGCATACCCATTGGATATCATGAAAAGATTAAAGTGGGCCCCACATACGGAGTTGTAAAATATGTTTAATTCTATCAATGTTGCAGAGGATTCATTCGCTGCTAAGAACCGTGTAATTACGTGAATGTATTTGGCAATTTCCTTTTGGAATAAAAGAAGGTTACAAATCCTAAAAGGATCCACAGGTATTGGAGAATAAATTTTTTCTACAATGTAGTGTGTAGGGTCCACAATGATGTAGCGTCCACATCCAATCCATTACTCCAAGCTCTCTGTGTTACCAACAAATCATCCTAGCTAAATGTAGGCGGTCCACACCACAGATAACAATTGGGATGGAAACGACCACCATCAAAATCTTATAGATTATGTGTGGCCACCATTCTAGTTTTGGATCATTTGAAAATATGATGGTGTAAAATTACAGATGGCATAGTCTTATGGCAATCCAAAACATCCAAATAGCTGATCCAACTATGGATGGACCATCGCAGAAAATTTGCCCCTTCTTGGAGGATTTCAAATGCCATGGGTATGGTACAAAGGAAGGCATGACAACTCTAGCAGATCAAACTCTCATTTCTTGATATTTTACCACCTAAATAATAAATAGCAGAATACTAACCATTCTTTTACAAGTCACTCAACTTGAAAATGTATCTCCATGTTGCAATCTTTTACCCACACAAATCATGCGCTATGGATTTAGTAACCAACACACACACACACACACACACACACACACACACACACAAAATGGAATAAAACCACCATCTTTATGGTTGAGAATCAAACTAAAACATTGTACTCAATATTGCTCCAATCACATTTCTAACAATGAGACCTGAATTATCTTTTCATTTCCTCCTATATATTTAAGCAAAGAACCATTCTAAAAACTTCATATTCAACACCTATACCTCATATATTGTTAAAATATTTCAAATAAAAAAGAAAGAAATAATAATAATTTTTTTGTTTTGTACATTGTCAGTTTTTACAAAAAGTTTAATTCCACGTTGGAAACATGGAAATAAAAAATGAGTACATATATGATATCTCTCTATAGCTTTTTGTGAATGTGCTAAGCTATGCCTAACCTCGTATGTGGACACAAATCTGGCTTAGTGAAAAAAACTTGCCTGTAAACCTTTAACCCTCCTGCGCATAGGGGAAGATTCTACTGGGGAATTGCGGAAGCACGCGGAGATGAATCAAGCAAAGTATTCCAATAGCACAAACAAGCCCAATCACAAAGACTCCAAATTTAACGTAGAAAAACTCTTTCGAGAAAAAAAAAACCACAGCACAAAGCAACAAATATCACTATGAAAACATAAATTACAACAGATAAATAGAATACATAATCTGAACAAGCTACGAATCTCCGCTTATAAGCCCTTGAAAACCCTATGAACGAATTAGAAAGCTTTAAGATACACTCCAAACCCGATTACACCCTTATATATAGCCTTAAGAAAATCATAATCAAAATAAAAAACAAATCCCGTAAATTCATAAATCTATAACTCTGTGCATACTTTCGATGGTACTTTCGATGAGACTTCAATGACATCGAACTAACAACTAAAACTTTCCAACAACTAAACATGATTTTTCTGAATTTTACCGATGGCATCGAGCAGGCCTTCGATGTCATCGAACAACCTTCGATGGCATTGAATAGGGCACCTAAAGTGCCCGGTAACCAACTCGATAAATTCTGGATTTTACCAATGGCATCGAATCCTGCTCAATGACATTGAACTGCCATCGACAGGTATATTGATTTACAAATTTAAGACAGCAATTAACAACAAATTCAACCTTCGAATGGCTACATCAAGACCCTTTATAGGGGTCTTATTTTAAATTTCATTTTTTGAATTTGCAAGCTATCTCTTAACTGCCTCTCACATACTTTGATGTGGCCCATTAAATCTAGACATTTTTCCTGTGAGAAACGGGTCCATTACGGCTTAGCCCATCAATTGCTTCTAACAACAATCCGAAACACAACTGTTTCAACTCCCTTCTTAAAAACGGTCATGCCTTATGGTCTATATATGAGGAACTTTTTCGATAGATCAAAAACCACACAGAATGGTCAAAAACAAATTCGGTAGTGCACAACAACAACAACAACAAATATTATAATATAAAAATAGTAATCTCTTTTTCGCCCTTTTCTTGGCATACAAAGCTACACTATGATCGGATGTTGGGTCTATCTATGCCCTATGCACTTTGGAGATAGGTATGTTGGGCGTTTTATCCAAGAGGTAGCATGTCTAAGTGTTTGCCGCATCGATCAAACAAATCGAGAGGCATGAACTATCTCAAAGATAGTGATTGGGTCTGGGCTTAGCCTCAGTAAAAGATTTGAATTCCTCTTCATTAGTAGTCATCTTTAAATAGGTTTGAAGTTCTTTTTACTTTTACAAATTATTTCACGATTTGATTTTAACAATTTTCATATGAATGACCCTTATCACCTTGAAAATTACCTCAATTGGCACTAAGTCAATTTGATCAAATACATTGGACGAACAACACTATAAAAGGTGGAGGCATAAAATATTTTTCTACATCACCACTCTACATGTAGCTTGCATGATCAATGAAAAAGCCCATCTGATCTTCATTAATCAAAATTATTTGTTGTACGTATAAAAAAAAATGAGATAAAGATGACTACCTATGCAAGAAGTATATTCTTGGTACACTCTCGGATTAGTATTGTTGATGTATTCTATGATTACATAATTTCATTTGAAATATGAGCCACCTTAAAAAAGAAATATAAAATCGAAGAAGTGGGCATGAAAAAATATGCTGTCAACCGACATTTTAAATAGCAAATGACAGATGATAAGTCTGTAGTTCAATGAACAAACGAGAGTTTAATCTGATAGTCTATGAGATTACATCAAATGAGATTAAACTGAATGAACTCTTTCAAGTTATGTAAGGTTAGGTGCTCCACAAGACCTTTAGATCAAGTAGGATTCATTGATTTTAAAATAATAATAATAATAAATAAATAAAATGGGTCCCACCTATTTTCATCTTACCTTCATTTCATAGTTTCATCCTTGTTATAGCTTGCAGGCTTCTTCCAAATCTCAATTTATTATAACACATCTATTTTTCTTTAACTATCAATAGTCTATTTATACAATAATTTTAGTACATTGTGGTTTATGTCCATGACATGTTTTGGGTGGTACAAATCATGCTCACACTATCACCCTCGTTATTTTAAAATGTATGAGGGTCGTGGAGGCCCATAAACTATGCTAGTCAATCCTATCCCCACCAAACTGCCTAAAGATAAAAATGAGTTCCATTCATCTAATGGATAGCGTATTGAAGCACCACAATATGAAAATAAAAAATAAAATTTTTTTACATCAAATGGTAGGTTTATCAATGTTTTTAGTATTGATAATGATGCATATATCACGAACTTGGGATACAGAAACATATTAAGTATCACATGAAAAATATCACATATATTGTGCAATGCATCAATGTTTCTAACTTGGGATACAAAAATGTATTAATTAGTATCACATGAAAAATATTGCATATATTGTGCGCAATGCATCACTATTTTTAAAAATATTGGGAAATTAGTTGAATTTTTTAATGATATTTTAGGTGTTAAAAATTGTTAATACACACTTAGAATTGAAAAAATCACAAAACAAGTACACATAATAAATTACTTTTGTATAAGGTCCTAAATTATGTACCGTTTAATAGAAGTCATGCAACTATCTTCAACATCAATTCATTTGATTTATAAATTATTTTTAAAAAAATGTACGGAAACATAAACAATACATTTTAAAAGCCAAATATGTCCAACATTTATTTAAAAAACATAGTTATAATTTAAAAAATAAATAAATGTGTAACCAATGTTAAGATTAGCATGCACTCATAAATACATAATACAAGGCATACATAACATATCGACGGTGTAAATATTTTAAAAATATTTATTTTTATAATTTACAAAAAGTTATGTCAATCCTAACCCTCCAAATACTCTCATATTTTTTCCGCACTTAATTGCAAGTTAAATGAGAAATTTGTAAATTTTCAATATGTTTTTTTTTTTTACGAATTTTTTATTTGTTCCAAATTCAAATTATTGAATATCAAAATCTATAATTGAGCATACAAAACATGCAAAATCATAGATTACTAACTTTTTCCAATAGATTCCAAGCAACTTAAATAAGGAAAAACGTTTTAAATTAACAAAAACTTACTGATTGTATTTTTGGTGCTATATGCACTTTCATCTTAATTTTAACATGCCTCATGAGAAGGGGCTCAAGCCCTATGCAAAACTCCCCTCTTATATATGTATGTTTTTCTTTGGCATTTTGAACGTGAAACAAGAAATACACTAAAAAAACAATACTTTTCAAAACAATCTATTTTTTTTTAAAGGTTTTGAAACATTTTATTTTAAAATCCTTCAAAAATACAATAATAGGTCACACCCATAATTGTAGGTCCTCATACCACATAATATTGGGAAGCTTTCCATAAGAAAATTTCCCAAAGAATATTTCATTATATGTTAGAAGACCAAGCATAATGATACATTACACAGGAATGCATCCAATATTATATCCATCAATGATAATAAGAAATACTTTCAAGTATTATTAGAAGGGGGCGTGCTCCGGTGGTATTGCTGCCTCCCTTATCTAGGGTAGTATATGACAGATATTCTCGGACCCATGTGATGTAATCATATTACCCGTAAGTCCCAAAAATCATTGCAAACAAAAACTCTGGTCGGCCACAGAACAAGGGGATGAGTTCAGAGGGGATGGCCACGGTTGATTTGCATGGGGGGCCACCATTTTGTGTATACGGAATTCGGGCTGTCTAGACCCTTCACTTGGCGTCGATGAAAAGTCTGGATTTATAAAAAGAAAAAAAGAAAAGAAAGAGAAGCTATTCTGCAACTCAGATGGGACCTCGTGGAAATCAACAGCGGGAGTCCCATCTCACCTTGTTCACTATGCTATGGCACACCAGAGCTTCGGATGGAGCTGATTTTCAGATCATGGAGGTAACATGAGGGAATGTATCTGATGGATTGGAGGTGATACATATCGCAGAGCCCACGGGAGAGCGCACCTCTTGTTAGAAAAAGACAGTTGAAAGATATTAATATGTGGCCCATACAATTAGGGAGCAGATTAGGTACACCCTAGCTTCACCCAAGATAGTGCGGTCCTTACTGTGGGGCCCACCTTGGATGTATTCATTCTATTTCCACGCCATCCATCCAATTCTCAGGTGGACCATACTATAGGTAATGGTAGTAATTGAATGCCCCACCATTAAAAACTTCATAGGCCCTACCGTAATGTTTATTTGCAAACCTGTAGATAAGGTCATATAAACCTGAATGAAAGGATAAAACAAATACCATTTTCATCCAAAACTTTTGTATCTTATTGATGGACAGTCGTCGCTGTTTCCTATAATATGGTCCACTCAAAAATTGGATTGGATTCATTTTTGAGTTCATGTTCTAAAATGACACGGCAAAACAGATGAACAACATGGATATGGAATAAATATATGAAGGGCCACGCCTAATCGGCTCCCATACACACATGACCTATCTAATCAGTGTGCCAACCTTAATAGTCAAGGTCACTTTTTTCAATATACACGTGCTGTAAAACCGAGGGTAGGTGGTATGTTTAACATTACTTGGTCAGCAATGAATGAAGAGTCCGAATACTATTTGATTTGATGGAAACTAGTGTGATCAGGGACCATAAGGAGGTGCCCTGTTTAATAAGTAACTGTAACTTTTCAACCATATACGTGGCATAGTTGCACAATAATTTAGACTGTCTGAATGGCTGACCCAATTATGATGGAGCATGACAAAAAAATAAAAAAATAAAAAACTCACTACATTACTTTTAACCATCCAATCAATTGGCACTAAAAATTAACGGTTAGGACTACTTGATTAGTATAATTTTAGAGATCTTCTCCATCAAACTGTAGAGACCCGCATTTTGATGGTAATGCATTACTGTACTGTAGCACCACGTGTGAGGAGGATGAGCTGCCACCTTTTTGAAAATGGTGCAAAACTCACAAAGTAGTGTAACCGGCTTCACAGGCAACGATTGCAGACAAGGCGGGTCACAACAGTACAGAAAGTCAACAATCCAAGCTGTGTGATGAATAGAAACGGATTGGCTACCCCCCTGGCCCCTGCTACCGGCCAATGGCTGATGGTCGGTGCTATGTGGGCCCGCCATGATGTTTCATCCATTCCATCCATATATTTTTCTAGATCATTTTATGATATTAACCAAAAATTAGATATATCCCAATCTCAAGTGGATCACATTACAAGAAACAATGTTGAATGAGTGTCAACCATTAAAAACTTTTAGGGGGCCATAAAAGTTTTGGATGAAGCTGATAATTGTTTTTTTCCTTCATCTGGGTCTGTATGACCTAATCAACAGATTGGATGTCAAATAAACAGTACACTGGGCCTTAGGAGGATTTAAATGGTGGATATCCAATCATTATTGTTTTTTCGTGGTGTGTTACACCTGAGATTTATATCCCACTCATTTTTGAAATTAAGATCTAAAATTATATTTAAAAATGGATGAAACACATACATCATTATGGGGCCCACGGAGCACTGACCATCAGCCACGGGGCTGGGGAGTAGCCAATCCTTTCCCCAGAGTCGAAATCCCATGGAAACAGCCCACATTAACTGTTTTTGTAGGCTGAGGGCACGCACCTGAAACACACGGAACGAGAGTACACTCACAGGACATAAACGGTATTTAAGTAAAAGTATAAGGTTGCGCATTTTCCTAGCACAAATAATGGAGAGATGTTTAACCAACATGCGTGAGTGCGCATTGAAAGCTGGTGTTGCATGTCTGAGTTCACTTTGTAAGTATACTTGCTTAGCATAGTCTGCTTGGGTATACGTTAAAACTGAAATTGCTTCATGATTTCGGGTCAATAGTGAAAGGTGGCCTCATCTGGCAATATTTACATGATTTTAAGTATTTTCACCAAGTTGAAGATAGTTGTCATTTGTCAACATATGTCAACGTATGTCTAACGATTTGCCTAACCACGGGAGTGGAAATGAGTTTACCACCCATATAATCTTACGGTTATAACCACCATCAGACGCAATCAATGATTTAGACTATTTAGAAGCAGCCTAATAAATAATTGGTAATTTTATTTTATTTTATTTTTTTTAACAGTATGCATATGCATGCGTTTAAAGGTAACTGAAATGATCCCTATCGCATTTTAATCTCTACCTTTGACAATATTTTTTTTTCATTTGAATTTAAATTTAAATATCAAAAGAATGAATTTAAAAAATATATATATCCAACTAAAAAAGTTCTAAAGAATAATTGTGTGGGACCCATTTATTAGTGCTTACCCGTAAGTAAGATCTACAGACACATGTTCAAAAGAGAGGGTTGAGTCATGATTGACGATGAGCCTTGGATGTGGCTAGGCACCTGGCTCTGCAAGTCTTCAAAAATCATGGGCACAAAAAAGCTATTTTAAAACCCCCTAGAAATGAAGAACATCCCTGCATCACAGTGTGCCCAGTTCACTTAGTAGGATTGTGATAGAATGCAAGGATTCCTGCATCACAGCTACCAGGAGAGGAAACATGTCAGAAATTTCAACCATTCATCATGTGAACACGCTGTGGACCAAAAATAACGAGAGTGTCCAATATTGATTTGGCACATCCCGCTTGTATAAGAAAAATGGGCATTTAGGGAGAAAAGTCCAAGATTCCAAAGGACATGTATCGACAGCAGCTCACTTGATTGGTGCACTATTGGTTTTCAGCACACGGGGTGTTCGCATCCGCTATCTAATGAACATGTGAATCCCCGCATGGTCGCTGATGCAGGCCCCACTCAGCATTCCTCCCACTAATCACGTATTAATTTTTCTTTATTTTGGTGTAGGATTCATTAGGAAGTCAGAAGGGGCTGGGCTTTTAACGCAAGGATGAACATGATGAGGTCGATCACCATCTTCCTCAATGATAACTACTCCGAATCCATTGAGCTTCTCTGGACTCTTTATAGAGGCTGCTCGAATCCACAAGGAAAGAAAGCAAGAAAATATAAATGAATTCTAATAAAATTCGAAATTGATTAATTAATTAAATAAACAAGTTCACAACCCTTTAAATAGGGATACCAAGCAATGGGAGAGAAATCAAAAGCAAACTACAACTAAAACTCCTAGAATTTGTAACTTACTATTTATAGACGGTCGTAATGTCTACTAGTGCATAATAGTAAATGTCATATTTGGCTTCACCAAACCGTTCTCCTAATTATTTTAAGCTCTTTTCATGTTGGACGCAATTCCTAAAGCTCAACAGATGAAGAGTTATAATCAAACTAAAACTTACTATTTATAGTAAAAATGAAATTAAAATAGGGAAACAACCGTCGATCTAGGAGTATTTCACAAATCCGGCTTGTGCAACCTGGTATAGTAGGGTTGGTTGGCTAAAGTAGCTCGTTTTATCCCAAAATCATATATTTTATGCCCGATAACTCATTTCGAATTGTGAGATACACCCAATCGAAGGTCCGACAGTTTGGATCACTTCTGTCGTCAACCGAGCCTTTTCTGATCCATCTTGGCCATGAAAGTGTGCGCAACCCGCTTTACATTAGCTTTGCATCTCAGGATGATCACCTTAAACAAAATAAAATTTATACACACACACACACACACACACACGGAAACGCTCACCTGCGAACCAGTTCGTACGTACTACATACGAACTTTTTTGAGAACTCATCATATCTGATGAGTCTCGAAAATCTGAACGGTCCACATGAAGCAGAACCTCATGAAACCCCTTGGTACGAAATTTTACCTTGATCCAAAACTTAGGTGAGCCATGAAAAATGCAAATTGTTTCT
Organism: Magnolia sinica; assembly: GCF_029962835.1. Classification (NCBI taxonomy): domain Eukaryota; kingdom Viridiplantae; phylum Streptophyta; class Magnoliopsida; order Magnoliales; family Magnoliaceae; genus Magnolia; species Magnolia sinica. Next base: position 115,867,667 of record NC_080576.1, on the reverse strand, counting down.
TCCCTTGATTTGAATTTCTCTTTGCTATGGCCCATTAGAGTCTTAGATCAGGGTGAAAATTCACCCTCTAAGGTTTCATGGGATTCTGCATCTTATGGACCGTTCAGATTTGACACCCATGACACGTGTGCAAAGGTGTGCACGTGCGTAGGTGCGTAGGTGAGCATGCCTCTCTCTCTCTCTCTCTCTCTCTCTCTCTCTCTCTCTCTCTCTCTCTCTCTATATATATATATATATAACTGCCATAATGCTTAACAAATTACCATTGATTGGACTGTCGGACTTTTCCCATCGAACTTTGTCCTATGGCTGGACTATTTCTCATGATTGAGTGCCTGATAACTAACAGGACCGTCAATGGGCTGGGATGTGACCAAGCAAAATAATTTATTATTATTATTTTTTTAATAGAGCTGTCTTTAGAGGCCAAACCCAACTGGCTCAAAGTATTACTTTAATAATAATAATACTTGATGATTAGATATTTGATTTTGTGTTAGTTTATTAACTACATGTATTACTTTAATGATATTACTTGATGGTTAGATATTTCATTTTGTGTTTGTTTATTAGTTGCAACTCAACTAGAATGTTTTTTAGTTAAGTGTTCAGTACCTTGGTTAGATTTCTCTTTAGATAGGATTGGGCTTGGGTTGGCCTTTAATTCAACTCGCCATATCCACCTGAGTTGCATCCCTATCTCTAGCTAAGGAGATCACGTTTAGCCTAATTTCTTGTTTTCTTTTTTAATATTATTGAGACATGCTAATTCAAAAGACCCAAGCTTCAAGGGTCAAATATAAATGCATGGCAGATACATGATGGCACGGATGTGCTGGATCTGGGACGTTCATATGTTGATTCCCATTGTTGATGTAGAGCGGGTCGCGGACAGTATCATGGCCAAGATGGATCAATAAAGGCCCAGTCGATGACAGAAGTGATCCAGGCCGTCGGACCTTAGATTGGGCGTATCTCGCAATCCGGAATGAGTTACTTGACATAAAATGTATGATTTTAGGATAGAACAAGCTACTTTAGCCAACCAACCCTGCTATGTCGAGTTGCGCAGCCCGAAATTGCGAAAAACCCCTTGATCGATGGTTGTTTCCTTGTTTTAATTTCATTTTTACTATAAATAGTAAATTTTAGTTTGATTATAACTCTTCATCAGTCGAGCTTTAGGAGTTGCGCCCAACGTGAAAAGAGCTTAAAATAATTAGGAGAACAGTGTGGTGAAGCCAAATAGGACACTTACTATTTTTGGCTGAAAACCTTGTGCACTAGTAGACATCATGACCGTCTACAAATAGCAAGTTTACTATTTATAGTAAATTGCGGATTCTAGGAGTTTGAGTTGTAGTTTGATTCTGATTTCTTTCTCATTGCTTGGTACCCCTATTTAAAGAGTTGTGAACTCATTTTTATTGATCAATTAATCAATTTCAAATTTATTAGAATTTATTTTTATTTTCTGCTTTCTTTCCTCGTGGATTCGAGAAGTCTTTGTGAGGAGTTCAGAGAAGCTCCGTGGATTCGGAGTTGTTATCCTCATCACGTTCATCCCTGCATCAATTGTTCACGTGTACTGTCTTGAAATATATGGGGGATCTACTTGTTAGGCCAGCAACAAATGAACGTTGGATTTGATAATTTTTTTCTAACCGTCCACATCTTGCTACATGTTGTCCACATCTTGCTACATGTTGGCCTACATTGTAAATGAAACACCTTTCTTAGGATGGCCATATGAAGAGTTACAGTCCACATTGTGATGAATGAAGAGTTTGTTTCACGACTAAGATGATTGCAACAAGGGAAGTTAGATGCACCTCCTCACTTAAAGCAGGAACATTTTTTTTCCTTCTTCTTCTTCTTTTTTTTTATAATTATTTTCTTCCTTTTTATTGCCTAATTGATGTTTCCATCAGTCTAAGGGAAGCAAACTTCTACTTATGCGGTTTGCATTCAATACCATCTTTAAAAGTGGTTTGCTCATCCTCCATACCATGTGGTACACGTACCGGTTCTTCATGATCATGAGGTGAGGCCCACTGGGATGGGTCAATTTATGGCTGTTGGTTCAATTTCAATGGTACAATACTTCTTTTCTTTGGTAGCTAAGCTGCAGGGCCCGGAAAAGTAGATTTTTTTTTTAATGGTCACCAAAAATAAGGTACACATCTGATGAGGTCAGTTAGGACTTATCCCTTTAAGATTTTAGACTATATTCACAAAAAAAGAACATGCAATGAATGGATGGTCCAGGTCCGTCCAATTGGCGTCCATCAAATGAATGGCAAAAACATCAAATAAGTGGTTATTAATTTATGGTTGAGATGTCCAATCAATTTAATTTTCAATTAAAATGGGCATGCCAATTTGGATGTTTTCCACTAAGGTAAAAGTTCACATGTAGAATAAATGTTTGTATTCTTTAGACCCTATTTGGTTAGCTGTAAATGTAAATAAATGATGATAGATAAGTAATAACGATTTTAAAAATAAATAAATAAATAAATAAAAATTACACACGCACTCACACCCCCACACAACCGCGGTTTTTCACCACAATGGTAACTTGAACCTATTCCATCATCTTGAGACTCTTTGAGTCTACCACAAAGGCATGAGTAAGCATCCAAACCATAACTTACTTTGATTTTTTCATCCCTAATGATTCCGACAGATATGGATTTGGACGCAGTTTAGCCCAAACCTAGCTTCTTATGTCCGTCTTGTCCCTATCAAATGCCATTCTAATACGCGACTAGACAACTCATACATTTTGAGTGTAGACCATTGATTTTGTTCTCCTCTGCGTGTATTTTTGTTTGTGGATGTGTAGTACACTCCATCAATGGATGGATTAAGGACATTCAAGTAGGAATTGGAGATTTTATCAAGTTTCAAGTTGGGTCAGGTCAGAAGCCAGGCCAAGCAAAAAAATTTGGGCTTTAGGCTTGGACATGCTAGGGTCAGGAAAGGAAAGGACCCTCGTGTGCTAAGCTGGGGCTGGGCTTAACATGCCCAACCCATTGCCAACCCTATTTCTAATCCACCTGGGTTTTCGTCAAGTCCCGATTTGACCTTCAACCCTGTTGAAAGAAATCCTAGCCAGATTTTGATTTGCAAACTGCAATGGAGATTGACCCAATCCAAGTTGATCCGTACCGTGGATCATAGGGATGCGTGCTTTCAGTAACCAAAAAAAAAAAAAAAAAATGATTAAAATTTCCATGCTAGATTGGTATACTTATTAATGAATAGCATCTCTTGATACTATTTGGGGGTGGGTGATGCACCAAATGACACCATCCATCTAGTGGGACCGTTACAAATGGCAAGTGACATGTAACATTCGCTGCAAGGAGGGTAGCATACCTTTAGCATGCAGTGGACCATAATCCCACCGGGCGGAGCTGTTTGATTTTTGAATGCTGGTGTAAATCTAGTTTAAATGTTTGGACCTTAATGTGATGGATATGATATATCTGTTCCGTCCGTCTGTTTTAGCACAACAATTTTAGACATGAGCCAAAAAATGAGATAGATCTAACACTCAAGTGACCCAAATCAAAAGAAACAGTGGCCTGAGAAGTTTTTTACGGGAAGTGCTTGATTCACTTTTTTATATATTTTGATTCACTTTTTTACGTGGCGTGGTCATGCCGTAAATTCATCTGGCATAATGGATGAATGACGTGGATAAGCAACATACATAATCTACAGCCTTTGGATTTTTTCTTAAAAACAAAATAAACGGTCAAATCAGATACCGAGAAGAGTGCAGTAAACACACGAGGAAATATTTATTACGCATTTAGTATTTACCAGTGAATTGTACAATTAAACAAGCGCACTCCAACGAACTCCATGAAGCTACGCATTTAGTATTTACCAGTGAATTGTACAATTAAACAAGCGCACCCCAACGAACTCCATGAAGCTTCCTGGAAGGTTCCTATACTAGCTTAACCCGGTACAGGGGCGGTTCATGTGATACATCTGCCCCCACCTCCTCTTTTCTCTGTCCAGTGTCTCCAGCGAGGGAGCTCATTGGGTGAGACTCGGATCCTCCAAGGTGGGCGGGAGCCTTTTCCGTGGGGCTTACAGTGATGTATGTCCATTAAATCTATACTGTCCAACCATTTTGAATACTCATTTTTAAGGCATGATTGAAAAAATGAACCTGACTCAAATCTTAGGTGGACCACATCAAAAGAAACAGTCGTGATTGAATCCCCACCATTAAAAACTTGATAAATTTCACCGAATTTTATTTGTCATCCAACCTGTTGATAAGGTTATAAACACAGAGATGAAAAGACCACACAAATATCATTCTTATACAAAGCTTCTAAAGCTATTGTGACATGCAAAAGTTTTTAATAGCCAATCACCATTGTTTCCTGTACTATGATTTGGAAGTGTTTCATTTTTATAGATCATGCTCTAAAAAGAGGTTTCAATACGGACAGACGAAGTGGATGTAGTCACATAAATCACAATGGAGCCCACAGTTAGGTCCCACCTACCTCGGTGGATCCAAGGTCTAACCTAATCTCTCCCGTCCAGCTGTGATAGTGGCACTCACGGATCCATAATCCAAACCACTGATCCATCCATTCCCACTGCCGTAGGAGCATGCCCCAATAATCTATCATATCTTCAAAATTAACATGAGGACCATATTCAGTTTAACTTTGATCCTTGTTGTGTTACTTTTCTCAACCGTCCAATTATAAGAAACATGTCAAAAATTGTCCTCTTGGAGATGTCAGAGTCCATCCACAGTGGGGCACTGCAGTCCAACTGTCTTAATCATTTTAATAAATATGAACCCGGAAGCCATGAATGGTCAGTTCTCTGTGCCCTCGCCTTCAGGAAAGTTGCGTCCCCCCTCCCCCCTTCCCGTCTCTAGCCATGAATGGGCAGTTCTGTGGGTGGACCCACTGTGATATATCGGTTTATTCACGACTGTCCATTCTTCCTCCCGGATCATTTTAAAGTATACGCTCAAAAATGAGAAGGATCGAACGCTCAAGTAGACCACATCATGGATAACTCTTGCATTTAATGCAACTCATATTTTGTCATTTCAAGCAACCCAAGCTTATTATGTAGTGTGGTCCACTAGAACGTTGGATTTTGTCCACGTATCTTATAATAATATGAGAAGAGCGATGGACGGCTTGGATAACCCGATACATCCCAGTAGGCCCGCCCCTATGAGACATTGCGTCCTAAGAAGGGAGGTATATGGGGCCAACCTCATGTCCTTGAGAATCCACTCCGTACTTCGCGTCAGCAACCAAAAAATGAACTGAAACAAAAGAACGAGGTCACGTGGAACAGTAGGGATTAAACGTCGGCGATTGAAATAGTCTTTGGGCCACAAAAGTTTCCAATCGGGCTAATATTTGTGAGCTCATCTGGTGAGAATAATTTTATCAACGGTTTGGATGGAATACAAACACAATAATGGGTTTCAAAAAGGTTTCAACGGTGGCCATTTTCATTTTCACGGTTTCCTATCGTGTGGCCCACCTAATTTTTGGATTTATAATCTATTTTTAGTTTTATGGACCGAGTGGATTTTCCCACGGACATCTCGCTTCCTTCCACAGGGACCGGTCCCATGGCCCACACCTGCCCGATTCCAAAACACGTATGTTGGGGCGCGGATTAGATACTTACAAGTCAAGCTCAGTAGCCAAATTGCTGCTGAAGTGACGTCACCAAGCTTTGTAACCCCCTTGATGCATCATGTGTTGTATATATACCATCTATTCAATTGGAGAGATCATTTGATGGCATTAGAAAAATAATGAGATAGATCTAAAGTTTAAGTGGGCCTCACCATAGAAAATAATTAGCACAGTGACATCCACCATTCAAAACTTCTTTAAGGCCATGGAAGTTTCTTATCAAGCTCATATTTTCATTTTCACTTCATTTATCTCTATGTTAACTTATGAATAGGTTGGATCTAAAAAATACATCATGGTGGGCCATATAAATGTTTCAACGGTGTGTGTGACCGATCCCATGGTTTTCTGTGATGGGCCCACTTGAACTTTAGATCTATTTCATTCTTTTTTTCGTGCCATCTAACTTGGACGGTATGGATACAACGCATACATCACGGTGGGGTTCACAGAGCTTGATGACGTTACTTCAGTAGCCGCCGTTTGGCTACTGACCTTGTCAGTATCTAACCCGCGCCCTGTTGGCAAGGTATGGTGACTGACTGTGTATGATCGGGATACTCTGCAAATTCCTCACGCTCGTAAGCAACCCCTGAAGAGTCGGGCCCGTTTGATTTTTAAACGCCGGTGTAAAAACTCTGGTAAATATTACCGTTTCACATTTTGAAAATCCTCGAGACTTTCTAACCTGAAAACTGTTTTAAAAGTGTAAGTGTACATTTTTGGACTTAACGGTGATGGATATGCAATATCTGTTCCGTCCATCCTTTTTACCACAACATTTTAAGACATGAGCCAAAAAATGAAATAGATACAATAATCAAGTGGTCCACACCAAAAGAAACAGTGGCCCTGAGAAGTTTTTAACAGTAATAGTTTGATTCACTTTTTTCTATAACGTGGTCCACTTGAGATTTTAATATGCCTCAGTTTTTGAATCATGCCATAAATCCATCCGGCATAATGGATGAACGGCGTAGATAAGAAAAATGCATCACGGTGGAACCCACAAATATTTTACAGCCTATTTGATTACTGCGCAAAAAAGTAAGCGGTCAAATCCCAGGGAAGAGTGCAGTAAATATGAATTTTGTATGAACCCCAAAAACACTCCGTGAAGCTTCCTGGAACGTTCCTATTCTAACAGAACTCTATACAGGGCGGTTCATGTGATACATCTGCCCCCACCTCATCTTTTCTCTGTCTAGTATCGCCAGCTAGGGAGCTTATTAGGTGAGACTCGGATCCACCGAGGCAGGTGGGACCCTTATGTGGGCTTATGTCCATTAAATTCATACCGTCCAACCATTTTGAAAGCTCATTTTTAAGGCATGAAAAAAAAAATAAAGCTGACTCAAATCTTAGGTGGACCACATCAAAAGAGACAGTCGCGATTGAATCCCCACCATTAGAAACTTCATAATTCCACCGGATTTTTATTTGCCATCCAAACTGTTGATAAGGTTACAAACACGAAGATGAAAAGACCACACAAATATTATCTTTACCGAGAGCTTCTAAAGCTTCCGTAACCTACAAGAAGTTTTTAACGATGAATCACCATTGTTTCTTGTACTATGGTTTGGAACTGTTTCATTTTCCTAGATCATGCCTTAAAATGAGGTTTCAGATAGGGGGATTGGACATAGTCACATAAATTACAATGGAGCCCATAGTTAGGTCCCACCCACCTCGGTGGATCCAAGGTCTCACCTAAACCCCTTCCGCCCAGCTATGATAGTGGCACTCATGGATCCATAACCCAGATCGCTGATCCATCCATTCCCACTGCCAACGGAGCATGCCCCAATAATCTCTCATATTTTAAAAATTAACATCAGGACAGTCTAACTTTGATTCTTGTTGTATTACTTTTCTCAACCGTTCATCTATAAAAAACATGTCAAAAATTATCCTCTTGGAGAGGTCAGAGTCCATCCATAGTAGGGCATTGCGGTCCAACGGTCTTGATCATTTTAATAAATATAGGCTAGGAAGCCAATTGCCTGTGCCCCCGCCATTACGAAGGCGGACGCAGATTCTACCCCCTTCCCATCTTTAGCCAGGATTGAACAGTTTCGTAGGCAAACCCTCTGTGATTTATCAATATATTCACCTTGCCCATTCCTCTTCCAATATCATTTTAAAGTATAAGCTAAAAAACATGGCGGAGAAATGCTCAGGTCGACCACACCACACATTACTCTTGCATTTAATGCCACTGGCATTTAATGCTTTGTCATTTCATGCAACTCAAGCTTATTATGTGGTGTGGTCCACTTGAGCGTTGGAATTGACTCGCATTTGTCCACGTATATTATAATAATCTGAGAAGAGGAATGGTCGGCGTGGATAAAGCAATACATCACAGTAGGCCCGCCTACCGAACTGCCCGTTCGGGGCCAGGAGAGGACGCAATCCGCGTTCTAAGAAGGAAGCTATGCGATGCCAACCACGTGTCCTTGAGAATCCACTCCATACTTTGCGTCAGCAACTAAAAAAGAGCTGAGACGTAAGAACGAGGCCACGTAAAACAGTAGGGATTAAACGTCGGCCATTGAAACAGTCGTTGGGCCACAAAAGTTTCCAATCGGGCTAATATGTGTGAGCTCATGCGGTGAGAATAATTTTATCAACGGTTTGGATGGAATACGAACGCAATGGTGGGTTTCAGGAAGGTTTCAATGGTGGCCATTTTCATTTTCACCATTTCCTATCGTGTGGCACACCTGAGCTTTGGATGTACCTAATTTTTGGATTTATAAAATATTTTTAGTTTTTAAAACTGATGGACCGAGTGGATTTTCTCACGGACATCTCAATGAGCGTCACTTAGCTTCCGCCCACAGGAACCTGTCCCATGGCCGACACTTGGCAGATTCCAAAATACGTATGTTGGCAAGGTCTGATGAGTGAGTGTATATAGTTGGGAAACTCTGAAAATTCCCTACGCTCGTAGGCATCGCCAGAAGATTAAAAGCAGCCTCATTGAGACGCTCGCAGACTGAGTCACTCACAAGTAGTGGTAGTAGGAGGTGGAGTAGTGGATACTTACCAGTAGGAAATAGAAATGGGATCTGTGTACGAGGGAGGGAGATTGGAGTGTGGTAACCTCAAGGGGTCGAGCATGGAGATCAGGCAAGGTAGGACGGTCCATAACATGTCATCCTCCTCTCTTCGGAAGAAATCGGAACTTGCACTGCTCTCCAAGCTCAGCTGTGGTCCACTGAAGCAGCTGCTTGCAAACCTTCAGGAGGTTTTATTCGGGACTAAGCTTTCTTTTCTCTTCCCTGCTATTCCTCTGGCTGTCGTCGCTCATTTCTATAATTTTGGAAGAGTGAGTCTCTAAATTTCCCTACTGTTGCTGCTCTTTTTCTCTGATTTTCTTCTTCTTCATTTCATTTTATGAAGATGGTTTTTTTTTTTTTGTGAGAGAACAGCCATGGATATTTGCTTTGAGCTTGCTAGGGCTCGCTCCACTTGCCGAGCGTCTTAGCTTTCTCACAGAGTAAGTTTGTAAATTGGGTTTCTTGTAGTGTCTGAGCACGTTTGAATTTTTTATTTTTCCTTTTTTTTTATTAATTTAATTAATTTATTGCAGGCAAATTGCGGTTTATACTGGCCCAACTGGTACTCCATCACTATGCTTGCTTCTTTGTTATTTATTTATTTATTTCTGACCCTTGCTATATTAGTATTAGGGAAACACGTGGCAGCATGGCATATGTGTACGATGTCCAGTCCATTTCATCAGTTGGGCGCTGCTGCTTCTTTTTCTTTTATTCTTTTCTCGCTCTTATGTGGCCACAGATGGCCATAGGCAGTAGAGTTCAGCTGATGAATGGCTCCGATCCTGTACACGCTTGAAGGGCTCAGTAGGAAAAAAAAAAAGTTGATGTATTTGGTTGGGTTTTCGTAGTTGGGGGACTCGTGAATGCAACATGCGGAAATGCAACAGAACTAATTATAGCTCTGCTAGCTTTGCATAAAGGGAAGATAGAGGTGCTGAAGTGGTCTCTTTTGGGTTCTGTCATCTCTAATCTACTACTTGTTCTTGGCTCTTCTCTTTTCCTGGGAGGACTTGTAAACCTCAGAAACGAACAAAAATTCGATAGAGTGAGCCATATCTCAAAACTAACCCCCTTTTTTCATTTAATACTCTCATTCAACCCACCCACCCCTTGCTTTTACCCTTTCTTTCATATTTCTTATTTCTCTTGCAGAAGCAAGCGCATGCTAATTCTGGCCTTCTCTTCTTGGCTTTGGTGTGCCACATACTGCCTTTGATGTTCAAACATGCCTCTGACAATGACGCCAGGACTGTCAATCACATTCTTCAACTGTCTAGAGCAAGCAGCATTATCATGCTTCTCGCTTACATCGCCTATCTCTTCTTCCAATTGAAGACCCATAGACAGCTCTTCGAAGCACAAGAGGTGAACTCCTCTCTATTTCTCTCCATTACTTTCTCCTGATTCCTTATGCTTACATGAATGCAAAACTAGGCACATTGTATGGTGTTCGATCCTAGAAAATGGCATTTTAATTTGTTTTTTCTTTGTTCAACTAAGCAATGGTACAAGAAGGGCCTGCCATATACACACATACAATTGTGATCTAGGTGTCTTATGAGCTTTGCATTGTTGTCTACTTCCCCTCTCTACTTAAATCAAATTCATCTATTAGCTTATGGTCATATATTTACTTGGATTATTGGACATTGTAAAGAAAAGCTAACACCAGAGCTGATCAGGAAGACGATGACAGTCATGATACCACGCCCGAGGAAGAGTCAGTAATTGGATTCTTCAGTGCATTTGTTTGGATGGTGGGCATGACAGCTGTCATTGCTCTTTTATCTGAATATATTGTAGGTACAATAGAGGTATGGTATCTGATCTCTCTTTGCCCAACTTTGTCAGTATTATAGCCGAATTATATGAACTGAGAAGACCTGCTTGCTTAATCAGGCTGCATCTGAATCTTGGGGTATTTCTGTCAGCTTCATTAGTATAATTTTGCTACCAATCGTTGGAAATGCAGCAGAACACGCCAGTGCAATCATATTCGCTTTCAAGAACAAGCTGGTACGCAATTACTTTTGATGGTATTTGGAATATATTACTATCTTATGATTGTTCTGACTTTGGTTATATTGCTCAGGACATATCTTTAGGTGTTGCTTTGGGGTCTGCTACTCAGATTGCTATGTTTGCGGTAAGATTTTGAGGTCCCAAAAACTCAAAAGGCATTTACTTTTCAAACATCGACGATTTTGTAATTGTTTCCTAACTTGACTCAGGTTCCTTTTAGCGTAACTGTTGCATGGATTATGGGCATCCAAATGGATCTTGACTTCAACCTCATGGAGACTGGATCACTTTTCGTATCAGTTCTTCTAACAGCCTTCACTTTACAGGTATAATCATTTATCTATTCATTTGAATATGAAATCTCTATCACAATGTTCAAAGCCACTGATTATGAAAATTTTATTACTGTATTCAAATTCAATTTCATTTTGAAAATTTATTACTGTGTCCAACATCAATCTGCTCATCTGATTATGGAAATTTTCGTATTTAAAAATTAGATTTACAAGCCATCGTGTCAAATGCATTTTTTATAGTAATACACCAAGTTATGATTTTAATTGAGGGTCCTCTCAGAAAGATGAAGCTCATCTGTAAATTGGATAGGCAAAATGTTTCTTCAGGGCCCTGTTTGGCAGAGGCCTAAACAGTAATTATGTATTAGAGATCTTGATCTAGATGAAGATCTCTAATACATCATTATTGTTAACTAAAATAAACATAAACTCATTTTTAGGTGTCTATCCTTGTCTCATGTTAGACAACTTAAGGTAGCTTTCTTTATTCGCTTAATTATTTTGTACAATTTAGTCATATTAATTATAATGTACTATAAGATGCTTAATTAAAGGAAACGACATGTTTGTTTGGTCCAACAACTAACAATGCGAACCAACATTTTAGTGATCTAGACCACTCATCAGATTGGTGGGCTCCATAGTATAGTGGGGATAGATCATGTTGCAACATGTAATCCAAAAAAAAATCTTAACTTCCAATTGGTGGCGTAAACATGGACTCTTCAACTGGCATCCACGTTCAACAGTAAATAAATCCCAAAAACATGGGGCGATGGTTTTGGGGATGGAAAGATTTTGAAGCATTGTGTCCCAATGTATGAACATTGTATATTTCCCCATTAATTATAGATACTCATAGGAGATTGTAATATTCATCATTGTGTTTGTAAATAACAATCAAAATTCAACACATTGTTTTTTGCAGGATGGAACTTCGCACTATCTTAAAGGATTAGTTCTCCTCCTTTGCTACATTGTTATTGGTGCGTGGTTTTTGGTTCTTAGAACTCCCCTGCAAAGTAAGTAGCTATGTGGCTATCATCTCTTGCGATTATATGGCTATCGTCTCTTGTGATCATAGTTCAAAAACTCGACTCAATGTCCAGCCAGGTCGGGTTGGCTCCAAGGCCTGACTCAATATTTAATTATGAAGTTAATAAGAATATATAAGTAATGACAGCTGTTTAATAGAGAGGAATATAAAATTGACATAAATGGTTTTAGATGAAATGCATGGCTTGTTGGTATAATTAATTGATTATCGAAGAAAGGCCATGGGTTCAAATCTCATGCTATGCCTTCTTTTTATTCTGAAAAGCAACCACCAGTGAGAGACTCGGATCAAGTCTTGCCGAGTCGTGTTGAGTTGACTGAGTTAGTGAGCCAACTGAATGAGTCTGGCTGAGTTGTCTCCAGCGACTTTTGTGGTGTCTCGGCTCAAAATGCCATTGAGGTGAATCAACCGAGTTTCGAGTTGAGGCACTGAGTTTTAGAACTATGCTTGCAATTAAGAAAGACATGGAAAAGCAAACTCTATTGTTCTATAGTATTGTTCCTAACCACTTTATCTTCTTCTTGATTTTCAATTCTAGGACACACAAATGTTGTCAAGCTCGGCGATGAACCATCACCTACAGGGGAGGTGGCAGTTTAGGCATGCTGGCTTCTACGAAGCATTGGTTTCAAAGGTATCAATTGGAAGATTATGCCATAATGAGCTCAACTCAAAAGTCTCCAATTACCGTCCTTTCCTTTTGATTCACATAGACTAATTTATAAGTAAAGCCTTTTTTTCGGATCAGGCTGCTCTTAGTGCTCGTCACCTTATGAATGGGTTGGATGGCATATAAAATTCAAGAGTGATCGCAGGGGGTTCTCATCCCCACTATTTCCTTTTGTGTGGCCCACTTGAGTTCTGGATCATGTCACAGGGACAGTGCTGCGGGCCCCAGAGAGCTGCAGTGGTATAGGACAGATATGGTCCCACGTGATGTAATCAAAATATCCAACCTGTCCATCAAATGCGTCCCCTTACATTTCCCATAGGTACCAAAGATCATCCCAAACAAAAACTCTAGCGGGCCAGAGAGCAGGGGATGAGTTGAGAGGGGATGGCCCACCATTTCGTCTATGCAGAATTCAGACTGTACCTAGACCCTTCACTTGGCCTGGCCAAAGTCTGCAACTCAGGTGGACCCTCGTGAAAACCAACTGCGGGAGTTTCCTCTCACCTTGTTTACTGTGCTTTGGCCCATCAGAGTTTCAGATGGAGCTGATTTTCAGACCATGGCGGCAACCTAAGGGAACGTATCTTATGGATTGGAGGTGATACATAGCCCACAGGGGTCCCACATCCAGGCTCTGTGCATCTCTTGTTAGAAAAAGATTGTTAAAAGGAATTAATAAGTGACCCATACACATATGACCTACCTAATCAGTATGCTAGCCTGATTATCAGGGAAGGTTGTTTTTCTTCTTCTTCTTCTTCCTATGATGGCACATGTGCTGTAAAACTGAGGGAAGGTGGTATGTTGAACGTTACTTGGCCAGCAATCAGTCGAGCTAAAGGTGGTGTGCTCCCACCTTCGTTTTTGTGACACCCATCCAAATGACTGTATATCATTTTTACACATTAACATAGCTAAAGGTGGTGTGCTCCCACCTTCTTATTAAAAAGAAAAAATAAAAAAGAGTGAAGTGTCGGAGGCTAGTCACGGGCCATAACCAATGAGGAGGTGAAATATGCATAGAGTTGAACGGAGTCAGTTGAGCCCTGTTTAATAAATAATGGCTGACCCAATTATTGATGGAGCATGACCAAGAAACTACACAAATAACATTAACTAGCTGATTTCCTTTTGAATTTGAACCACTCACTATATTACTTTTTAACCATCCAATTGATGGTCCCTAAAAATGGATGGTGCTGCTTAATAAGTATAATTTTAGAAAACTTCTCTGACAAATTGTGGGCCCACATTTTGATGGTAATGTATTATTGTACATTAGCACCACATGGGAGGAGGATGAACCACCATCATTGTGAAAAAAGTTGCAAAACTAACATTGTCTAAACTGTGGAGATAGTGTAACCCGCTTCAAAGGCAATGAATGTAGGCGAGGCAGGTCACAACATGACAGAGTCAATAATCCAAGTTGTCTAATGAATTTCCTATCATACAAGTCTACATCCAATGAAATTAGCTACATCAACTTGTTGGATTATCCTTATGAAACAAACAAACCAACGCTGGCTAAGTTATCACTATTCTGTACTCATTGGATGCTTATCCCCTCCGTTTCTTCACCATGGCATGCTTAAAGTGTGATGCACGTTCCAGATCATGCACAAATACAGACCGAGGGCAAACACACATCACATGAATAAATAATGCACCTTTGATGATTTTTTATGTGATTAGATCATATAGCATGTACCCCTTCGCACTACTACCATAGCTGATAAAGATATACTTTTCAGCCCTTTGATCCAGCTTATTTTTCTCAATTGATGGTACGTGAGAGTAAGCATTACAACCAAATACATGCAGTCTCGAGTAGTCTACTTGCTGACCACTCCACACTTCCTCTGTAATTTTACATTTAGTGGTTGTAAAAGAGAATCGCTTCACCAAGTAACAAGCCGTGTTAACGGTCTCAATCAACAATTCCTTGCTCAACCCAGTATTATTGATCATGTATCAAGCCCTTGTCAAGAGAGATTCATCCGCTCAGCAACACCGTTCTGCTTTTACGTGTGGTGTATTGTGTTGTGCCTCACGATCCCTTCATCCTTACAATACTGATGGAAATTTTTATAAGTGAATTTTCCACCGTTATCTGTCCTTAGCATTTTCAACTCTCGCCCTAACTATTTTTCCATCATCGCCTTTTACTGCTTGAAATTGGTAAAAACATCAGAATTATTTTTAATGAAATAAACTCATACTTTTCTGCAATAATCGTCAATGAACGTGACAAGCCATGACGATCATCTACTAGAAATCATGGGCAATGGCCCTCATACATTAAAATGCACATAATCTAGAACTCTCATACAAACGTGTTTCCCAAACTTAAAAGACAACCTTAACTGTTTACCATATATATAATGCTCGCATATATTAAAATCAATGCTTTTAAAACTAGAATTAAACAACGGTCATAAAGTACTTCCATGCCATGCTCGCTCATGTGGTATAAGCGTACATGTCACATACGTGCGGATGTAGAATCCACTACAGACGATACAACTCCATACAATGAAGTACTCCCGATCAACCGGTAAAGATTTTCATTCATGCGCCTTCATGACTATAAGTGCCGCATTTGAAACTTTAAGGACATGATCGAAATTGGTGAACTTGCACCCTAGTGTCTCAAGTACTCCCAGAGATATTAAACTCTTCCTCAAATTAGGAACGTGTCTCACTTCGGTCAATATACGCTTAATGTCATCCAACATCTTGATGTACATTGATCCAACGCCTACCACTTTACAGGTATTATCATTGCCCATAAACACTAACCACCATCGCACTCACTGTAATTGGTGAACAACTCCGATGAGGGGTCATGTGGTAAAAGCTCCTATATCCAAAATCCATTCTTCGTTGAAGTTCCCATGTTTTGATGCATTCAGCATGTCACGACCATTTGTTTCCTCATTGGATTCTGTAGTGTTAGCTTCCCTGGAAGAATTATCTGAACTTTTGCTTCTCGACTTCTATCACGCCCCAAACTCGGAAAATGGGCTTACAAAATTCTCAATCACCGAATTCGGCGTCGACAGCCTCCGTAGTGCCCCATTCTCGGATTCCGGCACTCACATGCCAGATTTCGATCCTGGGATCTTACAAGGAGGATTTTCAGTATGATTTTTTTTTTGTAATGGAGCATAACCAAGTCACAAAACAACATCACCACATATCAACTATAACAAAAACTTTAAGTACAGAGCGGAAAGGGAAATACAAGATGATCAAAAGGCTCTAAAATAAATTGATGCGCACTCCTGCCTCAGCACTGCTGCTGTCCAACGCTACCTGCATATAACTGTCGTGCATAAGCTTACAAAAGCTTAGAGGGTGGTGTAAGTGTGTGCGCAAGACAAGTGCCAAGTATATAATATCAGATTAATGCGGAAAGATGCGGTAAGTCCATGAATGCTATCAGTTGTACCAAAGCTATGTGATGCAAGGCATGAATGCTATCGGTCATACCGAGACCATGCGATGTGAGGCCTATGTAGCCAAATGTCATATGCGAGATGCAAAGCAAGCATGTTAGTCCTCATCAAGTACACATATCAGTATAGTTCCCCTCTGGATATCACCGGGGTCTAGTACACTCACACTGACTGTCTCCTCCCTAGCTGCACAGCCAAGCAAGTGGAAGAGACCACACTATCCGCCTGACCAGTAGTCTGCCAATACCTACCCGGCTCGTCGATAGCGGACTCATTTGCGAGCTAGTCAAACTCAGCCTAGCTTATAGCCCCCTCACTCGGGCGGATAAGGCTACACCCCCTTCTAACCTACCACGACACAGTGGGAGACGCCGCCTACTGGTATTCGGCACTCGGGCGCTCGTGTATCCACTCGGTCTAGGCGTTGGAGCATCCTCTGGTACCAAAAAGGTTTTGAAATTTTCACCCAAGGGCATCCTAAGTGCCCACAATGCTAGAGCCAATATTTTCGGTATCCCATACGACCATCCATGATGTGTCTGTGGAGGCCACGACCCCGATGTCGCTAGGGCGTGTAGTGAATCACGACACACAATGCGAAATGTATGAGTCACACCATCAGTCATGCAGCAATCTCGCTCGTACCACGCGCTCATGTGGGGCACTCCGTCTCATAAGGAGTCCCGTAAATGTCTCAGCCCAACGGCTTATACTATGATCAAACATTCCCCATATTAAGCATACATATGATGCGTATATGCATGAATCATAAAAGTGCACTAAGCATGTTATAAAGTAATGAACTATCCTTACACCGAAAATGGGCCTAGACGGCCTACACCTAACCAGTATGGGCATACCAATGGGCCCAAGGGAGAGTCATAATACGGACATTTAACCAACATTATTATAATGTGGACGTCAAACCGACATTGCTCCCAAGGCATGGCCCCCCATAAAACATCATTACACAAACCATGGGGGAATCATACATTGCAATGGACCATAAGGACATCCCGTTGGGCCTCGACCCATGGGCCTTGGATACATCAAATGGGCCGTATCGTATGGGCCTTATATAATCAAGTAGGCTGCATCCATGGGCCTTATGTACATTACAATGGGCTATATCCCATGAGCCTTTGAATACATCACAATGGGCCTCATAACATGGGTCTTACATTCACATCAAGGTGGGCCTCAACAACGGGCCACAATTACATCAAGATGGGCCTAATAACATGGCCATTTATATCAAACGGGCCGCCCCAACTGGGCCCTATGCATATCAAATGGGCCATAAATAAGATAAGTGGTGATAATGATTTCCACCATTTAAAATTCCTAAGGCCCACTAAAAAATATGTTTCCCATCCAACCTAATCATAAATTAACATAGTGTCAGGTGAAGTGGAAAACAAATATCAACTTAATGGGAAGCTACCTGAATCTGAAATTTGAAGTAAAAAAAACTTGTTTAATAATTATGGCTTAAGTCTAAAAATTAAGTACTGAATTTGTTTGTTAACAAATAGCTTAAATGTCTGAAATTTGTTAATTTGACACATTTGCCCCTATCTCTCTTTTGGAAATGTTTTACCTTATAAAGAGATTATTTTTTATTAAATGAAAATAAAATGATTATATTTAATTCAAATAAGCTAAAATACTTAATAAAAAAACTAAAATATCCTCATAAGGCCCTCAGTTCCTCTTAGCAAGAATGTCACTATGTGTTGTATAGGATTGAACACCAGTGGCAACAAAACCTTCAAATAAGGCCCACCTTATATTTATATGCTATTGAAACTGTTTATAAGGTCATTCCCAATTAGATGAAGTGAAAACATACTGATCCAAAACTTCCGTGGCCTATTTAAGTTTATTTTCAATCCAATTGATTCATAAGGTCACAAATACCTATATGAAGAGGGGGAAAAAAATCATTTTGATCTAAAACTTCTATGACCCCAAAAATGGTTTCAATGATAGACGTTCAATTCCCCACTGCTTTTTGCAACTTATTTTTCGTCTTAAGCTTTAATACGAGCTCACCAAATGAATGGATGGTGTGGATATAATACATACCTCATGATGGGACCCACAGAACTTGTTGACGTCAATACAATAGCTATATAGCTACTGCGAGGTACACCAACCAATCTGCATCCTACTTGGACACGGATTAGCTACTGACACGTTGAATAGCGAGATTGGCGACCGAAGTTCCATGGGCCCACTATAATGTATGTGGGCCCACTATGATGTATGTGCTTTATCTACACCGTCCATCTATTTGGAGATTTAATTTTAGAGCATGAGTTAAAGAATGAGGCAGATCCAAATATGTAATTGACCCACCGCAAAAAAAAAAAAAAAAAAAGTGGCGAGATTGATGCCTACTGTTGAAACCTTCCTAAGGCTCATCGTGATTTTTATCTGAAATCCAACCTGTTAACAAGTTAACACAGACACGAAAGAAGGGAAAAAACAAATATCAGCTTGATAAAAAACTGTCGTAGCCTATTTAAGTTTCTAATGGTGGGCGTCACTCTCCCCACTGTTTTTTGTGGTGAGGTCCACTGGGAGCTTTGGATTTGACTCATTCATTGGATCTTTATCTAAAATTTTTTCCAAATGGATGGACAGCGTGGATACAAAACATCCATCATAATGGGGCCCACATAACTTAGTGACGTAACTTCAGTAACGAGTCTCGCTACTCAACCTGTTAGTATCCAATCCGCGTCCGCGGAAATAGAATGGCTACTCCCTTGCCACCAGCCAATGGCTGATGGTCAATGTTATGTGGGCCCTACCATGATGTATTGTAACGCCCTGAAATTCGAGGGTCGAGCATAACTCAGCTCCCGAGTTTCAAAACATCACTTATGCAACATATTTAATGATGGATGTATGTTGTCTGTAAGAGTACATAAAACATAGAATAGATTAATCCAAATTACAAACATAATTCAGGGATATATGAAGAACGCAAGCGAAAGACTTAAAGAAATATATGTGTACATGTACAAATTCCTGAAATACATATACATACCAGGTCATACTTACAAGTGTTACTATCAAAATTACAAGTATCAAATGACATCATCTATTCCTAAAAAGAAATCCCAGAATCCCACGCATCAGAACAAGGCTCACAAGAACCCGCCTGAAAACTACATAAAAGAAAATGCGGCCTCATCATCCTCAAACTCCTGCTCTGCCTCAGGGGTCGCATCAATATCTGCATCTAAGACAGAGTCTGGTGGGTGTTTAAACACCGTCCCAGAATGTGGGAGTGAGTGATCAACTCAGTGGAACAATAAAGCAAAGGTTAACATGTTATCAATTCAATCAAGCAGTAATGATAAAGCAGAATAATCAAACATGTCCTAAATACTCTTGTTAGTGCAATGATGTATGCCCTCGCCGGTACACCCTCAGCGTCTTCATCTTACGTTACGTATGACATCACCTCAAGTGCTCCACCTCTTCCAGGCACATGCAATGCGGTGCATGAACATGATTATCAGTTGTTATTAGTCCTTTTCATATAGCAGGATTAGGAAGCTAAGGTACCTTCCCCATATCAATTTCCAAACAGTAATCCATTCTAGGGTCGTCAGTCCTAGACAATCTCATATGATCATATGGTTTTAGATCGCTGCAAAGGGCTCGTCACCAATCAATGCACGCCTATCATACTTTCGTTACTACAATAAGGCTCATCACCTCAATGCGGTATCCAGGTATGCTCGAGGTCACTACAAAGGGCTCGTCACCAATCAATGTAGGCCGACAGCACAAATATAGTGTCCCATACCACCATAATCGGCTCACCAGTTTGGTTGCTCACTGGTCACTACGAGGAGGCTCGTCACCCACGGTATTCACCTTCGAACACAGGATCCCTGTCACGCCCCGAAATCCGGCACCTGGGTATATTCGACCCCGATTCCGTACCCGCAGGCATGACTTATGTTTTGTATGTTTACACTTCATAATCCACACGTATATTGACAAAATGATCTCACTCATAAAATATAACAATCCAAAATTTTTATAATCGAACATTTATTTAAAGAAGAATAACATGTCCATGTTCTGACTATTCAAGATTACCATCAAACACATGTCATCATAATGTTGTCTTACTAAATGTTCATTACACTAATTTAGAAAATGGTAAAAAAATAAAAATAAATAAAAGAAAATCTCTTTAAGCTCCTCCATGTGATCCCGATCCTGAAATTTTAAAATCCCAACAGGGTAAGCTGTGAAGCCTAGTAAGTAATCTCAACACAGGTTTCAAAATAACCTTATATAACATGAATAAAAGTATTAAAAGATACAATACCTATTTAGGTAAAACAACAAATGGGGAGATTTAATAAACACAAAATTTCAATGTAAATTCAAAGAAATATGAATGCATGAAATCAACATATGCTATACTCCATGATAAAAGGTGTGGTTTATTCTTTTTAACACCAGGGCCAGTTTACACCGCTTGGCCAACACCCACGCCAATACAACACCTAGCCTGGCAATGGGAACCTCTTGCATGATATGCTCACCCATCCAAAGGGCACTTAGTGAGGGACCCATTTGTACGTTAGCTGGTCAGACTACTACCCTACCGAACCTGGCAGTGGGAACCTTTTGCAATCCTAACATGCTCACCCACTCAAAGGGTACGGTAGAGGTTCCAAAAGGTACCAATTGGGTTTCTGGGACTTTCAACCCAAGGGTCTTGATCGCCCCACCTATTTACGCTTTAGGGATTTTCAACCCAGAGGACTTAATCGCCCCACCTATTTTCTGGTGTTTCATAACTATTTTAATGATGCATGATTTTAATATTGCATTAATCAAGTATTTCAAAAATCTTCAATGGTTGCTATTCTTCGATCAATCCATAATACTTTGTGTATATAATTTATCAAACTAAAAATACAATTTTCAATCAATGTAAACTGTCCTTACATGATTAAAGTTCTACAAAAAAAAATAAACATGTAATGTAATATATTAGATCTTGATTAAAGTTCTACGTAAAGAAAAGAAATAATAATAATAAACATGCAACGTGCTTTATTACATCTAAGAATTTAGAAATTTATATATAAACTCAAGATTTTTGCAATAATTCTAACAACAAAGTTAAAATGTAAAAATAAATTTTTAATGTAGGATTAACAATAAGACAATATAAAACTCGAATTAAGGCATATTAAAATAATGACAACCGATGTAATAAAAAAGTTAAAAATTAAAGATCATTTTTAGGAAGCATGGTAAGTAGTTACATTAAAAAAAAAAAACTAAGATGGCAAAGATTAATTATAAGTACAAAAGAACAAACAAATATATGTATATATATAATATATATAAGTTTTTCTTTTATATATAATTATCAAGTGAGAGATACTCACTTTTTTATAAAAAGAAAAAGTGTATATATATATATATATATATATATATATATATATATATATATATATATATATATATATATATATTTCCTTTTTCTCTTTCCTCCTTTTCTTTCTTCAATTTTCTCTTTCCTCTCTCTCTCTCTCTCTCTCTCCTGCTTGGTAGTGAGATGTCACTTACGTCTCCCCTCTTTCTCTTTTATATTATAAGGTGGGTCCCACTTTATGTTAATGCATGGGAGGTTTCACATGTGATTTTTCATCTTCACGTGTTTTTTTTTTTTTCTCTTTGCTGGACGAAACGCAAGTGAGTTATGGATTTCATATATATTGAAAATTATCCAAAGTTTGGTATGAACCGCATATTTGATATGAAATATGACCCCTCACGCTAAAACTAAACCGGTAAGGTTTTATGATTTTCGAAGTTGTATAATGTGTACCGTTGGTTCGATGATCGATTGAATAGATAAGACGATCTATGATAATAACAAAAATGAATGATGAGCGGTTGGATGATTTTGTAAATGAGAAGTGTATGGTCCACTAGGTTCCTTGACAGGAGACAAAGTTTGTGTACAGATGGTTTCATGGATGGTTTAAAGTATAAGAGTTTATTGTGTGATGTTCAGGGTGAAATAATATATATAAGTGTACACAGATTCTTTTAAAATATAAAATCGGAACTAACTTTCTAAGCCTAGATCACCATTGATTTGTGGGTCTAATTGTCTCGTAAGAGATATTTTCTCAAAATCGACCGATAAGAGCGTTGGGCATAACAAGATCTTCATGATGAACCATTAATGTTAGTTTTTAGATGGACCGCTTGAGAGTTATGATCCATATTT
This sequence comes from Magnolia sinica, assembly GCF_029962835.1. Classification (NCBI taxonomy): domain Eukaryota; kingdom Viridiplantae; phylum Streptophyta; class Magnoliopsida; order Magnoliales; family Magnoliaceae; genus Magnolia; species Magnolia sinica. Next base: position 115,845,087 of record NC_080576.1, on the reverse strand, counting down.
GCAATGGATGGTGACATAATGGATCTAAGTGTAGAAATTAAGGGATTTTGGTTTAAATTAGGTGAATAGGTCTTGGTATAAGTTCGGATATAAATGGGCATGTGCAAATATGGTTTTAAGAATAGTCTATGTGGATGGGCATCTACACTCTTAGATGTTTTGGATCGATGATGGACCTCGCATTTTGAAGATTTAACTTAAATGAACAAATTCCCAGTTAAGGGTTTTTAAGCGCTACGTAATGATGAATTCAAATTTGTAATTGGGTCACTGAACATGGGTGATCTCTACCGTCAGATTTTGATAAGTACCCACTGGATGGACATTTTTGAAAAATAAAATAGATGATTGGAATTCTCATATAGCCATTTACAAAATGTCCAGATGGTTAGTTTTTGAGAAAGGTCTGTACATGTGGGTATTTATCCTGGGATTACTTGGCGCCCAAATTGATCAAGTTGTAGTTGTTAGAATCTTAATTCATTGGTATGGTTTCTATAGAAAAATATAAGAATCATAATAGTCATGTCGAACTATTTGTTTGGGTCCCAAAAATGGGTGGATCTGATCATATGACATTTTGTTTGGTATGATAGAGATGTCCAAAAATCCTATAGATGGAATGTAATATATATCTAGTGATTTCAAGGTAAATGTACGGAGGGTTTTACGATCGGACAAAATATTTAAAAGATATATGTCGTTTTTAATATATACCATTTGAATTATAATTATGGTATTGGTCCTGTGATATGTATGATCACGTTTAATGAAATCTAACCTGATAAGAATCTTAATTATGAAAATTATATCATAATCTGAAATTTAGGAATTTGGTTAAGTGGACTTATGCAATTGTGGCCCTTGATTTATATAAAAAATATTTAGAATTTAAGATTGAAAAAAATAAACAGGTGGTTAGGTTCCTTAAAATATGAATAAGTAAGTGTACGGGTAGTTTATCAATTGAATGAGTGGTTAAAAAGTTATAAGGGATATATGACAATGTGATGTAGGGTTCACCTAAGGAAAGTGTTATCCTATCATAGTTACTAGTATCAAGTTTTAATATTTATAGGAGAATTCTTTTAAAAAATGAACAACCAAAAAAAAATAAAAAAAAATTATACCACCAAAATTTACTTGGGATATTACAGTCCCATACCACCGTGTCTGGCTCATGAGTCTTAGCGGATCAAGGTACAATGGTTTATAGGATTTCATCGGTATGTTTGGTACCTTAGATTCATACAATAGCGTCCATACATGGTGAACATACATCGGACAATCGGGTTACTTGACGAACTCGACTAGCACGAGCGCACGTTGGGTTGAACGATATAGAGTGCGCAAACACTCCGTGTGGCCAAACCACTGCCGACAACTCTAATACGACTCGGGTTCATCAAATCACGTCCTTTGTAGCGAAAGTAGCCTCAGCCACGAACTCAAGGCCGATTACCGATTTCCTAGACTATTCCATAGTCCCAAACACATTCTACTACAACAGATATTCATATCAACAATTTAGAATAGTAATGGAACAACAACTCAAATCATGTGGTATGTAAGCATTTGAAGAATATCAACTTAACATGGATTTTCACGTAAGTAATACTTGAAATTAAACAACAAGGAATGTGACTTACATGTAGGAAATCATACACACCATTAGGAGAGTTGAGAATCGCTTCTCAACGCCCGCAAATAAGATAATATATTACACTTTAGATCATTCAGACATTTCTACAAATACTTAGAATACATAGGTCAACATACATGATGTATGTTGGAATACACACATTTGGACAATTCCTTTTGCCAAGAAGTTGACACACATACATCTTGCATAAATACACGACAAATAATCATGGCAAACACATGTTCATATTTTATACGTATACGGTACTTCCTACATATACATAAAATACACAAATCTCAATATTACACATGCATATCAGGAACGCAAAATAAACATAGTATTTGGCATGTGAAATCTCATCCATAACAAGAATAAACCATTAGCTGACATTGAAAGCCTTGAAAACCATATCCTTTACAATTAAAGTCCGCACCTTAAACCAGAAATAGAGCACCGAACTGATTCAGACGATATGTCTTTGTCAACGGCGACTAGATAACTTAAGGCAAGAATAGAAATGAGCTACAACACACATAAACTATTCTAAGCTCTAAAATAGATTAGGGTTAGGTTAACTTACCCAAAGATGAACTTAGAATCGTCGGAATAATGATTCAAAAGTGGTAGTTTAAGGATGTAGAGCAACAGGAAAGAATCTAAGATGATTCACCAACTTCTCTCTCAGTTACTCTCTCTTTTCCTCTCTCTTTCTTAGCTAGGGTAAGGAAATTCGTATGGAAAAGAGAGTGAGGGTTTTAAGGTCTATATATAGGCCTAACATTGATGAAAATAACCCCAGGGTCAAGGAATACTTAGCCTATAACCAAATCAGGCCTCTCTCGATCCAACGGAACACTTCCGGTGGGCCTTTTTCCACGTGCGGTCGGACTTAAGCTCACTGACCATAGATCTAGGTCAGACTGAGTTTTCGTACCGATCGGATCTACAGATCAGCCGTGGCGGACCACACTCAATTCAACGGTCACCGAAACTCGATCAGGTCCACAAGCACTAAGACATGCCTGAGCCATCTTCCCTAATCCGAGGGTGAAATTGGGTCAGAATCCAACGGTCAGATTGCTTAAAATCGTCGCGCAAGCGACACGACTCAGATTTTATAAAAACATATTTAATCTCTCACCGTTCTCACACTCTTCACTGCGGACTCAATCAAATTGACCCAGAATATCATTTGGACTTAATTTTTGAGGTGATGGCCAAGTCCAACATGGTGACCATAACTGCCTAAGATCATCACTATCGGACTTTCGACGCGCGGTACAGGTCCGATCCAGAACTTCCAAAAATTCCCAAGAGCAACTAGATTTAGCGATGAATTCCAGATTTCAGAGTAACATAGCGCTAACTATTCTACAGGTTTTGAGTCATGCAGCTCGAATTTAAAGTGATTGATGCTAATTTCACAAGCAATCGAGTTTAGCGCTAAGTAACCCCCAAATAGCTTCTAAGGAAATAGAGGTAGTACTCGGGTCTTGGCATAAAATTTTCCGGGTCATTACATGTATGTGTTTCATTCATGCCATCCATCTATGTTTCTAGATCATTTTATGGTGTGAGACCAAAAATGAAGTATATCTCAATCTCAAGTGGACCACATTACAAGAAAACAATGTTGAATGAACATCGACTGTTAAAAACTTTTTGGGGGCCATAAAAGTTTTGGATCAAGTTGATCTTCATTTTTTCCATTCATCTAGGTCTATATACCTAATCAACAGATTGGATGTCAAATAAACAGTACATTGGGCTTTAGGAGAATTTTAATGATGGATATCCAATCACTATTGTTTTCCTATGGTATGGTCCACCTGAGATTTATATTCCTCTCATTTTTGGTATCAAGCCCTAAAATGATGCTTAAAAATGGATGAAACACATACATCATGGTGGGGCATAAAGAAGTTTCACCAGTTAAAAGTTGATTTTGTACTGCACAAACATTTTAAAGAGAAAAATTTGCCGTAGTAACTTGAAAATGGATAATTTCGGAAGCAAAAATTTGTATTTAATGAAAAATCCAGTGAGGGCATTCCGCATTCATCATTAAGCCAGACTCCTATCACTGAAAGAATTTAGTGAAAAACCACTTAGCACTTTCCTTCCTCCGCGTTAACGACGCATTAACAAACACCACTAAACATGGGACATTTTTTCCAATTCCACGTTAAGTGAAAAAATTCAGCATTGACAAACAGGCCCTTTTGTCTGTTAAATTTGAAGTCTAAAGACTGAATCTAAAATCTGATGCCTGAATATGAAATCTAAAGCCTGAATCTGAAATCCGAAGTAAAAAACTTGTTTGATAATTATGGCTGAAGTATAAAAATTAAGTACTGAATCTGAAACAAACTGTTTGTTAACAAACATCTCAAATGTGTGAAATATGTTAATTTGACACATTTGTCCCTATCTCTCATTTGGAAATGTTTTACATTATAAAGAAATTATTTTTTATTAAATGAAAATAAAATCATTATATTTATTCAGATAAACTAAAATACTTAATAAAAAATTAAAATATCATCATAAGGAACTCAATTCTTCATAGCGGGAAGATTGTCAATACGTGTTGTATAGGATTGAACACCAGTAGTAATAAAACCTTCAAAAAAGGCCCACTTTATATTTATATGCTATCCAAATCGTTTATAAGGTCATTTCCAATTGGATGAAGTGAAAAAATATTGATCTAAAACTTCTGTGGCCTATTTAAGTTTATTTTTCATCCAATATGTTCATAAGGTTATAAATACCTGTATGAAAAGGAAAAATAAATATAAAATCATATTGATCTAAAACTTCGATGACCCCAAAAAGGGTTTCAATGGTAGACGTTCAATCCCCCGCTGCTTTTTGCAGCTTATTTTTCGTCTCAAGCTTTAATATGAGCTCACAAAATGGATGGATGGTTTGGATATAACACATACCTCTTGATGGGACCCACAGAACTTGCTGACGTCAATACACGTCAATACAGGTTGAATAGCAAGATTCGCTACCGAAGTGACGTCATCAAGTTCCATGGGCCCACTATGATGTATGTGCTTTATCTACATCGTCCATCTATTTGGAGCATGAGTTAAAGAATGAGGCAGATCCAAATATGTAGTTGACCCACCACAAAAAACAGTGGCGAGATTGATGCCTACCGTTGAAACCTTCCTAAGGCTCACCGTGATTTTTATTTGAAATCCAACTTGTTCACAAGTTAACACAGATATGAAAGAAGGGAAAAAACAAGTATCAGCTTAATCAAAAACTTTTGTGGCCTATTTAAGTTTTTAATTGTGGTCGTCCTCTCCCCACTGTTTTCTGTGGTGAGGTCCACTGGAGCTTTGGATTTGACTCATTCTTTGGATCTTTACCTAAAATTATATTTCCAAAAGGATGAACGTCGTGGATACTAAACATACATCATGATAGGGCCCACGTAACTTGGTAACGTAACTTCAGTAGTGAGTCTGGCTACTCAACCTATCATTATCCAATTCGCGTATGCGGAAACATATTGGCTACTCCCCTACCACCAGCCATTGGTCAGTGCTATGTGGGCCCCACTATGATATATGTGTTTCATCCATGCTGTCCATCTATGTTTTTAGATCATTTTATGGTATGAGACCAAAAATGAAGTATATTCCAATCTCAAGTGGACCACATTACAAGAAAATAGTGTTGAATGAACGTTGACCATTAAAAACTTTTTGGGGGCCATAAAAGTTTTGGATAAAGCTGATCTTTGTTTTTTCCATTCATCTAGGTCTATTTGACCTAATCAACAAATTGGATGTTAAATAAACAGTACATTGGGCCTTAGGAGAATTTTAATGGTGGATATCCAATCACTATTGTTTTCCTGTGGTATGGTCCACCTGAGATTTATATTCCTCTCATTTTTGGTATCAAGCCCTAAAATGATCTTTAAAAATGGATGAAACACATACATTATGGTGGAGCATAAAGAAGTTTCATATGTTAAAAGTTAATTTTGTATTGCGCAAACAATTTAAAGAAAAAATATTGACGTAGTAACTTGAAAAGGGGTAATTTGGGAAGCAAAATTTTTTGTTTAATGAAAAATTCACTAAGCGCATTCCGCATTCACCATTAAGCCAGACTCCTATCACGGAAAGAATTCAATGAAAAACCACTTAGCTAAACGAGGAACATTTTCCCATTTTCGCATTAAGTGTAAAAATTCAGCGTTAACAAGTAAGCCCTTACTCTCTTTTTTTTTTCCTTCCATGCCAAACAAAGGGACATTCAAACTCTAAACCATATAGAATTGTATTAATTGTATTCCCTTCATTCATGCTTCGCTAATTAACCAACTTCCTTGCTTTTATAACTAATATGAAGTTTTGTATCCTCTCATGGGAGAATTGGCTGATTTTGTTTAAGATGAGCTCATGCAAACCGTCCTCATTGCAAGAAGCCGCCCAAATCACCATTACTTATGAAACAATCAACAATTCAAAGCATTGATCAAATGCCCTCTAATCGCCATTAGATCCCGTGTCACCCTGAAAATGGTATAAGCTTTTAACATGAATTAGGTAATTCTGGTGTGTCTCATGAGCCCCACCAATTATCAACGCACTTTTGTCCATTTATAAGTCCCTGGATGCAACTAGCTGTTACCACCCCTCTCTATGAGTGCTCTATGGCCAACCTCTCAACATATGATTGGAGGCATGGGTATGGAAAAAGCACTATGGGGCCCACAGTCATACATGCAACATCCATTCTATCTATTTATTGCGCCCAATCATTTTAATATAATATTGAAAAATTAGGAAGACCTAAGGGCCCCTTTGGGACAGTGGATTCGGAACCCTCTAGATTTTAAATCCCTCTAATTGTGTTTGCACTCTGGATTCATAATCAACTTTAATCCAAAAGTATCCATATATAATATATTTACAGGGGTTTGAAGTTAATTACTAAATTAACTTTAATATCCCTAATTAGTGAACGCTTGTAACGTTTGACACAATGGTTGCAATAAGCACGCTGAAATATATACTTTGCTCGAAAATGATGAAATTCCAAGTCTCATATGGGTCACAAGCACAAGATCACGTCCAATCACTAGCCAACGATTTTTAACCATTGATCTACATGGACAATGTCAAATCCCTTGTTTGAGTGGATTTGAACCCCCCCGGTTACTTTATGGTGCCAAGTGTACCTTTGATAAGTGCCTGCATATCATGAGCAGCTGAAGTCCTAGATAACACCCCTTCTCTCTCCCGGTTTTGATAGGTTACAGTGCCCACCATACCAAAGTTACCAGGGTGGGTAGGGCTGTCAATGGGTCGAGTTCTAGTTAAGTCCTGTAGTACCTATACCCGGCTAAGCGGGTTTGGGGTCCTTCTTGGTCAGGGAAGATTTAGACCTGAAACCAGTTAAGTTTTGGGTACCCTCATTGGGTATCCATTGGGTCTTTAGATTCAATTAATAACAGCATTTACATGGCTGGGTCTATTGGATGGATGAATTAGATTGCATACAAGCCTGCCACTTTGGCACTTGGGTGGTGTGGAAATGAGCCATCTTGCATGTTTGTGGCTTAGAAACCTCAATTATTTTATTAGAAAAATCATTGCATATTAAATATATTATTTAACTATTAAAATTAATTAACCTCACTGGATTAGACCCGACCTTGCCAGACCATTTTTTAATGACATCCGAAAGGTGAGACGCGCAGTTCTTAACGGGTCCAACAAATGGGAGCCACACATGTTAAAATTGAGTCGAGTTTATGGGTTATCAGGTCCTGGTACCTCAATGACAGCAAAGGATGGTTGTTTATGAAGATGAATTTGGGACGTTATCCAAAGTTCGAATGACTCATATCAAATCCCAGAGTCAAGTTCAGATCATCAATGAAGAATGCCCCTAATTTGATAACTTGTCTAAGGCAGCAATGATGGTTTAAATAATCATGTAAGCTTTGCATTCGTGGGCGAAAACCCACCCCCTTAAGGTATGTAAGGGGCACCATACCCCATCAAAACCGGGAGCATATCAGGTGCCGGTGTTTCCCTGACCATGGAGTCCACTTTGATAGACGTGTTGCATATCATGGCAGTCCATCCATTTTTTCAGCTCATTTTAGGACATGATCCTAAAAAGAAGCACATCAAAATCTCAAGTAGACCACACTAAAGGAAACAATAGTAATTGAATGCCCACCATCAATAATTTTCTAGGGCCCATTGTAATGTATATTCGACATCCAACCAATTGATAAAATAACACAGATAATGGGTGGAGGGAAAATACAAATGTCAGCTTGATTCAAAACTATTGTGATACACAAGAAGTTTTTAATAGTCCATTAATTGTCCACAATGACCAGTTTGAAAAGGAATGACTGTACTTTTGGATGAACAAGCGATATTATGGTGATTTAGGTTAAGTTACTAGTCTACCATGTCCATGCGCAAATAATTAGTGTATGAGTGTCAACCATCACCTGTGCCTGAGTATCAAAATCTTTCACAACTATTCGTTTTCCAAAGGAAACCAAAAAGATGAAGAGAGAGAGAGTGTGTGACCAGTTCTGCATTTGATCCCAAATGGATGCAAAACAGGTTCCCCACAATGGTCCAGATGGAGAACAAAGAAAGGTACTTGGAATGCCTACCAAGTGCGACCTACAGAGCAAATTCTGTATGGCATGCCAAGATGTATGTGTATTATCTGTGGTGCCCATCCCTTTTATCATCTCATATTAGTGTATGAGCCTAAAATTGAAGCATATCTGAAGCTTGAGTGGATCACAACACAGAAAATCATGGGATAATGATGTCCATCATTGAAACATTCCTCAGGTCATAGTGATGTTTTTATTTGTCACTTAACTTGTACATAAAGTCATAAGGTCACACTGAAATGGATGAAAGAAGAACACAAATATATCACCTTGATCCAAAGCTTCTTTAGCCCACAGGTATTCAATTTCTATTGTTTAGTATAGTGTGACCTAGAGTTTTAAGTATGCTTTAATTTTGGGCTCATGCCCTAAAATGAGCTGAAAAAAATAAATATACAGTGTAGACACGCATACATCATGTGGCCCCACTACTCAGTACAGGACTCGATTTCACTAGGAGCGGATTAGCTGTTAGCTATTACACAGTAACACATGTAACACCGTGAGGGTTCTACCTTGATATATTTATTCCATCTCATTTTAGGATGGTATACAAAAACTTTTAAAAAATACAGTTCTCACGTGGGCCACACTATTATGAATAGTGATGACTGACGGGTAAAATTTTACCGTAGGCTACAAAAAGTTTTGAATCAAGCTGATATTTGTATTTTTCCATTATGGAGGTTTTCTTGACATTACCAATAGTTGGGATGGCAAATAAATATTACAAAAACCTTACACCATACTATGTGCCCTTTGAAAATTTTAATGGTGAGGTACTCAATCACCACTATTTCCTGTGGTGTGGTCCATCTGTGATTTGGATCTGCTCATTTTTTGGGTACCACGTCCTAAATTGGTCTAGAAAAACGGGTGAATGACGTGGATATACGACACATCATAAGTGGGTCCAACCGGAAGGGTAACAGGCCCTAAGGTGTTACATCCGCTCCCAATTTCTGTAATGACTCCTAAAGTACCGAGGTCAGTGCTGTGGAGACCATGTATGTGTTCTATTCATCGGGTCCATCCACTTTGCCAGCACATTTCAGAATAATAGCCAAAAAAAAAATAAAATTGATGCAGATCCAAATCGTAGACCACATCAAACATCCACTGTTAAAAACTTCACGTTTAAAAACTTCTTGTAGGGCTTTAAAAGTTTATATTTATGTTTTCCTGAAATAGGCCTTCAAATTTTGAGGGTGGATGTTTAATCACTGCTATTTCCTGTGGTGTGGTCCGCTTGAGATCTGGATATGCCCCGTAATAACATGGCCTAAAATGACATGAAAAAAATAGGTATAGTACACTGAATCCGAGATTTCGGTAGTGGAGGGGTCAGTACCGAATCCGAGTCCCGCCGTGAGTTCAATCCGCGTCCCAAACAAAGGTAGAATAGGGCTGACAGTGTGTCGGGGCACCGGATTGTCCACGCACCACACGAGACTACCTCCTTTCCCCCTCTGGCTCTCTCTCTCTCTCTCTCTCTCACTGAGTCCGGGGCAGACGGAGCGTTTGGTGCTGAAATGGAAAGGGAAAAGCACATTAGCCCATCCAAAGAAGAAGCAGCAGCTGCGGAATGGCTCCCCCTTCAACAGCACCCCATCTTCAGCAGCTGCAGCAGCAGCACTCCCTCGTCAGACTGTCGACTTCCGTTCAACCTCCTCGCTTGGGACGGGGCATCACGCCTCTACTTGTGGGATCCCAACACCCGCCGCCTCCATCGCCTCTCCCTACGCTTTCCCGACCTTGACCCTGCTTCCATTGAGGCCTCTTCAGTTTCCAAGGTCCCCTCTCCTCTACATTTCTAGGGTTTGGTCGATTTCCTTCTTACTACGACTTGTTTGTTAGTAGTTGCTTTTGAAATTATACTAGTTTGTCTCGATTTTGATGAGCTGCCGCCTTGATCAATCCCACCTTTCTTATAAATGTTTTCTTTTGCCCAAAGGGAATCTTTTGTCTGTACGGTGTTATTTCAACTACTGCTAACTGTTCCCAGTCCCGCTTTGACATTTTTCCAATTTTCAACTTCAGCATCCTCAAAGACTTTGAATATCGACAATGTCTGAATTTTATTACTGGCGATAGCTATGGTCTTTCCAAATGTGGTGCCCCAATTCTCTATTCTGGTTTCCGATTTAACATCTTGGGATTGAGCCTCCAATACTTTTTTTTTTTTTTTGGCTTCTGTTGCTCGTAGTGTATTCTCTAATAAGGTTGCATGCATGGCCCCATTACATAGATTGTGATGTTTGAGAGCAATTACATTGTTAAAATGCCATGGAATGATGATGCTGGGTATGTTTTCTATATAACGGCAGGATGAGGTGAGGGAAGAGGGTGGTGTTGGCTCTATGGGAGTGAAACTGATACCGTGATGTGCTTAGGGCCTGTTTGGTTTCATAGTAGGTTCTCTAGTGACTAGTAATCCATGGCATGCTGTCAGGGCCAAGGTATTCCAAAACAGTTACGATAAAATGGTAATGGTGGTAACATGTGACACATTTTTTATTTTTATATTGCTTGAAGATTGGTGGTGACACCTAGTGCACCTGTGGGGTTCTTGAACTTGGACACATGGCACATTAAAACATGCAATCAATGTTCTCATAATCGTTATCATATCGTAAATCGTATAGGGGTCTGAATCGTATCGCATCGTAAATCGTAAGATTTTTTCAGATTTTCATAAAACATGTCATTAAAAAATATAAAAATGGTATATAAATAAAAAAAATTAAAAAACTCATCAATCATCCATTTTGTCATCAATATGCAAAAAACAAAAAGATGTATCATGTATATATCATCATGTCATAATCAAGTTCAAACAATAATCCCCTTTTCCATCCCATGTACATGTAAGTTTTCTATACGATTCAAAAAATAACATTTTCCCCATCTCCATTTACATGTATAATCTCTATTCACTTGTTTCTATAATTCATAAAGGAAATAAAATGTCCAAACAAATCTATTCTTCATTGGCTGCACCTTCCTCCTCCTCATCACCAATGACATTATCAACATCATCTTCATCTTTAAAATTTGATGTTGAAATAAACTCATATTCCTCCTCTACTTCTACCACTTTCTCTTTTCCCTTCTTCTTGCTTCGAATAGCAAGTTTTTTAGGACCTACAAAATAGTTGTTGCAAAATTCATTATAATATAAGAGTAAGACTATTAATTAATAATTATAAGACTACAAGACTAAACAATAAGAATGTGATTATATGAGTTATACCATGTTGCCCATCCGGCTTTGATGTGGATCTGGCTACACCTTGCATATCCTCCAACCCTTCAACAAAGCATTCACCTATGTCCATCCAGGTGTTATCTGTAGGAAGTGTAGGATCCTCCTTCTCTGTGATCCATTCATCATCAAATTCCATATTTGATAAGCATATAGGATCAAGCCATTGGTTCTTCTCTCTTTGGATGATGGACTTCAAGCTAGAGATTATATTTTATGAAGACGAGCGCATTCAATCTCTGTTGCTCAAGTCTATTCCTCTTCTTTGAATGTATCTGCAAGCCTAAGAACATAATAATATAAGGCTATTAGTCACTACAATCTACATTGTAAATTCATAAATTGATTAATGAATTCAATAATGTCTCACTCTCACCTATTCAAAAGTACTCCAACTACTCTCACAACCAGTAGCACTACATGTCAAACTTAAAATATGAATAGCCAACTTTTGCAATGCTGGACACTCGTCTCCGTAACTCTCCCACCATAGACCTAAAACACAATCATGTATAATTTATATAAACAATAGGCACACAATCAAACTCAAAGTCAAAGAAGCAAAATAATTGTAAGTAATATTACCTAATTGCTTTGTTGTTCTAGTTAATTTTCCTGTCTCTCTTCCATATAAACCATAGGCCTTTTTAAACTTATCCATTTACTCATCAATGATGACTCTTTGCCTTGAATTAGGGAATGCAGGGGCATTTTCACACCGGGCTCGAGTGGGGTTGCCTGTGGGATGCAGGGGCACACTCGGGGTGGGCGGCCCGTGTGAGGCGAGCCCCATGTGATTTGGGGCCCACAAGGAGGGTTCGATCGAGGTCTTAACCCATGAGATTTGGGGCCTAGGCTATGAGATAAAGGAATAGACTTGCCATGCTCTAACAGTTCGAGCTTTTAGAGCAAGTGATTAATTGTCCTGCAACAAATTGGTATCAGAGCAGGAGGTCTCGTGTTCAAGATTCCTCATCGGGGGTGATTAATGTAGGGGCATTTTCACACCGAGTTTGAGTGGGGTTGTCTGTGGGATGTAGGAGCACAATCGGGGTGGGCGGCCCGTGTGAGGCGGTACCCATGTGATTTGGGGCCCACGAGGAGGGTTCGGTCGAGGTCCTAACCCATGAGATGATGAGATGTGGGGCCTGAGCTATGAGATAAAGGAATAGATTTGCCATGCGCTAATAGTTCGAGCTTTTAGAGCAAGTGGTTAATTGTCCTGCGTCACTATTCTTTCAATACAGTCATATAGGCCCGGTTTTAATCTCTATATCTAGATGAAAATTGTCTTCATATTGAAATCTCGGATTTAAGAAATAAGCCGCTGGATGTAAGGGCCTATGCAATTGAAGATTCTACCATTGGTTTATGATTTCCCATATAGCTGAATATCGCTTCTTCACCTCTCCAAGTTTTTTGCTATAGCATCTTTTGCCTGATCCATCGCTTCATAAATATATCCCATTTTTGGCCTCTCATCTGAATCAACTAGCCATAGCACCTTGACCAATGGGAGAGTGATCTTTAAGCAAAACTTGATAGATGACCAAATATCTACATCTGCCAAAACAATGTCTTGAACATACTTTCCCTTTGTGGTCTTAGAGAAGCTACTACCTTCTCATTCTTTGGAGGTAAACATTGACCTGATGCCAATTTTATTTTCATGAATGCTTTTTAAAGTTAAGTAACACGTAGCAAACCGTGTTATGGCTAGCCGAGTCAACTCTCATTTTGCGTGCTTCCTCATCAAATTCAAGACCCAACAATGTTTGTAAATATAGACCGTTATGGTCCTTGCTTTCGCCACGGTCTCTAAATGAACTTGCAGCTTTATAATGTTTGCAAGCATAGGGTCTATGCAATCGGCCACACATGGAGACCAAAATGATGTCTTCCTCTTCTCCATTAACATTTAACCCGCCTTCACATAGGCAGATGTGCTATCTATAATTACTTGTACAACATTCTCTTCTCCCACTTCATCAATTACTGACTCAAGCAAGCTTAACAAATTGTCCGCATTTTTTGAAATATCGGACGTATCAACAGATCTTAAAAATATTGTACGACTAATACTATTAACCAAAAAATTTCTAATCGACCGATTCACTCCATTGGTCCACCCATCTGACATAATCATGCATCCTGTTTCCCCCATTCCTTCTTATAAACATTAATAGATTTCTCTATCGACTTAACCTCCGTCTTTAAAAAATTATTCCTCACTTTGTGATGCTACTGAAGCTTCAATTCCGGCTCAAATGCAGCAACCACTTCCATCATTCGTGCGAAGAATTGTCTCTTTACAAGGTTGAATGGTAGAACATTGGCTTATAAGAAATGCGAAATAGATAGGCACACACTGTCTCTATCTCCCTTCTTCCAAATTTTGTTTAGAGTAGCTTGTTCTTTTTCTTTTGGCCCACTCTTTTCCATTAAATCATCCATTGTTCTTTTTCTTTTTCCACGACTCATTTCATCAACATCAACATCAACAATTATAGGAACCCTTCTAACATCATAGGCCATCTCTTCTTGTTGCTTTTTCTTGCTAACATTACCATCTATTAATTTCTTGTATTTTTCGGCTATCTCATCACCCACTTGGGGACATGCCGCAACATTCTTCTTTGTTTGGTCTAGGTGACGTTTTATTCGAAACATACCTCCCCAATATGCATTCCCACAAAAATTGCATCGTAGGTGGAGATTATTGTTCTCATCCATCTTTGAACAATACTCCAGCATAAGATTATTGTCCTTCGTCTTCGATTTCTTTCCCATCTTCAATGCTCAAAACGAACCAATATGGCAAGTTGGCAACACACGACACAAGTGACAAACCTACATACACATTAAGAAAAAAACTATTTAGGCCCATAGAAACATAGAAGATTATAAATCATTAAATTAATTAAAATTGAGAAAACTAGTTTAAATTCAAAATAAATGAGAAAACTCTTGAAAAAAAACTTTTTAGGTTAGGCCCCATATAAATTCCAAATCTCACTACTATCTCTTCAAAGAAAGAAAATAAGTGATTTATAATGTATGTAGGGCAGAAATAACTTTTAAACACAAAAGCCCTTAAAAAGATTGCAAAAAATTGAAAAAAATGAAAAAAAATAGAAATATATTATTTTTTTCTCTAAAAAAACACATATTTGCACATAAATATGAAAGAAGTGAAATAGAAAAGAAGCAATGAATATTTTATATGCATTCTTACCTATTTCAATGTCGAATGCAACAAGTGGTCTTCAAGGTGTTCCAAAATGGTAACGGTGGCCGTAATGGCCACCACCGTTACCGTTATGATATGAGCCATAACGGCCGTTACAGCCCCGTATCGGCCGTTGCGGCCGTTTTTTATTTTTTGAAAATTGTTGTTATGGGACCGTTACGGGCCGTTACGGCCCATTTTTCTGTAACGGCCGTTACGGCCATTTCGACCCCGTAACACTTAACGGTTATGACCGTTACCGTTACGTAACTGATTTTGAATACCGTGGTGGTGTTCAATTCCGTTGAGCGACGAAAAAGATATGTCGATTTCTTTCTCCAAGTTTCCTTCTGGCCCACAACCTCCAAAAGCCTCCAAAATCTCTTAAAAGATGCAAAAGAAGTGTGATACTCTATTGTATGTAGGGCCTAAATAACCTTTAAAAACAAAAGCTCTATTTTTTTATTTTTGCAAAAAAAGAAAAAAATTGAAATTTCCACGGGAAACTGTCGGTAAGTGCAATTATCGAATTGTACGATTCGAGCGGAATCGTACGATTCACAATTAATTCAAATCGTGCAATTTGAATCGTAAATCATATTATATTGACAACATTGCATGTAATGCATGAGCACAAATAAGCACGATCCTCTTGTGCACTAAAACCGTAAAGCATTATTCCACCTCCCCACTAGAGATACCCAATCCATTGTCTAACAGTCACAAATCCATGGTCTAACGGTCATATGTCCATGACTACTTGTCCAAAAGTGCATTGGTTCCCATACACAAGGGAGCTGGAAAATCATGGACATGTATGGTTAGTCCAACTACTAGTTGAGACACAACTTTGCTCAGATCTAAACAGCCCCTTAGGTTACCTTGTGTCTCAGCAATTGGCCTCTACCCTTGCTAGTTGGAGTGAATATTGGCTGACAATGTCACTGGTGAGATGGTCAGTCGTTAGGGCTGGGCTTAGCTTGAGCTCTCAGGCTCATCCGGCAGTGATGTGGCAGTCTGGTATTATGGAACCATTTGCTTGCATATTTATCAAGACAACAATTTGCATTAGCACTTCTAGACTCAAACTTGCAGACGAGTTGCCACTAGAACCTTCTGTTAATTGATGTCTTTAAAAAGCCAAAAAGAACCTTCTGTGTAGTAAGTTTGGAAAAACCAACATGATCTCAACGGTTGTCCATGTTTCCACCTCTGTCACTTGTACACTAGGGAACACCTTTTCCAGTTCTTGTGAACCCCAATTCTGTGCGTAGAATCAAGAGGTTTGCCAGCTCCATATGAACCCCCTCCTTATGCACCTTTACACCCATCACATGTCAACCTGGGAGTGCATGGAACATCCAGGTGATGTGCAAGATGGATCTCACCTTGAAACAATATGAGCAAATGAGGCCTGGTCAACTTATCAGGTGGGACACCCCTATACCAAAAAAGAATGGACATTTTGGAATAACTTTCCAGTGGTCCACATTCAATATACAGCTGTGGCCTGGCTGACAAGTGAACCAGCGTGATGTTCGTAATCATACATAGACATCTTCACGATGGGTGCAAAGTTATGCACTGATCATATGTTCTCCTCACTTGCCAGGATGACACTTGCTTCTTGTAAGGGTGCGCGTGAGGCTAGAAAACCTGTAGAATCTATTTGTTATCGTTAATTTCTCAATCCCTTTTCTTTTCACAAGCACTCATTGATTTGTTGTAAGGCTTTTCTTTTTGTTGATGTAAAGAAATCTTTTTCCTGTTATTGGTGTAATGATTATGTTGACTAATATCGGTAATTTCCAATCCACAGATGTTGTGTCCAGACATTCAGATTCACTTCACAATCTACAATATCTCTGTCAATAGGACTGGATCATCACTGCTCCTCTCTGGTCCTGATGGCCTATGTGTCATGTATCTATATGGACAAACTTCAATAAAAGATAATGCCATCATCTGCAGGTATGTGGGGCTAGTTTATTTCTTTAAATGTAGTCCCTTATTGTTTATTGGCAGCATTTACTTTATTAGCTTGCTTGCTATTCTTTTACGTCTTATTAGTTAATATTTTGTAAGCAACAGTTCTATTTAAAAAGAGAGGCAAAATGCAAACTAATCAAGTGGCAAGGATTCCCCAATACATTAAGGGCATCTAAGAATATTGCAAGGCTATCGGCTGCTTTATTACTCACTAGCATTTAGAAAAAATGTGTAAAACTTTCTATCAAGCGGATTGGGGACATCAAAAGTTTCACTGATAAATGCATCTCATCAAATTTCATTAACTGATTAGAAATTTAATGAAAAATTCTACAAAAAATTCTAATAATTGAATTTCTTTTAACTGATAGAAAGTCAATGAAAAATCTACGTATCATTGCATAATCTTTTTATTTTTACAACAAAAGTTACAGTTATTGATCAAAAAGTGAAAAAAAAGAGAAGCTTCTATACAAATGAATGCTGCCAACCGTTTCTCTTAGAAGATCCAATTTCTTCTGAATCTTTAGAGGCAAGACCTAGTTGTCTATGTCAATAGTTTTCTTCCGTCTCCTCTTCATTTAATAAACTATAGTACTAGAGAGATCTCTGATTCCCTACCTATATTGTAATTTTTAGCATTTCTGAGTTATTGGTCTCCTTATGAACTCTCAAATCACCTGATTAAGAAAAAGTCCCCATGCATCTAAGTTGTAGTTTCCTTTCATTTAAGTTGTTTCTTGATTCTGTATGCTTGAATTCTCTCTCTTTCGTTTTTCTTTTACCAATTTCTAAATCTTCTTACTGAGGTGGTTTGAGAGTTTAAGCATGGTACTTTAGTTCTTCTCTATGTGGTTTATGGACCAATCCATACACCTTGTTCTCATACTGCACCAATGGATACTCGATCTCCAATTACTTGAGAGTTGATGCTATTAGCTTTGTACCTTTTCTTATAATGCCTTGTTGCCAAATCTATTTACAGGACAATTTCAGTTGGTTCCCAAGTTTATTTTGACAGCAGCAATTCCATGCGAACTTTACAAGCCTCTTGGCACCCTTATAGTGATACCCACTTGGGAATTCTTTCTTCTGATTCAGTTTTCAGGTGTGTGAATTATTAATGCTTATCTTAATGGGATTTTCTAGAACTTAAAATGTACTTCATTTTGCAAAAGTTTACATGTTTCAAATTCTTCTTTTAATTTATTCCTTTAAGTTGAAGTATACTTAACCTCATTTGTTATAATGCTATAGATTTGCTTCTAAGTTGAGCTTTATTTAATGCATATAAGCGAATACGATTCAAGGAGCATGCTCCCCCCAAACAAACAAGAGAAAAGGGCTGATGTGGTCCTTTGTCACATAGTATTGGGGAACCAAATCCCTTTTCAGTTCAAATAGGTCGTAAAATATGATGAGGGTTAGACCAGAAAAGGTACACACATTTTTTTTTTTTTTTTGGAATTCTGAACTTCAATGGTTCAAGAAGTCTGAAATTTGTCTTCAAGATAACCCATATGTCATTATGGGTAAGATGGGGTGATGTAGGATGGAT
This sequence comes from Magnolia sinica, assembly GCF_029962835.1. Classification (NCBI taxonomy): domain Eukaryota; kingdom Viridiplantae; phylum Streptophyta; class Magnoliopsida; order Magnoliales; family Magnoliaceae; genus Magnolia; species Magnolia sinica. Next base: position 115,826,719 of record NC_080576.1, on the reverse strand, counting down.
GATCTGACTTAGAATGATATAGAGAAATTAAATAACATATTAATTGGAGCAATGAAAACACAACATAAAGCTGATCTTTCGTATATTTTTAAAAATTTAGCAACAAAACATGTTTGAATTCAAGCCATACGACAGTCCCGCAATGTAGGTACAATAAAATACCAAATAATCAAGATCTATGGAAGGTAGGACTTCCATTGTTCTCAATTCATAAGGGTTCACTTGGTTTGTGAGGGTCTGGGAATCGGATTTTTGGAAATTAGGGTTTCGAAGTAGGGGGATGGGGAATTAGGGTTTTGAGAGTTAGGTTTTGAGAATTAGGGTTTGAGACTTGGGATTTTAGGAAACTAGGTTTGGGATTTGGAATTTTAAGCATTAGGGTTTGAATAGAGTAAACAAGCGATGAAAGGAAGGGGGAGGCTGACCATATGAACAGCCCTACAAGTCTGTCCGTATGGTTGTACAAACAAGTGGGTATGGCTAGGTATGGCTGTACGAGTGTACGGTCAAAGGGGACGGGCCAGGTGAAGTTTGGGTTGGGATAGGTTGTAGATGTAAAGGTTGGAAGAAGGAAAAAAAAACAAAAACAAAAGTGGAAGTAGGGATTGTTTGTAGATGGAGAAACAAGAAGTAGAAAGAACTAGAAAGAAAGGGAAAGAGAGAAGTGAAGAAAATGCTATTTTTGATTGAAGAGAATGAGAGAAGGGTAACTTGGAATCACTCCGTGGCATCACACCAAATCACTCCAATCACAGGAAGTTTTACTTCATCACAAAGCAAAGAGAGTTATTTATTTATTTATTTATTTATTTTATATGCAATAATGGGCCAAGGTGTGGGCGTCCAAGCCTTATATAGTTTCAAAAAAGACTTTTTATAAAAAGACCCTCTTAGATAAAAAGTTTCACATAAAGACACTTAATAAAATAAAATTTATTCCCAACTTTCTAAACTCAACAAAAATATAAGCTAAACCAAAAAGATAACAAACGTATAAACAACTAAATAAACTAAACTATTTCGTGGCCCCCGATCAAGTTATCCAATGACGATGATCCAACGGTCAGAATGGTCTAACTAAGTAGCCCACATGCATCTTCCCAGTGTGGGGCCTTCAAAGATGCATAATCATGCATGCGAGGTCTTCAACGGGCTAGGCACATGAATTGGGCCCACGACGCCCCATGTATGCATCACTTAGCCATAAAGAGACAAGCGCTCTCCTCCTCCTCTAGTATACTTTGACTGGTGCTCGGATGTACTCATCATGGGGATTCCCTTCTAATGTTGGCTCCATGTGTGATTGGTAGCATCCATTCAAGGAATTGTAACATTTAGTTTTTTAGTGGTTGAAGAAAAGTTGAGTTGGATGGCTTCAATTGTTAGTGGTCACTCCAAATAAGTGCTTATGCTGAGTAACAACTTTCGTCCCCTCTTGTTTAATCTGTTCTTCTTCTTTTACTTGGTCCTTTGTGCCTGCACTTTTTCATGGACCATGTGGGAATTAAATTATATAACGTAATGCTTATATTATATGATACCATTCACCAACTACAACATAATCAGTCGCATTTTTTATTTTTTAGGTAGATTAGTTGCACTCCATCCTAACCCTAGATCTCAATATTTAAGTGAAGGTTGTATACCACCGAGCAATGTGCTTGAACCCAATTACACTTTATGAATAAGTACTTCATTAACTTCTGTGCTTTGTATGGTAGATTATTATTGGAAGTAATCTGTTAAATTACTCTTCCAATGTTCTACTATTTTTTGTTTTTAAAAAAAAATGTATTTTCTAGTATACTTGATGTCTTTTACATGTCCTATAAAATTCATAACAAAATTTTGAAGAATGTACTTTATGGCACACAATGCACTTTGTAATCTAATATTTCTAACACACTTTCAAGTTTTACGGAGCAACATTTTATGATAAGGTTGAGTCATTTTCTGCGCACTTCTCAACAGATCGTGTTAGGTTTGCTGTATTTGTTTAATTTATATTCCTTCCTGATGAAAAAGGTTTAGTGCTTCGCATCAATGTTGTCAAAATCGTATGATTTGAATCGTATCGTACCATCGTACAATGCAAATTGTACACATGAATCGTTTTTTTTTTTTTTTGGGGGGGGTGGGGGGGGTTGAGGAGGATCGTACAATTATATCGTGAATCGATTTGATATTTTCGACAGAAAACCGGCGGTGTCTGGTATGAAAATCGTATTTTTTTTTTTTTTTTTTTTGCCTTCTGCAATTTTTAGGGCCTTTTGTTTTAAAAGGTATTTAGGCCCCACAACTTGTTAGAATAACACATCTTGCTACTTTTGAGAGATTTTGGAGACTTTTGGAGCTTGTGGGCCATAGGAAACCTAGAGAAAGAAATCAACATATCTTTTTCATCGCTCAACGGAATTGAATGCCGCCTGTTGCACTCGATTTCTACGTTAAAATAGGTAAGAATACATATAAAATATTCATTTATTCTTTTATATTTCATTTCTTTCATATATTGGTGAAAATATGCATTTATTGGAAAAGAAAAAAGTATGCTTCGATTTTTATTTCATTTTTTGCAATTTTTGTTTAGGGCTTTTGTGTTTAAAAGCTATTTATGCCCCCACATACATTATAATATCACTTCTTTGTTTAGGGCTTGTTGCATTTGATGTGTGTCTTTTTTTTTTTTTTTTTGATATATATATATATATATATATATATATATATATATATATATATATATTACATGTTTTTGAAAATGTGAAAAAATCTTACTATTTACGATATGATTCAAACCCCTTTACGATTTACGATACGATAACGATTATGACAAGATTGCTTCACATTTCCTTACTATTTGACATTCTCAAGATGATATTATTGATATTCCACTATGGATTGGTGGAAGCTCATATGTTACTAATATTTCACAGGCTATTTGATTTGTCCACTGATCTTGAGCGACCAGAGCAGGAATATTATTTGCAGCCAGTCGAACCTGTTAGATGCTGCAATGCCGTGTCAGTATGCCCAGTGGCCTTTTCTTTTGGAGGTGAACACTTGTGGGATAGATTTTCTGTGAGTACCATCGTCTATATTTTTTTCTTACTATTTGCTGCTTCTAGCTGCCGATGATTGCTTGGTAAATGGACCATTCAATGCTGATAGCTTCTAGGTGCCAATGAATATTTTGTTCAATTATTACTAAAATAGCTATTACCAACATCCTCATACATCTATTTTGAAGGTGAACTAGAAGCTTGCATGCAGTTCTTGTGTTGTTATGTGTCCAATTCTTCTAAATGAACAGATCTGGTGTAGCCTGTATCAATGTGGGTCAGTGGATGCTGACCATTTTTTGGCTTACTATATCAGTGAAGGCACATTTATTCCTCGTTTTTTCTAAGAATAATCACTTTGTATGTAAAGCATCTATCCATAAAGTGGCGTGTATCTTGCTTGGTAATTACTCCCTTTGGATTTCTAAGTTATTTGTTATCTTTTTGAATGAAGTTCATTTGGTCCATCTTCCCATGATCATCTTTGGTGATTTCTTTCCCTTTGGGTCATTTATCACCTTCATAACGCAACATCCTTACTGTAAAAGAAGAGAAGAAACAATAGAGATGGAGATAAGTTTTTTTTTTTTTCCCTCTCATAGGGCATCCCATATATACAGAATACAATGGTGATGTAAAATTACCAAAATGCGCTTTGTTTGTTCCAAATGGAATAAAGTGAAATAACAAAGAGAAAATTAAAAGAAAACCAAAGGCACATTAACTATCTTTTTCTTTCACTCTTCCCTCAAGCGTAGTGCTCCTTGGGGGTAATGAAAGCTTGGTAGAAACCTTTAAAAAAAAAGAAGTCTTGGTAGAATGAAGTTGACGTCGAGGTGTAGTATTCCTTTGGTGAAAATATTTGCTAGCTGATGCATTGAAGAGATACATATGGGATGAAATTCACCAAGCTCTATTTTCTCTTGAATAAAGTGATGTTCCATCTTCCTCTAGGCTTCCAACCCTCTAGGCTCTCCTGTTCCCAGTGGAGTGATAGGTTTGGAAGATCTTTCTCCTTGGATTGGATATTTGTCGTTGATGCTTTTTGCACTATCCTTGACATTTTAACAACAACAACGAAAGGATGTAGAGAGATGTAGGTAATGAAAAAGGAGGGTTGGATTCCAGTAAAGAGCTCTTGACAGGGCAAAGCTCGTACTCCTTAGTTTTTGAGAAAAACACTAACACCCCTTTTCTCTTGTTCTAAAGAGTAGGGGGAGAATTCTAAGGCATTTGGAAATGTCACAGATGTGTTTATCCCGTGGGACTATCAACTAGGTTGGAGTAAGGGGTTTGCGTTTGTCAAGTTCTGCTATAGAGATGGTGCTCGTAATGCCATTCAAGTGATGAATGGGAAGAAGTTGGATGGGAGAGTGATTAATGTAAGTGCGGCTTCTATGAAGATTGGGAAAGGCTCTTCGTCGGGCTTCCTTACATGTGCTTCTGAGGTCCCTATGCAGTGGGTCAAAAGTTTGGAACCTAGTGTTCATTGGTGTCTATGCAAGGGAGCTTGGAAGATGCTTAACAGGAGGGGAGCAGGTGTCTTTTTTTTTTTTTTTAAGATAACGAAGAAAATATATTAAAAAAGGAGGAGAGCATACAAAGAGGACTGCTGAGATGGCAGACAAAAGGCAAACTAAAAACCTAAGAAAACAAGATTATAGTCTTTTAAACCCAATACATTCGACACCCATTCAAAAATCAACTTTTTGGCGAAGGATCCCACAGATTTAGCCGTAGACTGAGAATCATTGAAGCACCTATCATTCCTTTCCTTCCAGACAGCCCACCAAATAGCAATTATCGCCATTCTCCAAATTCTGGTTTTCACTTTACCTAGTTTATGGCCCTGCCAAGCTGGTAAGAAGGACACAGCAGAGTTTGGGATGCGGCCAACGATATTGAATCTAGACCAAAAGTCCCACCAAATCTGGGTGATGAAGGGACAATGGACCAAGAGATGGTCGACAGTCTCCTCACTTCACATACAACATAGACAGATATTAACAATCTGCATCCCACGCTTCCTGAGGTTATCGATCGTGAGGATCCAGTTCATAGCTGCAAGCCAACCAAAGCAGATGAACTTTGTTGGGGGGGCGAGGATATTTCCAAATAAACGGGAAGACCTGCCAAGAGGAGGAAGAAATGGAGGCAAGAACCAAGTATAATGATTTCACCAAAAAGTTGCCGGACTTGCGATGCATCCAGATCAAATTATCGAGAGAAGAGAGATCCAGAGAGACAGTAGAGAGACAATGAAGCAGATCCACATATTCCTCAGGTGTCTTTAGTGGTGAATGAACATGAAACTGTCTTAGAGGTGGAGTTGATTCATCAGATCCATGAAATTGTCTTTAGTGGTGAATGAACATGAAACTGTCTTTAGTGGTGAATGAACATGAAACTGTCTTAGAGGTGGAGTTGATTCATCAGATCCATGAAATTGTCTTTAGTGGTGAATGAACATGAAACTGTCTTTAGTGGTGAATGAACATGAAACTGTCTTAGAGGTGGAGTTGATTCATCAGATCCATGAAATTGTCTTTAGTGGTGAATGAACATGAAACTGTCTTTAGTGGTGAATGAACATGAAACTGTCTTAGAGGTGGAGTTGATTCATCAGATCCATATCAACATGCTATGGTACGCAATTGGATCTGTGTTGGCATGATATGATACACGATTCAAGTCTGTAACAGCCTCCTCCCCCCTCCCCCCAATGTAAAATATGTTTTTTTTTTTTTTTTTCTTTTCACATTTTCTTTTGGTTTTCCTTGTCTTCATTTTCTTTTTTATTTTAACCATGGAGGAAAAACTTGGACAGTCATTTAGAATAGACTTAGAATCGTTTTGGGGATCAACTAAAGATTTTTAGGGGGATTCAATGAATCGAAGCAAAATGGGCCATTATAGGAAAATTTGGAAAAAAGGGAAAACCATCACTTTTTTGTGTTTGTTTTCATATTCTTTTTTTTTTTTTTGGTGTGTGTGTTGTAAATTCAATGTAATGAGGCTTAATCCATCAAAACAATCTTGATTTTCGTTTAATTAGGGCCTGTTTGGTTGACTTCTAATAGATCAAGTTGACAGACAACATTCTTATCAAAGAAAAAAAAAAGTTCTCATCAAAGAATGGTCCGATATACGTATCAAAAACATAAAAATGATAGAATCTTGAATTTATCTTTTCTCCCAGTTTCTTGATATATTTTCCATTAATATTGTAGGGGGAAAAATTGATCGATATGGAGACGCATGTGTTGTATTGGTTTCCGGTCGGGCTGATATGCCTCCCTATATCGACATTCAGAACCATAGTGATGATTCAGAATTTCCATATTGTATTGGCCAATACAACTATATCAGATTTGTATCATCCTGACATGATATGTGACATGGGTCTGAATTGGCCTCTCCAAAATGGCATGTATCGGGCATATCAGCACCGATAGGTAGGGCTATTAACAAGTTGAGTTCAGATTGGGTCGTATAGTACCTGTATTCAGGCTAACTGCATTCGGGTCCTGCTAGATCTGAGTTGTTTTGGGTCTGGGTGTAGTTCTTGAAGACAGACGCAGATCTGCTCGGGTTTGGGTACCCATCAGGTCTTTGGATCTCTGGTTTGAGTTGAGTTTGGGACAAATAAGAGCATTTACATGGTTGGGCCCACCTGATGGATGGATTAGACCACACACATGTTTCACTTTAACACATGCATGGTGTGTAAATGGGCTCTCTTACATCTGTGTGGCTTAGCAAACCTCATTTCTTTTGCTAGAATAATCAATGTATATTAAAAATATATAATTTTACTATTAAAACTGACTGGAACTTGCCCTGGAGCAGGGTAGGCCTGACTCAACCCAACTTTAATATGGATCCGATCTGAACCCAACTTGACCTTTTTCTTTATCGGGTCCAAAATGTGAGACCCAAATTGATCAACTTTCTTAATGGGTCCCAAAAAAGGGACCTGGACCCATTAAAATTGGGCCAAGTCCATTGGGTACTGATGGGTTCAAGTACCCATTGACAGCCCCACCTATATGGGCCGATACGACAAAAAAGGCCCAAATTTGATTTTCTTTTTCTTTTCAAAATTTCTCTCATTCTTTTCTTCTTATTTTGTTTTTATTTTTATTTCAACCATAGTGGAAGTGCAACTGAAATGAGAATGTTGAGATGGATGAATGGCAAGACGATGAAGGATGGAATTGGAAATGAATGCATTGTAGGGAACTTAGGAGTAGCACCAATAGGTAATAAGATGAGGGACAGTTAGGAGTGATGTAGTAAGAAGAGACTCGATGACCAGTGGTTTAACTGAGGATTTGGTCCTTGATAGCGTGCAATGGCGGAACATGATTTGTGTAGTTGACCTGAATTAGTTGGGATAAGGCTTAGGGAGATGATGATGATAAACTAGCGAGGAGGGCTAAATAGTTATTTCAGACCAGATATATGCCCATTTTAGGGATCAAAACAAAAGATTTTTGTGGGATTTGACAAATCAAAGCAAAATGCAGAATTATAGAAAATGTTGAAAAGGGTAAGCCATCATTTATTTTTTCATGTTTTTCTTGTATTTCAATGTAATGGGTCTTAAGCCATGAAACTAGGCTTGATTTGTGCTCATATAGAGCCTGTTGGTTGACTTCCAGCAGGTTAAGTTGACAGAACATTCTTATCCAAGAACAGTCTGATACACCATTATATACAATATCCAAAACACAGATTACAGAATCTTGCATCTTCCCCCCCCCCCACCCCCTTCATTTTCCTGATTATTTTACACTAGTTTTTTGGCTTAAAAAGTAATTGATACAGTCTGACATGGGCCAATATGGATATGATACACCCTTATCATTTTGGTTTTCGATCGGCCGATATGTCCTCTGATACTGAATTCATAACTGCATGGTTAAGATGCTGGAGGAGGTGTGTGATGCTATTGTTTAAGCAGTATCAAGAGCTTTACAAGGGAGAGATCTTCAGGAGGCCGGTTTTGGATGACCTAGCATTTGATTGAATCAATGAGGCTTCTAATTTTTTAGAAAGATCACTTGAAGTGGTAGAAGTTGAGGTGATCGAGCTTTTGGTACAAGACATTACCTTGGATCCTGACGGTTTCCCTGTAGCTTTTTTTTTTGGCCCCCAAGATATTCAGGAGAGGTAATGTAGTTCACTAATGAATTCTATCCAAGGGGTGTAATTGCAAAAGAGTTGGGTACTAATTTTAACGCCTCGTCCTGGAGAAAAAAATGTGGTTCATATCTGATTTTGAACCCATCAGCCTAACTGGGACACTATGAATTTTGGCCAAAGCACCAGGGACACGACTTCAAAGTGTGTTAGAAACCATTTTCTCCCCTTCCCAGTGAGCCTTCATCAAGGAACATTAGATTCTTGACTGCATGAATGGGTTTGGTAGCCCATGGATGCATGATGTAAGGTTGATTTAGAGAAAGCATATGGTAACATGGTATAGGACTTTCTGGACAACATCTCAGTTGATTGTGCTTGGTACATGGTGGTGGGGCTGGATGAGAGAATGCGTATCATCTGCCCAATTCTCAGTGCTAGTGAATGGTTTGCCAAAAGGATTCTTGGAAGCACATTTAGGGTTCTGAGATAGAGGGACCCATTGTCTCTTTTTCTTTCTGAGGTGGCGCTGAGGCCTTGAGTAAAATGCTGATAAAGTTAGGTTAGAAGGCTTGATCAAAGGTTCAAGGTGAATCAATTGGATCTCAAATACTGAGATTGATTTTTGCAGTGCAAGCACTCAATGTAGCAAATCTAAAGTCCATTTTGAGATGTTTTTAACAAGTATCAGGCTTAAAAAATCAATCTATCCAAAAGTGAGATGCTGAGTGTTGATTTGGATGATAGAGAAGTGATCGCATTGGCAAATGGGTTGGGGTGCAAGGCTGGATCTCTCCCTACCACTTATATCAGGTTGCCACTATGAGTTGGGAAACTTCTCGTAAGTCTCTGGGAGCGAATAATCGAAAGGGATGAATGGAGAATGTCAGTTTGGAATGTTAGGTTTCTGTCTTTAGGTGGGATCAGCACTCTGATTAAAGCTGCCATGTCTGTGATGCCGATTTATATATGTTGTTATTTTAATGCCCCTAGTCTCTTAATTGCAAATTGGAGAGATTGGAAAGAGAACAACTTTTTAAGCCTTTTTGACAGTCACCATAGCCGACAAAGATGCAAAATCAAAGACAAAGATTAACTATCCTTTTCCTTTACATATGTATCTTGGTCTGATACACACAAAAATTATTAGACCTGAGGTAGGAAATTTTGTCATACAAGCATGTTATCTGGCAGCTGTGTTGGTGACTCTTTATGTAGTTTTTCTGTCGGGTTGCTTTTGCTAGTGAACACATATTAGCATTTTGTTTTCGTATTCACTGTTTCTGTGTCAACACTGGCAAATTATGTCCTACTTAATTTCTTAATTGACCGATGGTTTTATTGCTGTTCAACAGGTTTTTGTCGTATTTAGTGATGGTTCAATATATGTTCTTTGCCCAATTGTTCCTTTTGGAAGGTACTCATGTGGCTCCCTTGTTGATCGGCATCATTCAGTTTTTTTTTTTTCCTGCTTTTTTCATACCTCATTTAACTCTTGATGCTTTCACTCTCTTTGGATGCTCAAACAGGCTTTCAGTTGAACCTTTTTCTTTTTCTTTTGAGAATTCACAATTTTATTAATGAAAGAAGAAAGAAAACAACAGGGCAAAGACGAGAAAATAACAATCCTGGGATTACGAAGAGCCTGAACAAAGATAATAAAAAGAATCTAAAGAGCAATTAGCAAATTGCTTCAGACTCCTGGGATTACAAAGAGCCTGAACAAAGATAATAAAAAGAATCTAAAGAGCAATTAGCAAATTGCTTAAGGACGCAAACCCATGATATCACATCGATTTTGACTCTCCTGAACACCTTATGTGAGGAGCTGGTTGTAAAATTTCTGCCAAGCGATATGGGAAATCCTGTTTTGAATACAATTAGTGAAATGTGGCATAAAACCAATCCCAAATAGTTTAGAAAAGATATGATGATGATTTTTATTTTGGAAAGGTATTATTAATATTATGATGATCATGATGATGGTGATGTGATAATGAATGGTATATGATTAGTCACTTTTATGTAAAAAAAAATAAATCTAGAAATAATAATAAAAAACATAAAAATCAATTGCTTGTATGTAAAATGATTCCAAAATATAATAGGATAATAATTAAGCATGGAAGAATATTTTTTATATAACTCATGTCAAGCAGTGTCAAACATTTTGACACAGCACAAATTCTATAAAGTTCCTTTCCCTTGTTATATAGGATATAAACAACATCTAATCAACTCAATAGGTCCTAGGGGGCGGATAATCTCTTCTGCTCTAGGTTCCTCATATACACCATGTTCCAAACTATTCCCCCCCTCACCCTCTTGTAACACTTCCTCAAGCAATCCTTGGATCATTTATAAATGTATAAAGATGCAGGTACATGATACACAATGGCTTGACGCCCCACCATAATCTTCCCAGAAGACAAAACCTGCTTCCCTTTTTTTCTTGTTTTTTCCCCACGAGATCTGTAACATCGATTTGTCAACATTTGCATGTCCTGTTGAACAGGAAACTGAATGGTCTTCTTTTTGTGGCAGTTTCTATAGCTGGACATCTATTGAGGAGATCTATAAAGATGCACATACATTTGGGCAAAAGTCATCCAATTTACAAGCTGTGACTAGTTCCAGTTTTGCTATTGCTTGGTTGGAAGCAACCTTTCCTGACTTTGGTAACCATGAGATGGAAGGAGGCAATTTATTGGCATTGAAAGCTCGTCCTTATGTGCCCTTTGATGCATCTCTTGCATTGCAGGTTATTTAATTCTCAGAACTCTACCATTGCTTGCAAAACCTACAATCATTTCATATAGAAGTGTCTCTGTCTTTATCTCTCTCTCTCTCTCTCTCTCTCTCTCTCTCTCTCTCTCTGATGCAAGACATGAAAATTGAATATGATATGCGAGATTTCAGGCTTAAGATCACGTTAGTTCAAAAACAATTACACAAATTCCATATCCCACATGAAAGTCCAAACATTCAATTATCATCTACACATGCATAGTAATCAGTCCCTAATCCAAGGGATTCGCCAATTTCAAATCAAGGAACCCTAGGGTAAGAAAATGGGCATAAAATTGGAGATTTGAGTAATTTAGGGTTAGGTTTAGGGATTTTGGGTGAAAGCGGAGTGAAAGAGAGGAGAGATGAACCGGAGAGGTACCGCACGCGTGGACAACAATAATGACCCAGACGCACGTGCGTGTGATCCGGATAGCACGTGTGTGGGGCCCACTATTTAGAAAAAAGGCCACCTTGGCCCTGGTCGGCTAGGGATGGCCTCCAAAACCCCCAAATCTCAGCTCGATCCGATGTACGGTTTGTGCGTGGTGATCCGCCGAAGTTTCAGCCCTCCTGTAGGGTCACATTCTGAAATTCTAATGTGAGGAGGAGAATTGCTGCAATAGATGATTGATTTGAAGTGTAGATGATGGGGTGAAGTGAGAAGAAGAGATGGTAGAAGATGGGTAGTAGAGATGGCGATTGATGGGTGCGAATCGAGATAGATGTTGTTTCGCACCACGGTAGTTAACCCTTCGATGAAGGGAGGGCTTCGCACCCAATTAGGCTTCACAACTCAGAGAGTAGGAAAACGCAGAATTTTTATTTATCTTCAATCAATGAAAAAAGCTACAAGGGGTGCCTATTTATAAGAAAACCCTATACCCCAAAAACTCGCACCATGTGCGCAACCAATTACTTGGCAATGAAGTAAACTAAAATAAAAACCAAACAGAAAAATCTAAAGCGTTCACGATGTTCTAAATAATAACAATAAACAAAACCTAAGATATGAAATCAATCTGACGAGTGGGCCACGATCATGAAATCCCATGATGGGCTTTTCTTGACTATCGGGCCCACTTTTTTTTGAATCAAAACTTGTCTTCTAGTTAGGAGGCCCTCCCTGGACGTCGTCATCGAGCCAGATCGATGGTGGGGTCCTTTTGCGTATGTACGTGCGTAGGAGTGGTGGTGTGAGTGCGCTTGTGCGCGTGATGTCCCCATCAATTCTCTCCGACTGCGAAGATTTCGCCACTGGAGAAATAAAACTCCTGAACCGCTTCAGGATGTTAGGATCAAGTCTCTGAAGCTCCTCCTCAGTGAGCCACGTGCTATTTGAAGCTGGGCGTGACTTCCATTTAACCAGGTACTTCTGAAATCCTCTATCCGACGTTGAAACTATCTGATGGTCCAGGATATCCTCTATTTCCTTTTTGGGTGTGTGAAAGTTAGATATGGGAGGTAGAGGTTGGGAAAATGGGTCGGGTAAGGATAGGTATGGGAGGTAGAGGCTGGAAAGATGGGTCGGGACTGGTAGGTATGGGAGGTAGAGGCTGGAAAAATGGGCTGGGAAGAGTAAGTACGAGACATAGAGGCTGGGAAAATGGGTCGGGACGGGTAGGTATGGGACGTAGAGGCTGGAAAAATGGGTCAGGACGGGTAGGTATGAGACGTAGAGGCTGAAAAAATGGGTCGGGAAGGGTAGGTATGGGAGGTAGAAGCTGGGAAGAAAGGTTAGGAAGAGTAGGTATGGGAGGTAGAGGCTGAGAGAATGGGTCGGGAAGGGGCCATGGTTTAAGGGATAAATATGGGGAATGAGAACGGGTAGGCGAAGGGCCGGACAAAGTATTAATGGTCCCTTGAAAAGTAAATAGATCCTCTACGTTGAATGTGAAACTAATTCCCATAGAAGGTGGAAGATCTACCTCATACGCATTGAGACCGTTTCGTTTTATAATTTTGAAGGGTCCAGCGCTACGCGCGTGTAACTTACGAACAGTCCCCAGAGGGCACCGTTCGGGCCAGATGCAGATTATCACAGAATCCCTAATATTAAATTCTTTGAAACGTTTATGTTGGTTTGCAAAAAATTTGTAATGTTCATTACCAGTAGTGATCTTCTGCCTGATTTCTTGATGCCATGAATGAATGTGATGCGCAAAAGACTCCGCAGGCTCTAACACTCTATGGGATAGTGACATAGGGACAAGATCAATAGGTTTTCCAGGTTTATAAACAGTAACGAATTCATAAGGACTGAGACCTGTGGACCTATAGACAGAACTATTAAACGCAAATTCGGCTATAGGTATTACGGTGTCCTATGTTCTGGTGTGCTCTATATCCCTCATAGGGGAAGACTCATCCGGTAGATCATTAGGAAAGATATCACGTAACTCATCCATTATTGGAATGGCCTCAGTGGGTAACTTTACACTAGCGTCTGGTGCACTCTCTCCAGTCACAAGGCCGCACATGTCATACCCTTCAAAATAGTGGTCTTGATGTCTCTCATGGGGTGGGTGCACAGGTGCATACCCATAATTGATTCCTTCACCAACTCCATTCATTGGTCTATCCACCAGGTCACCTGCCTGAGATGGGACATCTACCCCAATGGTGGGGTTTGTCCTGGCGATGGTCTTTAGTCGGGTAATGCGCACATCAAGTTGTTCCAAGTATTGGTCCATTTCCAAGCGCTTAATCATAAATTCCAACTTTTGGTATAGCTTGTTTAGTGACTCTTGCAATTGTTCCATGTCTAGTATAGGGTGCCAACCAAAATTCAGCAATGTAGTTGTCAAAATATAAGATTTATTTATTTATTTATTTATTTAAAAGAAACAACCTAGTTTCTAAAAACGAAAACGGAAAGTTTTTAAAACAAGTTGGAAAGTTTCTAAAAAAAAAGCAACCTAGTTTCTATAAACGAAAAAGGAAAGTTTCTAAGAAAAACAAATTAGGAAAATTTCTATAAAAAATAAATTAGGAAAGTTTCTAAAAAAAACAAATTAGGAAATTTTCCAAAGAAAAGCAACCTAGTTTCTAAAAACGAAAAAGGAAAGTTTCTAAAAACAAATTAGGAAAGTTTTTAAAGAAACAAATTAGGAAAGCTTCTACAAAAAAACAAATTAGAAAAGTTTCTGAAAAAAACAACCTAATTTCTAAAGAAAAAGAAAAAGGAAAGTTTCTAAAAATAGAAAGTAAGTTAGTTTATAAAAAAGAAAAAGGAAAGTAAACTAGTTTCTAAAAAAGAAAAAGGAAAGGAAATTAGTTTCTAAAAACATATTAAGAAAGTTTCTAAAAAATTAGTTTCTAAAAAACAGAAAAGGAAAGTTTCTAAACCTAGAAATAGAAAACTAAGTTAATTTCTAAAATAATTCAAATAAGGGGATAACAGAAAATTTCAACAGCTTATGTTAAGGTTTATGGACCTCTAAACAGCCATATATGATGAGAATTGGTGCGTAATGGACATAAACAACCAAACCCTAAACATGTAATGAATTCCCCTACAAGAACCCTAGGCTCTGATACCAAATTTGATGTGGGACATGAAAATTAAATATGATATGCGAGATTTTAGGCTTAAGATCACGTTAGTTCAGAAACAATTACACAAATTCCATATCCCACATGAAAGTCCAAACATTCAATTAAGGGGAATCTATGTGGGTCCAGGCCTACACATGATAGGGTTGGATCATTAAAAATTATGAACCAAACGATACTCAAAGATAAGAAATAATCATCTACACATGCATAATAATTAGTCCCTAATCCAAAGGATTCACCAATTTTAAATTAAGGAACTCTAGGGTAAGAAAAGGGGCATAAAATTGGAGATTTGAGTAATTTAAGGTTAGGTTTAGGGATTTTGGGTGAAAGCAGAGTGAAAGAGAAGAGGGAGACGAACCAGAGAAGTATTGCACGCATGGACAACAACAATGACTCAGACGCACGTGTGTGTGATCCCGACAGCACGTGTGTGAGGCCCACTATTTAGAAAAAGGCCACCTTGGCCTTGGTCGGACAGGGATGGACTCCAAAACCTCCAAATCTCAGCTCGATCCGATGTACGGTTTGTGCGTGGTGATCTGCCGAAGTTTCAACCCTCCTGTAGATCAGATTCTGAAATTCTGATGTGAGGAGGAGAATTGCTGCAATAGATGATTGATTTGAAGTGTAGATGATGGGGTGAAGTGAGAAGAATGGATGATAGAAGATGGGTAGTAGAGATGGCGATGGATGGGTGCGAATCGAGATAGATGTTACTTCGCACCATGGTAGTTAACCCTTCGATGAAGGGAGGGCTTCGCACCCAATTAGGCTTCACAACTCAGAGAGTAGGAAAACACAGAATTTTTATTAATCTTCAATCAATGAAAAAAGCTACAAGGGGTGCCTATTTATAAGAAAACCCTATACCCCAAAAACTCGCACCATGTGCGCAACCAATTACTTGGCGATGAAGTAAACTAAAATAAAAACCAAACAGAAAAATCTAAAGCGTTCACGATGTTCTAAATAATAACAATAAGCAAAACTTAAGATATGAAATTAATCTGACGAGTGGGCCACGATCATGAGATCCCATGATGAGCTTTTCTTGACTATCGGGCCCATTTTATTTTTGAACCAAAACTTGTCTTCTAGTTAGGAGGCCCTCCCTGGATGTCGTCATCGAGCCAGATCGATGGTGGAGTCCTCTTTCTGCATATGTACATGCGTAGGGGTGGTGGTGTGAGTGCGTGTGTGCGCGTGATGTCCCCATCACTCTCTCTCTCTGTTTGTGTGTGTACATACGCATTTGTCAAAGTCACTATCGGGGTGTGTGTGTGCATACACATTCGCCGAAGTCAACTATCGGTGTGTGCGTGCGTGTGTGTGCTATGTTGCTGATGATGATTATTTCATTTGGTTTTGGATTGTGGTTCAATGAGTGTATGGTGACTTGTACGATACATACATAAATACATACATATGTATGGGTTTTGCTAACATTCCTGCCTTCATGGGGACATTAGCCACATCCCCAAAGCTTTTAATTAACACATGGGATATCCAATCATCAATTGAACTGTCCATTCTTTCATACAACTAGGGAGAATCCATGGTGCAAAAATCACACAAAGCGGATGATCCTAGGCATCTAGTCAGTAGCATGGGAATGGGCAATCAAGATTGAGTGGTGAAACAAATTGGGTCCATCATCATCTTGAACCATCTATCTGATTGATCCCACTTTGTATTGCTTATCATTCCAATGTAGCACTTTGGGTTGATGATTCTATCCATGCGATCTACGGCTTGTAAAAAACAGACTGTTGGGACACATTGGCGACATTCATAGGATTAGGATCATCTGTTTGGTGTGATTTTTGCACCATGGCTTGCTCCCAACAGCACTATTGACTAAACTGTCCTGATTGGTGATTGAGCATCCCATGTGTCAATAAAAATTGGGAGAATGTTAGCAACTACTCCCCCCACCTTGTGGTCTTGACCGGACTGGATCCAGGTACACCAATTATACAATCATTCCTTCTATTTTCTGGGCCATCTTTCAAGTGTATGACTAAACACTTCGGTGGTAAGGATTAGGATTAGGGAAAGACAAGTTAATTTGGAATTTTCTTAATTAGCAGATTAGAATGAGGACTAGAGAATCTTAATGAGAGATGGTGAAATTAGTGAAATACTAGTTACTTTGGAATTTTGTTGATTAGGGAAAGGTCTTACTTTAAAAAGTTGTTGATTGAATATTTGGTGATAAGGATGGAAATACGAGGAGTTTCAAGCCTTAGTAGGTTGGAAGGGCATGCATATTATCGTAAGAGTTCAGGTGAAGGAAGTAAAGGTAGGCCTACTAGGATGAAAAGTGGAAATATTTTGTGGATGGATTATATACCAATAGAGGTTGGAAGATTGCATTAGCTAGTCTTCTAACAAGAAAGCATTAACAAATCCTTTTAAAAAAGGAAAAGAAAAAAGGAACAAAATATAGATGAAGACAGGGAAAATGGGAGATCAACAATTGTAGCTATTTTGCTACTTCGACAATTGGGGATAGAGAGAATAGAAAGAATCTAGACATCATATATATATATATATATATATATATATATATATATATATATATATATGGAGAAAAGGTGGTGGTGATGACCAAAAACAACATTGGATAATCATATTTTGCAATTTGGTGATTACGACAGTGGTAAATCAACAATAGCAATGTTAAAGGAAATCCTGCGGTAGCATCAACAAGGTTTAGGCGTCGACCTCAAAAAGAGGATTCCATGAAAGGGTTAATAGGAATCAGTCTCAATCCTTGCCCAAAACTATTTTGACATATTCCTCTATCTTGAAAGCATCGATTATCTAGACATCAGGACCACACTAAACCCATGATATTGATTACTTATCTCCTATGCAAAAATAGGGTTGAATCAATGTTGTAAGAGACTTTTGTACCCGGGACTAGTAATTGGTGGTGATTGGTGACAACTATGTTGAACTGTTTTATCTCGAGATATTAGATCTAATTGTCTATTGTTGTTGGCCCCTCGAACATCTTCACAGTTATTTTCTCATATAAACGTGAGATGAGCTTCATTATCAGTGGGTGGGAAAACTCGGTTGATAGTCATTCCTAGAAGGCGTCTTGGGCAGGGGCTTGGTCCTCACGAGCAAATGACTGGAATGTGGGGCCTTTAGGGGTGGGCCTCGGTTAGTTGGAGCTCTTGATTGTGGACTTTCTGTTGGTCCTATACTCCAATTCAGCAGCGGCCAATGGCCTAAATGATTGATTCATTCGGAATCATTTATTTTTGCTTGGAATAACCCAAATCACTAAGATATGCCAATGTACTGATGTCCACGTCATCCTCCTTGGGTTTGGGAAAGCTCAATCTCGAGTTTGCATTACCACTATCTTCATATGAAGTATTTCCCATCTACGGTGTGAGGTGTTTAATGTTAAACACATCGATGTGTTGACATTGCTTGAAAAACGCAACTGGTACACGTGGTCCTTGATTTTTGCATGATCTCATATGGTTCAATCTTCTGCTCAGTCATCCAATGAGGTCCATGGCTTGCCTTTGGGCCTGAGCTTTAGTGTGATCCACATGCATTATGGCCGTGTCACTCTCCTTGTTCTGGGAATAGCTCGCCATCAAGTTGTGCTCCAATGGGATTTTCAATGAAACTTTGGTACATGCCAGTTGATACAGTGAGGAACTCCATATTAATCAGACCCTAAAAGAATCATGTACATTTCTTCCAACACGACAATGGACATATCAGTCACCTCATCTTGAATGGACCTGGGGTGGTTGATCGTGCTGGGACCCTTGAGAAAGAATTAGGCCATGTATGTGGGCAATATCTTCCTCGTACATGGGCAATATCTTCCTCCTATGGAAGATCTCAATCATTAACATCAGGTTCCTAATCGTGTGTCAGACCATTGTTGATTTCCTGGTCCTCATTGAAGATCGGGCTGTGACTGAGATCTTGGTCCTTGTCATTGTCATCTTCGTCATAGATCAAATCTCCATCAAGATCTGGGTACTTGGCGTGATTGTCTTCATTGAAGATCGACTCTTTATCAAAGTCTTGATCTTTGCTACAGACCAATTTTCTCCCAGATATGTGGCTGGCATTGTCTGGTGACAGAACCTCGAGTGGTGCAATGCATCATTGCAAAGACTCGCCTCGCCTTTGCAAGATTTTGATCCTTAGGTGTGCATTCATCCCATCCTTCTTCAATGCAAGTTCAATGAATGCAACGATGACATCTGTGCCTTGTCCGCAGCCTCAAATACATGGAGTCATGTTGGATGAAGGGCTGGGAATTTGGACAATTTTGAGAGCCAACAATATGGATTCAAGAACGACAAATCTGGAGGTTTTTAAGGGCTGAAAATTATGTGGTGGTGAGATTTGTTAGTTTGCACTGTCCTGGATGCTTCAGGTTGGAGAGGGCTAACAGTTTGGATAGTGGAATGGCTATAAATTTGGGTGTTTTTGGCTAAAAAAGTGAACATCTTGAGAGAGGGAGTTGGTGGTCAGCTGGAAGAAGAGAGGGAATGATGGGAGAAACAGGCGCTTGGATCTGTCATGCTAGGTGTGATGTCGCTTTGATGCCACTTGACGTATGCCTGCATGCGATGACCTCTTGATGCATGTCTATTCATCGAGACGATTAGTTGTGTGGAGTGCATGGAATCCTCAAATGCTTCAACATTGTGATAAAGAAGCTTCGAAAATCCTGTGAGTGTCTTAGCCCCAAATTGACGAAAACCCCAATTAGTTGAGAATCGTGAGCAACTCAGTGGCATTCTAGACGCAATCAGGAACATGTAGGATCCACAAGTAACTTGGTGAGAACCAAATCGTCTTAGTTCATCATGCATACCGGATGAATGTGCAGGATAACTCAAAGCTTAAAGGACATTGCTCAAAATCAAAATCAACTTTATTGAGGAGTTCTGAGATTATGTGTATTTATGGACTCAAACCAAAAGAAATGCTAACAGAATCCCAACCACACATTATTTTTAATCTTACAAATCTATTTCAATAAGAAGAAAAACCTGAGGTATGACATGGAGCCCTAGCACCCTCCTAGGCAACTGTGATTCACCCAAGGTTAATCTCATAAAGATGCGAAATCTATTCAATAAGAAGAAAAACGTTAGGTATGATCTGCAGCCTTAGCTCCTTTCCAGGCAACTCAGATTGGCTCAAGGTTAATTTCATAAAGATGCAAAACCTAAGTGTTTTGGTTCTACCAAAAGAGAGGCAAATAGTGATTGGCCAATTTTAAGTCATGCTGGCATGCCATCTTTTAATCAAAGGACATTTTCTAAAACATGTTTTAACTATGGTTGCACGAAGCGTGAAGCGAGTGGCAAGAGGTTTAGGTGGAGTGGGGAAGCACCTGTTTCAAAATGTTAGTAAGTAAAGCAATTAGGAAGCGAGAGCGCGAGTGTGAGTTCAAAGCATGATTCGAAGTAGGAGTGGCACTTGGTTAGGAGGATCGTGCAACTAGGGTTTTAACCAATGCTAACTGATTTTCTTTTTTTTTTTTTAAAATAAAAATGGATACTTTTTGTGATGGCTGATTGCTATCGATGACGCATCTTCAACTTTATCCCATGAGGCTTACATGTGAGGCTGGGCCCACTTAATGGAAGGCATGTGCGTGTGGTGGGATAAATGGACAGGTGTATAGGAATGTGAGTGGTAGAAATGCCTCAATGACCCCTCTTATAACCTAAGTGATGGAGCCTTTAGTTGTTGAGGGGCACTCTGGTAGATAACCAAAGCTGGAGTCTATATCCATCATGTCAACTAAATGTTGGGCCCTTGAAAGTTCTGGACATGAGCAATTTTTTTTGAGGATAACTAGGCTTGGAGGAAAAATGAGAAAAACTAGCCAAAACTGCGTGAGGTTGAAGAGGAGATGAATACTAAGAAGCTGATCCTCACGTTTATGTGGAAATCACCGAGAGAATATATGGTAGAACTGTCACCACTGATTACAAGCCCCTGAATATATAAGACTCTTACAACGTTGGTTCAACCCTATCATTGGAGATGATCGACCAATATCAGGGTCCTAATGTGGTCCTTCCACCCAGATCATCAATCTATAAAGACATAGGAGCATGCAGAACAGTTTGGGTGAGAATTACAACTGATTCCTGGTGATTCTTTCGCCGAATCATTTTTGGGGTTGATTTCTAAACCCTGCTAACGCTTCGTGGGTTTTCGTTTGATGATGTTGTTATCGATTTCTACTGATGTAATTGCCAAATCGCGAAACACGATTATCTAAGGTTGATTTTGGTCTTCATCACCATCTTTACGCTGCAATCTGAGTGTGCTGTCATTGCAACACAAATTGGGCTACATCTAGAAGCATATAATAGAATACTTAGGGAGGTTATGGGCTGGGTGATAAGAAAGGGTCGTAAGATAATACATCAACATCATTAACAACATCTGTGAAGGTGAAGGGCGACTCAAATGCCGTTAGGTGAATGTATGGGTTCTTAGTGGTCATCTCCGAACTTCGGAAACTCTCCTTCATTGCCTATGAAATCACCATTTTGCCTTTAAGGTAAACGTTTGGTTTGCTCACATGAGTAGGGAGGCAAATGACTTGGTTGATGTTTTGGCCAAAGGTGGTCTCTATGGATCTTTCTTTGTATCGGGACCTTGTTCGCTCTCCCTTGATGTGGTGGGAGGGAGATGAAAGACAGATATGCTTCCATTTCATTCTCTCTTGTGGGCAAGTTGATCAATTTATGGGAGGGAGGGAGACGAAAGGCAGATATACTGCCATTTTGTTCTCTTTTGTGGGCAAGTATGATCAATTTATATTAGGGGAATTGATCTTTTCGTGTATGATGTGTTCCTGTGAGCATATAAATTAGACTTTCAAGTTGATGAATTTTTAGAAGGGGAATTGATGTTTTCGGGTATGCTGTGTTTCTGTGAGCATATAAATTAGATTATCCAATTTGCCGGCCTTCATTTTATGAGATGAGGTACAAACAAGTGTTTTTTTTTTTTTTTTCTACAGGGACCTCTCCGTAAAGTGTGTCGCCATGAAAACATTGAAGATTCCGAAGTCTGGAATGCTGAATGTGAAGGTCGAGCAGTGAGTTTCCTTTATAATTCAATCAGCCAAGACTCAGTTTTATTGACTGCCTGGAGCAGCGGGCAGTTGCGTATTGATGCCCTTGCAGATGAGCTACAGCCTGTCTGGAATGTTGGTAGTTCACCTCGTCTCCGTGTTGATTCTGGCCACATTGTAGGAGTTGCTATGATTTGTGAGTCAATCACACAGGAATTTGTGAAGCCCGACCAAGAAATGCACATCAGCAATATGGTTGATACTATGTGGTTGGGACATCCACCTCCGTTACTACGGTTAGCTGTTGTGGATTTGGCTTTGCCAGCAAATGCAGCCAATGGTACTCTGATTTCAATATTTGCAGATCCTTTAGTTCCAGAGAGAATATATTGTCTGCATGGGAGCGGAATAGACTTGATAGTGCTGCATTTTCTACCTTTTTCAAATCAGACTACTGGAAAGGATGAGCCTGTGAAAGCTCCTTCTGTGTATCCCATTCTCACCACATGCCATAGTGATATGTGCTCCCCGTCTTCTCTTAATGGCTTTGTTGCACTGGCAGATTCATTTGGTCATTCATGGATTGTAGGGGTCACTTCTCAGGAATGCATTGTGATGGACATGAAGGATTGGAACATGACATTGCCCCTTCATGTTGATGGGGATATGAAATCCATGGATTATACAGATCCATCTGAGATAGGTACCCCAGATATTATAAGTAAAGAGCTACTTATTGGCCCAAAAGTTGTTCTCACACCTCAGGCCTCATCAGCTCTACGTTCTTTGGCTGCTGATTCTATTGAAGGCCGATCAACTCTTCATCACTACTTCAAGCTCTTCCATGAAAATTATGTGGAGTATGGGCACAAGGTAACAAAGTCAACCCATCTTTTCTCATCATAATATGTCAATTTAGGAAGGCCCATTCTCAGTCATGAAGCAATGGCATCCAGTTTTCTGACAATTTTAAGATGACCCGGACAGATTTTTATCTAACTGTTTCCAGATTTGATGGATGGCAAAATGAAAACCTTGCTGGTGAATCGAGTTTGTTCTCTGTAATTGTATCCCCCATCCAAATCTCCTTAGGTTGACCAAGTTCTGATTTGACGAGCATGTTTTTTAACATTGAAATATGTGTTTCTGAATAATTTGTATCTTCCTGCTTGCCAGGTCTACATAGAGCTCAAGCATCATGGTGCTTATCTGAAGAGGATTCTCACCAACCAGCATGAACGTTTACGTGAGGCGAACCAGAAGCTTCTTAATGTTGAGGAGAAACAACGGAGCTTAGATGACAGGATACATCATGCAGTCCAGATGTATGGATTCTTAGAAGAGCGTTTACAGAGATTCAGAAGCTTACCTGGAGCCAACCAAAAACCACTATCAAGAGCAGAGCGTGAATTCAAGTCACAGCTTGGTACTTTGGCAATCCATCCATGTACACACACACACACACACACACACACACACATATATGTATGTATGTATGTATGTAGGTAGGTAGGTAGGTATATATATGTATATGTATGTATGTAGGTAGGTAGGTAGGTATCAAGTCCAACTGGTTGGACCACAAGGTATGGTCCACCCAGCGGATAACTTCCAACCTATCAAGTGAATATGAAAATCCAACCCTTCCAATAGGTTGGCCCCAAAATGAGGATCACTAGTAGCAAAAATTAGCCCTATAAACACATCAGGTGGACCACACCGTAAAAAACAATGTCCAGTCATTGATAAATAGCAAAATACAAGTTTGGTCCACTGGATTAGTGGATATGGATGTTTTTTGATAAGTTGATTATCAGATAGGGGCCACTTATTGGGCAGGTTGGATGTCACACACATTAAAGGTTGGAGGCTATCAACTGTAACTTATGGTCCAACCGGTTGGACTTGAGACCTTCTCTCTCTCCCTATATATATGTGTGTGTGTGTGTGCTCCTCTCTATATACATATATGTGTGTGTGCATGCGTTAGAGAGAGAGAGAGAGAGAGAGAGAGAGAGAGCCACATGCACGCGCGCACACACATCTCGATCATGATTTTCCTACCGCTGACATCGTGGTTCATAGCCACGTGCTCTAATCCTTGCACGCACACATCTCGATCATGATTTTCCAACCTCTAACATTGTGATTTGTAGCCACGTGCTCTAATCCTCTGAGCTATGGGCCTCACCGTCTCCATTGGATCTTCTTCCGGGAGTACCCTTAAAAAGGAATGCGCACACGCATTCCACCACAATGCATCGAGCATCTTCGGAAAGAAGGGGTAGCGTTGACCGATTGGGCTTCTGCTCCTTCGATAGTTGTGAGGAGGCTTTCTCCTATCCGCAAGACTTTAGAGCCCAAACTAGATGCCATGCGCGGGCTTGACAAAAGTTTCCTTGTGTAATCTTTTGTTCATTTGACCGCAGAGCCTCCAGAGGATCCATCACCATTGGAAGCGCATGTCGTTGAGTTGCCACAGTTGCATGTTTCTTGCCTCGCGGAGCCCGTAGAGGGCGTGGTTGCTTTGGGCACTGCGATCGACGTGTCGCCACAATTGTCCATCCCTTATCCCACGGGGTCCGAAGGGGGTGTTCCCATCACGGAGGTGCCGGTTGAGGAATTGTTGGAGCCTTCCGCTCCCCTTCCTACCGAAGATTCAAAGGGCGAGGGGGCGCCAGACGTGTCTACCGAAGTGCCTCCCTCGCCGACCATTTTAGTGGTTTCGACAGAAGCGACGGAGGTAGGAATTGCTCTAAAGGTCACTGAGGGTCCATCGACTCCCACCATCAGGGCTCTTGTGGAGGAAGTTAATGCAACTGCCTTTGCTGAAGAAGTCCTCACAGCCGCTCCTGTAGTGGCAATGGCTCCTATTTATAATGCCCGACAGCTCGCGATGAACTTTGTCCGACAGATAGTGACCCTTATTTCCACCAAGTTGGCTTATCCCGACAACTGGTCTGGTCTTCATGTGGAACGAGACATGCTGTTGTCTAGTGCTGTGTGGGTTGGGATAGATGTCGGCTTGGTCGGTAATCTTCTAGCCAGGTTTTCGGATACGATGAGTCGATTAGAGCAGACCAAGGCCGAGGCTGCTACTGTACAGGCTGCCCGGGAGCAGAGAGATCGACTACTAGTTTTGGAGGCTGAAATTCCTCGACTTATGAGAGTATGCGACGTGACAACCAACTCTGCCAAGGCAGCGGAGGAAGACGCTGCGGTGCAACAGGAGATGCTTTGTGTGGCACGACGAAAGATTGCGAATTTGAGGGAGTTGCTTATGGCAGCTGAGGCAGAGGAGCAAGCGACGGAGGCTAGACTTGCCGATGCCAAGAAATTGGTGGAGACTACGAGGGCCATTGCTTGGGGCGAGAAGGATCAGTTGGTTGAGCTGCAACGAGAGATGTTAGATCTGCAGGAAAATTTAGCTAACCTTCCTGACTACTCTCAAGACATTGCACAGGGTGAGGCAGAGGCCGGTAGGTTGAGAGGAGAGTTATCTGAGGCGTTAAGGGATCTTATGTAATCTTCCTCTATTTTGAAATTGTGAACGATTGTAAAGCACATGGCACAATTTCGTGGTAGTAATGAAAGTTGTTTTGTCATCTAATGTGTCTGATGTGGAATGTGATTGTGATTTTTGGTATTCTCTTGTTAGGTGATCACAGTTAGAGATAAAATTGGCTTTAGGCGTGTTTTATGTTGTATCACCTGTGGCGGTCGTGATGCTGCCATATATAGCGTGCATAACACATAAGATATAGCTAGAACGCTTAGGTTTTGTAGAAATAGTTGAGGGCATTTCCCCGAGTTAACTTGACATCATCCGTCACGGGTAGCCATCACAACCTTAGAGAGTTGCGACTTAGGTCTACTGATAGCTAGAGTATTGCTTATCGTAGTGGAGGCGGGCTTAGGAATGCCCTCAATTATTCTCGAGGCATTGGGTCATTAGCATGGTATGCCAAATCGGTTACGTATCGGCCGTATCGGCCGATACGTAACGGTAACGGTGCGAACCGTTACCCGTTTCGGGGCCGAAACGGCCGATTCGATTTTTTGTACCCGTATCGGCCGATACGGTGACTCTTTTTTTTTTTTAGCTCTGTTTTTGCTGTTTTTTTGAAACCTCTTGCTTCCAAACTGTTTCTAACTCCTTCTACTACTAATTTCGACCAACCTTAGCTAGGTATTTGATAGAAAAACACATTATATTATAGATTTTTTTGAATCAAAGCTCGGTGGGCCATTTTTCAGAAATTCGTCAAAAATAGGTATTTATACTTTTTTTAATATATTTTGCTGTTTTAATCATGTCATATGATGTGTTAATCATAGTAGAACATGTTAATGTGCATTTTACAGATTTGGGGTGCCATTTAATAATTTTTTAATATTTTTTTCTATTTACGCATGAATTTTGGCCCCTTTTTTTAAAATTCGAAAAATCAGTTTTTAATGGTTGTTTTGCTTTTTTAATCGTGCCATTTGATGTATTAATCATAGTAGAACATGTTAATGTGCATTTTACAGATTTGGGGTGCCATTTTATATTTTTTTCTATTTACGCATTTATTTCGGCCCTTTTTTGAAAATTCGAAAAACCATTTTTAAATGATTCTTTTGCTGTTTTAATGATGTCATATGATGTGTTAATCATAGTAGAACATGTTAATGTGCATTTTACAGATTTGGGGTTCCATTTTATATATTTTTAATATTTTTTTCTATTTACGCATTTATTTTGGCCCTTTTTTTGAAAATTCGAAAAATCATTTTTTAATGATTCTTTTGCTGTTTTAATGATGCCATATGATGTGTTAATCATAGTAGAACATGTTAATATGCATTTTACAGATTTGGGGTGCCATTTTATATTTTTTTCTATTTACGCATTTATTTCGGCCCTTTTTTTGAAAATTCGAAAAATCATTTTTTAATGATTCTTTTGCTGTTTTAATGATGCCATATGATGTGTTAATCATAGTAGAACATGTTAATGTGCATTTTACATATTTGGGGTGCCATTTTATATATATTTTTTATTTTTTTCTATTTACGCATTTATTTCGGCCCTTTTTTTGAAAATTCGAAAAATCATTTTTTAATGATTCTTTTGCTGTTTTAATGATGTCATATGATGTGTTAATCATATTAGAACATGTTAATGTGCATTTTATATATTTGGGGTGCCATTTTATATTTTTTTTCTATTTACACATGAATTTTGGCCCTCAAAAATAATTGCAAATACCTAAATGTAAGATATTTTCATAGTACATTCATTCTAATATATCTATCATTGATAGTAGATAGTTAGAAAATTAAATATATGAATTTTGTAGTCAAATTCAGGTTATCTGGTTCATAAATTCATCAGACAGTCCGATACAACTTCTCACTAAAGAGTGGACCGTTACACCACCATAAACATGTTCCAATTTATAAAAGAATGCATATTTGGAATGCTTAGAATATTCCGGATTTAATCCATATTTTTTCATATTTTTTTGGCAAAAAAAAAATTTTGCGCTGTTATGGGCCGTTACGCCCCCGTATCACCGTTACGCCCCCGTATCCGTATCGGTTTTGGAGGTCACCGTTATGCCAACCGATACCGATACGGGACACCTTGGTCATTAGTGAGAATGCTAAGCATGCATAACGATCAAAAGTAAAAATATTTATGTAATGCCCATGATACCTATAGGTGCGTAAGATGTGTGTGATACACTTATGCGCATGGGGCGCATGATGTGTGGTGTATGCAAAGGCCAGTGTTGTCAAATAGCATAAGTGATTCTGTACCATGGGGCTGCGTTGATGGCTTATGTGATTGCATAATTGCATCAGTGATCGCTCATTCCCATTCCCTTTTTTTTTTTCCTGGAAAAAATGAAAAAATCGTAAAAATTTCTTAAAAAATAGTGGAAAACTGTCTAATTACTACAAGTGATTGGATTTTGTTTTTTTTGTTTTTTTTTTTTAAAACCATTTCACTGTAGTTTGTTACATTACATGATTATAATTTACATCTAAGTGACTATTAAATCATATATAATCATCAACAAGTTAACTAGCAACTTATTAAAACTACGAACATAGTAATTTTATAGATAACTTGATGAGTTGATGTATAAATAGTACAAACTACAAACTAAGACAATGAAAAAAAAAAAAAAAACAACAAAGTTACAAACTACAAATTAATTACAACAAAATTGAAAAATTAGAAATCAGCTACTATACTAATTCTATACACTTGAGAGAGAGAGAGAGAGAGAGAGAGAGAGAGAGAGAGAGAGAGAGAGAGATTTTGGTTGATGATTGATCTCGTTCTCTTCTTGAATCTCGATCTTTTGCTACTTTTTCAAGACTTCAACTTGGTATTTGCTTGCTAGTGCAGAGTATGATTTATGAATGAGAGTATGAGACTTTCACACAAGCAAGATTAGGGTGAGAGAGAGTATGAGAATATTGCAAATGTGGGGGGTGGGTAGGAATGCCTATTTATATGCAAAAAGGTGTCAAAATGAAAAAAAAGAAAGAGGCCCAACAGTCAGATTTTTTACCATTGCCATTTATGCCATTGCATACTAATGTATGCAATGGCCATGCGTCACTCTTCTTAAATTCAACCCGCATTCACCCATTGGGCAGGTTTCCACCTTTCGATGGGCATGGGCATGACCCGCATCTGGTAACAATCCACTAAAATTGACATTTCTTCCAGGGATGACCCCCAGGATCACCATGCGATATGCAGATGCGATAGATGATGTATGATTTCATCGTTTCATAAGCACTTATGTTAATTCAGAATGTAAGCATGTGGTTTCATCAATTTTCTAGAAATTAAACGTGAGAACATAAATTAGAGTGTGACCCAATTTCATAAATTAACATCGGGTAGTTCAAAACATCAATCAATCAATTAAACAAACAATTCCATTTTAGTTTCTATGAATGTGAGACATATTGGGTTATTCACCTGAGTCTAGTAGTGTAGAATCCACAAGGTAATCGGGATAGTTTGAATTCAGAAATCCTATCAATTATATCCACAACATTATCATTCATCCGGTTATATTACATGGTGGGGTCCACCTTTGATTAACATCCTAGGTGGCCAAACTCTAAATGATCAAATAATTAAAATTTTCATATATAATATGTTCATTAAATTCAATTATCAAAATTCATATTTTTAAAAATTTGTTCAGGCAGCTGTCAATTGATGCTGTCAAATCGAGAAAATACACTTTAAAGGTACACAGATCGCTGGATGAGATTTCGATCGATCGACAATACTCAGATTAACTCAATTAAAAAAAATAAAATTGGGGATTTTCTTTGGATAGTGGTCTTGGATCCATTTAACCAATTTAGATAGATCTATACCCATCATTGCTCACTTCTTGGTCAAACACTAGAAAAGACCCATAGATTTGCTAATCTGAATCATTCATATGCTTATTTACATCTAGATTTTGAAATTGAATGGCAAATGATTGATTGGGGTGGCTCACTAGATGATTGGATTATCGAGATTCTTGAGGTCTTGACATATTTTGCTTCTACACATTGGATAACTACACATACACTGACGACTTATATTGAATTTCTACGCCAAGTGATACTAATACTTGCGCAGAAAATCTGACCTTTCTTTATTAAACACTTCCAGATCTGACTAGTGTAGCACATCCAATGGTCAGATATCTGGAAGTTAGGGCCCTTGTATATTTTGGCCTTAGGGATCGTATGATCCATATAGATCTAATATGATTCGACCAGATGCACACAAATCAATCTTTGTGACAAGAAACTTCACATGGAATCTTAGCTTTCCATTGTCTTTACATTGTATCTACCCATAGATCAATGTGATGAACGCGTGACCGATCCACACCATTCATTGCATAGATTGATCAAAAATAGATTGTTATGTACCAGTCTGAGCTCCCAAATCTTCCATTTCTCTCCCTTTTTCTTAGTTGTGTGCATGGTGTCTTTTGGTTAATATTTGAGTTGGAGTAGAACTCCTCTTACGACACCTTCCTTAAAAGGAAAGGCTCGTTGAGAGGCTGAGAGATATAGGGAGAGAGAGAGAGATAAAAGAGATAAAGATAAGATATGAGATTAGATAAGAGATTATCAATTAGGTTTGGATAAGAGAGAGATGAGATATGAAATCTCTCTCAAATTCAAAAAATAAAAAAAATAAAAAGATAAATTTCATGGGTGTTACAAGGGAGGTCTAGAAGAATTTTCTACAATTCTCTGGGGGTTCAATGGGTGTTTCCAAACAAGATAGATGAACTTCTAATAGCTTGGCATGGTGGAGTGATAGGGAAAGAAGGGTAAAGAAGGTGGCGCATAAGCTTGCTTGCTACATTGTGGGCACTATGGTGGGAAAGGAACGATCAATGCTTCAAAAGCAAAAAGAATGGAGCAATGCAAGTTTTCAGTTGGGCTATT
This sequence comes from Magnolia sinica, assembly GCF_029962835.1. Classification (NCBI taxonomy): domain Eukaryota; kingdom Viridiplantae; phylum Streptophyta; class Magnoliopsida; order Magnoliales; family Magnoliaceae; genus Magnolia; species Magnolia sinica. The sequence goes on along the minus strand of NC_080576.1, from coordinate 115,796,590 downwards.
CTTAATATGAAGGAGTGGGTGGAAGTTTAGTTTCCCTATGGGGGGCGTTCTCTTGTACATTTGTTTATATTGTATTTCTTGGCTTCAACCTTTTTTCCAATGAAATCTCATCATTGTTCAAAAAAAAAAAAAAAAAAGTTGGAGTGGCATCGGGTCTCGTCATAAACTTCAATGGACGGAGCTTGTGTGCAGTGTGCCCTAGGCTAGAGTCACTAGAGGGGCGGACCTTGATTTGTAGGAGGTGCCGTCGTGTGTCGTGGTGCCATGGAGACCGATTTCGCCCATCGTAGGTGTTGTGTGCCATGGGGCCTGCCATGGTAGGGGTGAGCGCAAGGCCGTAGATGTAGATGTCAGGCTGCGAATACGTGTGAGTGGAGCCAAGGATGTGTAGGCATGGAGTTGCGAATAAGCATTGAGTTGGCAATACATATATGGGTGTGGAGCCATAAAGGTCATATTAAAAGCATCCAGTCTTTCCTCCTTCACAACTGGGGTGTGCAAAATCTTCTTTTTGTTGCTAGCCTTTCGTTTTGGCGATACCTGCAAAATACACTATGGTTTTCACTCTTGTGCCCAGGGGTACATGTGGTGAAAATGTGTCATGCCCTCATTCGGCTGCGAGGGTCGCTACCCTAGTGGAGGTTGGAGGTGAGTGATGCGCCTTGGCTATCATTGCGCCGGTGGAGAGTGGTGATGATGTGTTTCATGGTTTCGGTCTTCCCTTTCACAGTTACCGGATTGAGCATTTCAGTGCATCTCTTTACCAGCCCTACTGAGGTCCTCAAGATCCATTATGCTGTCAGAATGCCCTTCTTCCTATTTCTATCATTTGGCCATGGGGATCTGGTGGCTCGCTTCCTTGTTCGCAGAACATTGCCATCAATCTTGCCAGTTGCTTTTTCTTACGGGTCTTCTGATGTGTATGCTGCCGGCACCACTATCATGGTGTGATGTGACTGGTACTGCTTATCCAGCGCCTTTAGCAGTTGTCTGAACGTTCTTGGTGGATTCGAGTCATGATGTAATAAGTCGTGCTTAAATAGAGTAGATGCGATATATTCTCTTACCATCGTGACCTCTGTTGCTGGAAGTGGTGGACCATGATGGCGTAAGTTTCACCATCGATGGGTGTAGTCTATTATGTCTTCCCTCAGGTGTTGCACCGTCCTTCGTAGCTGTCATTTTTTGATTCTGAAGCTGTATTAATGGAATCCCACGACAAACATCTCTTTGAGCGCTTCCCATGACCGATGACTGTTAGCGGGCAGGGCCAAGTACCAAGCCATGGCTTGGCTAGGCGAAGTCAGGGAATATGGAAAGTTGGGCCATAGGTGCTCTTTTGAAACATCTCCTCTGAAGCGTGCCGTATTCTCGTAGGAGGTGAGGCGATCGATCGGAGAGAACTCCCCTTCTCTAAAGAGCCAACGCATTGGCCATTCTGGGAGTTTAACCACCTTCGAGGTCAGGAAAGCTAGTGTCGCAAGCAACGCTGCACCTGTCGCTCGTGTTCTTTGTCGAAGAATTAGGTTTTTGCAGGACTACTTGAATCTGTTGAGATCGTCTTGGCTACTTCCCTTTTTAGCTGAAAGAAGGTAGAGGCCATGCATCGTTGCTCCGTGTTATAGCACAGACACTTAATTACATTCCAGGGGAAACACCCTTGATTCTGGGACAAAGCATTGAAAGATAACTAGCAAAGCCTAGGCCATTTTATCTTGGATTAAAAGATTAATACTTGGGCCTTGAGGGGGGTAAATTGCTAGTTAATTGAGACAGACTCACCAAGTACATGAGAAATACATAAAAATCACCGTGTTATACAAGTGTTGTTGATGGAGGGGATGCGTGGGGGCAGGCTCACAGGAGGGCGTAACCGGCAATCCTCCCTTATGGGATGTGCAGTTGGCGTCCTTACCTGGCTGGGATTGTGGACCTGCAGGGCAAGCTAGCAGAGTGCACGAGCCTCTTGAGGCAGCATGACTTAGTGACTGGGACCCAAAGGGGGCTTGGACTACAAGTACGTCGTCCAGTAGATGCTGCTCAGGCTCACCTGATGGAGTGCTTTAGAGACCTTGCAAGGGGCGCTACGTGCACTGGAGGGTGCAGTGTTTGGATGAAGAGGAGAAGGTAAGAAGAGATAGAAGAAGGGTCCTTGAAATGGTGGGGGTCTAGTGTATTTATAGACCCCTAAACCCCACCTGTACACCTGGCGTGCTGCATGGGTGACATGTGTCCAAGGGGAGGGTCCCCATCAGGCCCCACAATTTCAAGGACCTCCTCTCTCTTCTCACCTTTTCTTCATCCAGACTGCACCCTCCAATGCACCTCGCACCCCCTGCAGGGTCTCTAAAGCACTCAATCAGGTGAGACTGGGCCACAAATCCTGGACCACACCCCATTGGCTCCCACTCACTAAGCCACTTTCCCTCATGAGGCTAGTTCACCCCAGAGGTCCGTGCATATATATATACATGAATAGTATTTTGGTGATCACATTCTGCAAGCCATTCTGTAGCATGGCTATAACTATATTAGAGAAAGAGGCCAATAAGTCCTTTTTATACCCACTTCTACCAGGAGATATTTTATTGATACCATACAAAAGAATTCTGATTATTTCTTTGACTTGTTTCCCTGTGGATCTTTTGTGAAAGATGCATATCATTTTCTTCTTTAAATCATATTTCTCTCTTTCTGAAATTCCTTTCTATGTCATTCCCTTTCCCTATTCTTTTCACTCCCTTTGAGAAATAGATTTTTGTTCTGTTCTGTTCTGTTCTCTTCTTCTTGTTTTTTTTATAAGAGTTGGATTTTTGTTTCATTCAACCTATTTATAATTAAATGTTTAGTGAGTAAAAAGATGAAACATGACACTGGTTGGTTTTGATGACTGGAATTTTTGTGTGCTTGGCATTTTTCTTTCATTTCTTCTTTTCTCGTTTTCTTCTTCTTTTCCTTTTTTTGGTTCCAAACCTGAAGTAATAGATGATAGTTTTTTATGAAAATTTAACTATCGATAGAACCTTTGTTTTCCTTTCCACTGTGAACTATTCATTCCCCAGTCCTAACCTCCATTTCTCTAATATCAACATCTGCTCTTTCCTTTTGCAGACAGATTTACAGGAGTAGATTTGGATGCTTTGCATTCTTCCATTGAAGCTTTGAATGCAAGGTTGGGAAGATATGTACAATCTTCACAAGGAAATGCAATGAACTCTGCTAGACAAATGCCAGGAAGAAGGAACAATCACGTACAAGATGTGCAAATTTCTCAGTTGAAATCAGCAATTTCAAAGCTCTCGCTTGTCAACAGTGAGAATTCGAAGAAGGTTAATCTTGTTGAATCCACACTTAGGCGCCAGGAGGTTAATGATTGATGGCCATCCTTTTGGATTTGTGTTGTCTTTAAATGATGAGGTGGCTGGTCGTAGAGGGATGATATATGGCTGCTGCTGCCTGCTGATTCTAGATTCAGTTGGGGATGATGTGCCAAAAGCACCTCCTGGACACCCAGATATCAATGGTGCATGTCATTGATTAATTTTTTTAAAAGAAAAGAAAAAGGTGTCAATTTTGTTGCCTGCACTCCAGAAGCACATTTCACCATATTGAGATCCGTAATGTGTAACTTTTATGTCCACATCATTTGTAATTTGTTAAGCATGTTGGGACAGCATATAACAATGAGCCTCCTTTTCCTGGTGGTTTTGATCTAGCATGATTGATGGGGCTTATGAGCAACCTTGGTCTCTTCTATAGAAATTTGACGGAGTGACCTTGGTGCTTTGCAAGATGTGTGGTGAAATCCATCTCCACCTTCACTGCCCGAAAGCCTGCTTCTGTCACAATGAAATTCTCACTTGGAATCCATCCTAATGGCATAATCATCTTGGGGAACCTGATTATCTCTATCTGCTTTTCTTTTAAGTTTTGAACGTTTGATAATTTTATATTGCATGTATAATCCTGTAAATGATTGTTGAGTGATCCATTCAAAATTACTATTCGGCGATTCAAGTGATCCACTTTGAAATGAATATCAACATTTATATTCATTTACTTGATGAGTTGCCTGCCAATGCCTTATGTAGTGCTAGAGCTATGAAGTTTTTCAAGAAATTTATTATAAAGATAGAGCTGCAAGGACCTATGGTACTCATTACCTCTTCACGTACAAGTGGGGCCCATGGTTCTATCCAAACGATCATGTGATGAGCCCCACTGTAGACCTATGTACCAAAATCAGATTGAAGAAACATAGCTGCGTGATCATTTGCTCTCTTCTTGCTTGACTGTAAACCATGGATCTTGTCAACCATCTATTTGCTGACCACCTTGATAAGGGTTACACACACGGTGGGTCATAACATCAACGGTGGTGTGTGCATAATACTGAAGGGTTAGAATTCTACTAACTGAAAAGTTGATTTTAAGTGAGCCCTTAATATCCATGGTTCATATTATTATTTATGTTATCCATATCAGTAACCACTGGTACGTGATAAGATGTACCTAATCATCTTATATGACTGATTTACGAGTGTTGGTGTGAATTTTTTAGTAGTTAATATATATAAGATGATTTACGAGTGTCGGTGTGAATTTTTTAGTAGTTTATATATATATATATATATATATATATATATATCTCCTTCTATGTATTTGTTTTTTCATAAAATAAATTTTATTTTTTTTAAAAAAACAAAAAAACTCATGCATGGATAAATTGTGATTTTGACAAATACATGTTTAGCATTGATTCATGGCCAATATTTAAAATTATGATAATATCAAATGTTTGGATAACTGAGCCATGAGCCCCACTTCTGAATTATGAAAACCGTAACTGTACGGATGATGCTTCGGCTCAATGGAAGCAAATAGCTGATTCAACCTTGAGGTCTGCAGTTGCATGCTTTCAGCTGGCCCTGGAGGCTTGTGCGCATTGTTCCAGTCCTATCCAATCACATCTGTAATGGGCTAGCCGCTGAAAATTCCGAGTAGTTGGGCTCAGACCTGGTGATTGAAGCCCAGTGGGCCTTAAGTGGTATGGTTCAGATAGGCCAGACTTGGACCTCAGTAGTCCAAGGGCAACACTTGAAGACCCCAGTAGCAAGTTACTGGAGCCAGAGGCCCACGTAGTTCCTGGGCAATATATCAACTAAAAATATGAGAGAAGGTAACAAGCACGTACATGCTATTGTTTTATTTGGTTGTGCTTCTAAAAATGCCATTGCATAAATGCAAACTACAGAGAATAAAAATTTATTCACTAATGATATTTCCAAACATTAAGCTTAAATGCCAATACTTTTTATAGAAGTTTTCGTCCCCCTACAACTACTGAAACTTGCAAATGATTCACAAGCACTGTGAAATCCATGTGCTTTCGGAGACCAGCTACTACCAATGGCAATGATAAAGGAGAACTTCAACCAAGTGCTGCACTTGCTGATTTGCTGCACTTGCTGATTATTAAACAAAAATATATAGAACAAAATAGGATGTAGTGCTGAAATGATCATCAAAGAACTAATCACAAAAAAATACAAGATGAAAGCCATTCCTAGGCCAGGCAAAACAATTCAGCACAAAATCCTACATCTGTTTCACAACAGAAGTTCCCTGTACAAGGTCAGAGTATAGGCAACCTAACCCAACTGTGGCAAAACAATTCCCTGACTTATCACTTAATAGATAGTGTGCAGCAACAGAGTACTAAATATGCTATTCCAGGACCTGAAGCTTATAGGGATAACATGATTCAGAAGCAAGTGTGCCTTGTCAACGAGATTCATGCAAGTTTGGGTTTGAATTCTGATCTTGTCAGCTTATCTTTTGACCTTGGTCAGAACAGAACGGGTTGATTTTGATCCATGTTTCTTAGGTCTCGAATCATTCAATTTCTTACCCTTGGGGAAGTCATCAGAGTCATCATCACTTCCGCCACCCAATTTTTTTCTGGGTTTCTTGTCATCCTTCTCACAAATGGATACCTTAAATTTCCTTTCATCTTTCCCTTGCACAGGCTCGGCATTCTCCTTGGGCCTCCAAATGAAGATCGACCTGAAAGTGTATAACACAGAAAAGTATATGTTGTTTTAGTCATGCCAAAGATGAATTAGCATCATCCCATTTCTGATGAATACTAAAAAATAAGATTCAAAAGCTTGAGACTTGTATTATGAAATTGGCTCTTCATCTTTAGAAGCTCAGCACGGGCATCCAAACGAGAAAATTCACTGTGCATGTATGAATGCATGTAAGCATCTATGTACCTCACTGGAGGCATCGGAAGGTCCATGTATTGGACAATTATGATAGTCCAATCAAATCAATTCTTTATCAGTGGCCAATTAATGTCTGAGACCGCAAGATGGTTGGAGGCACAAAAATGCATACCGCAATCATTGGACCTTTTCTTTTTTCTTTTTTTTTTTGAGAAAACATTGAACAGACATTTGAGAACTTATAAGTTGGTGTGCGTCAATGAAAAATTCACTGATTTAATAGACATCGGCCTGCTCCTTTTTCATTGTTTTTTTTTTCCTATTCACAGCTGGAAGCAGAGCCCAGGCATATCTAGTCCACTCAGAACTGTTCCACATGGAACACTGAATTTTTAACACTACTAGAGGATAGAGAAGTTTACCGAGAGCTCCCTGATGCCATGATATCATCTCGGGGATGTAGCTTATTCACAGGACTGATGGTTGTAATATTTGGTTCCATCACCTCAGCAACAAGTTGGCCAGTACTGGTGTCTATAAAATCAATAGGATGCAAGGCAACTCCGTTATAGTTCTCACTTATGTAACGGCCAATGACAGCAAGGGATTCCGACGGGTCCTGTGGAAGTCAGAAATTTAGGTATCAAGATATCATTAGTTCTATACACTATAAATAGAAAAGAAATCACCTTTGGATCCCATTCAGCTCGGAAACAAGTCAAATGCCGGTTGAAATCATGGCTGTGCACAATCTCTCTACTTGGAGATTCCAAATCTCCAAAGATGGAATCCCACACTCGAATGCGGTTATCCTGTGAAGTAGTCAGAATTTTGCTGCCAGTCAATGGAGAGAAATACGCTGAGTTCACAACACGGCTGTGAGCCATGTTGCTGATCGATGCTCCAGCTTCCAATCTACGCACATCCCAAATACGAGCCTGTGGAGGAAAAGGGAAGAAGAAACAAAATGTTTGAGGATGTTAATAATGATCACGATAAAAATAGAAGGAAAATCATGAACTTATTCAAAGAGAACATCAGTGAATATATTAACAAATGCATTAATATGGGGATCAGACAAAGCAAATCCACATCATCTCCATTCATGCAAAAACCCCAATTCATATATCCATGCTTTCCAAAAAAAAAAAAGAGTATGTTTGTATAGTGCCCCATGAATGACAAATTCATAGGTGCCAGTGTACATAGAAAACCAACAAACCAACATGCGTATTGCACAGAGAACACAAATATACCAAACATCTATCATGCCTTGAAATTAATCATGTATCTACACCCACCTAATCACAGAAATGTATTTTTGTATATAGATACGGAGAATCGAATAGTTCTTTCTGGTATTAAGATTAAAAATGTGGACAGGTTGGTTTGGGTGTTTGATGCAAAAAGGGAAATTTTGTTAAATCAGTTGCACATGAATTTTAGAAGTCAAGGCAGCTTGTGGGACTGAGGAATTATATGATATGTCAGAAGTGGCCCAAGTCTATGCACATACATGAGTTTTCAATTTTTAGAAGCGGGACCAATATTAGGAACTTTCAGTTGAATGTTGACTAGTGTTGCATTTCACATCTTAATTATCCATCGGTAGGCCACAAATTGAAAGGTTAAGAATTTCATATCAATTATTGAGGAATAATCCATCCATAGTGAGAGACAACAAACAAATATGGATTACAGAAACATGCACACCAGTTGTCAGAACTGAAAACCCATGCATACAGCAAAGATATGGGCCACTGTATCATATAATTTCCCTCACCAAAATACTATTTTATTGGTAATCAGTAGAAAAAGAGGCTTCAATCGACATTTCTTAAATTGTAAGTTGCCTTTTTCTTGATTGAAGAATGTAATTCCACATATTTAGGAATGAACCAGAGGCCCTGTTAATAGTTGCACGAAGTTTGAATCAAAGCGGCAACAGATTCCGAGAGTGTGAGTGGGGAAGCGCCTGTTTCAAAATGTTATTAAGTTTAAACGGCTCAGAGAGGGAGTGGAGTGCAATTCTGAAGCGTGATTCAAAGTGGGAGCAGCACCTAGTTATTAGGATCTTGCAATCCTACCAAACCCACCTTACCAACTAAAAGCTGGAAAGCCAGTAACAAAAAATAGGGAAAGAGTTTTTCTTTTCTTTTCTTCTTTTGAGGAATAAAATAGTGCAGGAGTTAGAAGATGCACTATCTTTCCAAAAAATACGATGAGTTTGAAGATGCACTACCTTTCAAAAAAAAAAAAAAGAAGGTCGAAGATAACCCCAACTGAATTTGAGACTGATCACTAACAACTGATTCTAGGTCAAGTTAACCTGCACCAATATTTTACAACCATTTTCCCTTGAAAAATATACAATTGTTTCAAAGACAATTGGAAACAAAAGAAAAATAGAAGGCAAAATAATGGGCTGTAGCATACAGCTATAGGTCATCCTCACTGGATTCATATTACTGACTGGGAGAGAATTGGTTATTATGGATTGAAATACTCACAAAATGATCGTTTCCACAAGTTAGAAGCAGCTCTGGCTGAACAGGATTACAGTGAAGCCCCACAACCTTAGTACCCTTTTTATGAATTAAAATGGGTCCACCTGTTCTCTGGTTTGAACGCAGATCCACCCTACAAGCATAGGAACATAGGATGCAATTCAATGAGACCAAGAACAGATAGAAATGGACATATATAATGAATGCAAGATTGAATTGCTAATGGACACATCTGGCCAAGAGACAACCAAACAATGCCAATCGTGAGATGGAAGTAGTGAACCTGCATCAGGAGATATGGCTCATGCATGGTTGTCCCATTTGTCATTTCCTATCGGTTCTCATCAGTAAGGATAATTAATGGAAGCTGAAATTGGATAACTACAAACATCATCTTCAATGCTTTTAATATCTTTTATAAATTAACCTTAGAATGCCCAAAAAGATTTTAGTTATTCCATAAATAGGGATCTGCTTACAGCACCCACTTGGTAATATCCGTCATTGTTGTTTTAGTTGGCACAACACTTTTCATTTTTTTTTTTTTTTTTTTTTTTTTTTTTTTTGAAAGATGACAAAAATTTATTAAAGCACAAGAAAAAAGAAACAATAAAAAAAGGGACACTGAAGGGGCGACCCTACATTTAGATTGGGAAAACAAGGGATCATGGTCGACATTGTGCTGGCATAAGATGACACTATGACTTCAAAGTCTTCAGAAAGTAAACACTCACAAGTAAAGGTATCCAAAATTATCTGCAACAAGCACAAGACCTTTCTCTGATGCGATTTCCAAGCCATACAGCATCCGCCAACTTGCTGGTCCCTAATGAAAAATATATACAACTCAGGCTCAATACTGAATACTGGTAAGTCATCTGAGCAGATATTTCAACTCAAAGAAAACAATGACTTGTAGCATTCCAATATTTAGTGGGTCAACGTAGATGGATAATGAAACAATATGATTCATTTGGACTTACATGAGCATAGCATCAAACGATGCTAAATTTAGTTCATTTTCCAAGAACACAATAGAATGCTCACATACTACAGGTTAACTTGAACGAATCAAGAATCTGACTGAGTAAAAAATCACATTCTTTTTCTTTTTCAACTTATATGCTATCTCAAAAATCTAGTACTGACATGGACTTTTTCAACTTGAGAAACTTGATTGAGTTTCAAGTCACAACTAGGACCCGACAACTCATTGAATCTGAGCGATTTTTAGGTTTTAAACTGGATCCAGGTAAACAGTGCATTATAACAAAAAATATTCAAACTGGTCTAGAAAATAATTACAGTCCATCCATCTGGGTTAAGGTCCATCAATAACTGTGACATTCCAGTCTCCAAGTCGGTGCAACTGATGGTCCCATCTGAAGCCGATGTGTACAGAGTTCCATCATTTACAGGGTTGAACCTGCAGGTAGCATTGAAGTTTCAGTTATTAATCCTTGTTAAGAAAGCATAGAAAGAAGAAAAAACAAGTGTAAAGAGACAACATACTTCATATTGTTAAGTATGCAA